>NW_027507787.1:234593325-234920825 GCF_037356315.1 Lithobates pipiens
GGAAGGAAGGAAAAAATAGCTCCCCATTCCCTCCCCCCATAATCAAACAAATGTGAATGCACACACACTGAAACTGATCGCATAGCACATGACATATCGCTGCAAACATCAGAGCAACAGCAGTTATTTTAGGTGCCAAACCTCCTGGTCTAACTGTAAACAGGTAACCCGTAGACATTTAAAGCGTCACCTATTGAGATTTCAAGTCCCGTAGTTTGGTGCCATTCCCAGATGTGCGCAATTTTAAAGAGTAACATGTATGTGTGTGTATGTAATTTTTGTATGTAGGAGAGAAAAGTGTCAGACTAAGCCCAGTGTTGAAGTGGTTTTTAAAAAAGCATCCCCCCTAAAAAAAAAAAAAAAAAAAAAAAAAAAAAAGGATGCAGACACTGCAACTTTCCTCATGAGAACAGTGTACCAGGTGATAATGAACCAAACTGGACTCCCCCCAGCCAGGAAATGAGGCGGGACGCTATGGGACATGCTGCAGCTCTAGTACACATTAAGACTTAATGTATTTTTTGACAGCTTCAAACCGGCGTTTTTAAAAATGCCCATTTTGCCATGTTAGCATGCCGCGTTTTGCGCCTAGAAGCGTTTATTTAAGATAGCATATGACCCTCCCAAAGCCCAAAAACAGTGTTAATTTAACCATTTCAGTCATTTTGCGAGACCAGAGTGAGTAGCAGCAGTGTTACTTGTATCTACCTCAATTACGGTGCTTTTACTATGGATCCCATAATGAGCATGTGAGGGGAAAAAAAACGCTATTTTTTTAAAAATATTTCATTTTTAAATTGCAATTGATTGGTATTTGTTTATTCTTTTATTATCAGCTGTATATGCAATTTCATTTTTTTTATTAATTTGGTCTTTTTATGCAAATTTTAATATTTTTAATTAACCCCAACCATAACCCCCCCAACCCTAATGGGAAACCCCTAACCCCAACTTGTTCTTCAAGGGGAAAACCATAACCCCCTAACCGGAAAGCTTAACCCCAACTTGTTCTTCAAGGGGAAAACCATAACCCCCTAACCGGAAAGCTTAACCCCAACTTGTTCTTAAAGGGGAAAACCCCTAACCATAACCCCCCAACCCCAATGGGAAACCACTAAACCCAACTTGTTTTTCAATGGGAAAACCTTAACCATAAGCCGGAAACCCCAACCAGAAACTGCAACTTGTTCAAGGGGAAAACCCTAACCCTCCAACACTAATGGGAAACCTTAACCAGAAACCATAACACTTGCCATAACCCCCAACTTGTTCTTCAAGAGGAAAACTCTAACCCCCTAACCCTAATGGGAAACCCCAGCTTGTTCTTCAAGGGGAAAACCATAACCCCCTAACCGGAAACCTTAAACCCAACTTGTTCAAGGGGAAAACCCCTAACTGGAAACCCCAAGTTGTTCTTCAAGGGGAAAACCCTAACTGGAAACCATAACACTTACCATAACCCTAAATGTGTTCCAGGGGTAAACCCTAAATTTCATGCACATATCTTTGATCAAGTTGGGGGTGAAGCTCAATGGTGGGGGGGTCACCTGGTTGAAATCTAACATATGGGTCAAATTCCAATTCTACTTTGGCTAACAGCAATGCTAGCGGTGTATTGGCTTGGATCAGGTGCGGGCATCATCCCGGTATAACCCCCGGAAGCCGAGTACGCAGATGTGCGTACGCTCGGCGGGAAAGGGTTAAAAATGTGATTGCTTTGGGCAGGTGACCAGTCTTCATCAGAGACAAAAAGGGATCCATTGGACCCTACTGCCCTTGCTAACCAAAAAATAAAATAGGGGAAAAATAAAAGCATCTAGAAAAAAAAAAAAAAAAAAAAAAAACAACACCTTAAAAAAAAAAAAATATATATAAAAAAATAAATAAAAAAAAGTTGGCCTCCTTGAGGGTAGGGACTGATGGGAGTGTGCAATGTACAGGGATTGGGACAATTGTAGACACTCAGGTTGAACTGGATGGACTGGTGTCTTTATTCAACCTTAGTAACCATGCAAAATAAAATTATATATAAAAAAAAAAAATTAAAAGAAAAAAAAAAAGAAAAAGTGCTACAGTACCTAAAACTGCATCCAAAATTAAAATGTTTCCCCAATCCACCTGCAAAGTCCCACAAATATTTTTCCCACATGCACCACGGGAAGCGTGAAGATCAGCAGCTGAACGATCAAATTCAGCTGCTTAGCTTGAATAGCTTCACACGCCTGGTGGGGCACATGGGAGGAGGAACAGCAGCAGATCGGCTCTGTGATCTTCCATCCATGAAAGAAAGGGGGACAGGGGGTTAGAACGGTGCAGGCTCTGGGCTGTATGAAACACTCTCTCGGCCCTACAGCCAGTAACCCCACTGGGGTCCCTCAACAGTGGCGGAATGCCAGAGCCCAGCCGCAAATGCAAACTTTACAACCCTGGTAGTTCCGCCACTGCACAAATACCTGTTGATCCTGCCATGGACGTCCACTAATGCAGCTTTCTGTGATAACAAAGCTGCACTGCTCCCAAGTCCAGAGCAGAGTTGTCACCTCTCTCACGTAGGCTGTGTGCCCATTTGCACTACAGTGGGAGGAGAGAATGTTGCAGGGGGTGTGGTTATCAGCATTGTCATGCCTGTAGACCAGGGGTCTCAAACTGGTGGCCCTCCAGCTGTTGCGAAACTACAAGTCCCATGAGGCATTGTAAGGCTGACAGTTACAAGCACGACTCCCACAGGCAGAGGCATGATGGGACTTGTAGTTTTGCAGCAGCTGGGAGGGCCGCCAGTTTGAGATCCCCGCTGTAGAGTGTCAAACACCACCTGGCCCCACCCACTGCTGTCTGGATTGGAAGCACTGCCTCTGCTGCTGTGAGCTGCAGTGTCTGGGAGGGGGAAGCAGGCGAGACACAGTGAGGAAAATTCAGCTCAGCCAGAGAAGGTAAAAACGTTTTACCTTTTTCTCTCTATGTCTAGGTAGGCAACCTCAGTACTCCAGCTGTTGTGGCACTACAAGCCCCATGAGGCATTGCAAGCCTGACAGTCACATGAACAACCCCCAGGGACATGATGAGATGTGTAGTTTCACTACAGCTGGAGAGCCAAGGTCACCCCCCAACAAACAGTGAGTTCTATAAATCTAGACACTTACGTTCTCCTCCTCTTCATTGGGGGAGATCTTGAACGAGATCTTGAGGACGAGGAGGAGGATGAGGATGACGACGAAGATGAAGATGCAGAACGACTACCGCTAGAGCGCCCCCTCCACGTGGACTTCTGCGGACTAGGGGAATTCCTGAACTTCCTATAGCAGCGAAGGGACCTCCGGGACACGGAGGGCTTCTCACTCCTGACATCAGTTCTTTTCTCCCCCAACTCGCTGCGACAAGGCGAGGAGTCCGGGGACAATAACACTGAACCGGGGGGGATTTTCACTGCAGACTCCGATAGAACATTAGTCCTATGATCCAGGGGCTCATTGCTATCCTTCTGGATGTTTTCGCAGGGTGGGGGTACCGGATGGGCAGGGCCAGCACTGGCGCTCTGCTTGCCATTGACAGGAGGTACGTTGGCTGCGCTCTGCGCGGGGCACACGGTGTTCTGCGGTCGTTTGCTGAACTGCACGATGGGCTTGATGACGATATTCTGATGGTGCTTGACGTTCCAGCGCGACCCTTCTTCCCTCTGGGTCACGTCCACGCTGCTCTCTGCCGTCTCCGGAACCTTCTGTTGAAGGGTCGCCGAAAGGATGCAGTAATCGTGGTCGCCGGACCCCACGTGGACAGCCGGCAATACCGCGGATGGAGCCGATGGGAGGGTCCGGTTTCTCAGCTTGCTCTGCGGCAAAGGTTTTGGCTCGATGAGCTTTGCGGTCTTGAGTACCGAGGCACATGGCTTCTCCTGAGGGGTCACCGGCACGGGCTTGGACATCCCTGTTAGAGGTCGGCTGGTGGGCTTCCAAAGCTGATGCGGTGGAGTGGCCGGAGGGGTAAGACCTTCAGACAAAAAAAAAAACAAAAAAAAAAAAAAAACGGAGCTTTGTGTTAGAATGAAGTCAAGCTTAATGCTAAGACAGCTATGGAAAAACACATGTATGAGTTGACGCGGCTGCGCACTCCAAAATTTTTAAATTATGCAACGTTTGACTAAGTTTTGTATACTGTAGACAATCTTTAATAGAAATTTCCTGATATATCTCCTTAGAATAAAAAATCCTCCTGAAGAAGACCAGAATTGCAAAGGGTCGAAATGCATCTGGGTGTTCATGTGGATAACAATATTACTATGCAACTGTTAAAAAAAACAAAACAAACAAAACTATAGTTAGGATTTCCTTGGTGTATGGTTTGCCACGAGTGACTGTTTCCGTTTAGGTCACCAACCAGAACTTATATTCAATATTGATTGTACAATGAAATGTATTTTATGTTAAATAATTATCAAATACGGTTTTACAATATTTCGCTGCTAAAAAAAAACCTTTGGGGAAACTCTTCCACTTTTAAATGCCAAGACAGCTGAACAGGATTTACTGTTGTGATTGGCCACAGTTAAATCACATGGTACAGATGGCTTGTGATAACTGACCAATCACAATAGTACACAATGAAAGGCATGTAATACGAAGCCTTGCATTGAGTACAATGGTAATGTGATCTGCTGTGATTGGCCACCTGGTACCCGGCCGGTACAGTGATCTGTCACCAGGCGTGTCCGGTGGACATGGCGAGTGACAGATTGCATCGGAGCGAGGCCCGCGGAGCGTGCGATTTTGGGAGGACCTCATATGGCGTCCTTGCAGAACAGCGCTCCCGCCCAGATGTCATTGTACAATAAGTCGGACGGGAAGGCGTCAACTGGCTGCCACCCAGCCTATGGCAGATTGTCACCGAGGGCCAGCCTCTTGTCCCTCTGGGTGGAAGTCATACGACGTCGTCCTGAGCCACGATCTGCCACCAGTTGTGTGCACCAGCCAGCACCATGCGACTGCTGTAACCAATCACAGCAGGTCACATGACTGTTGTAAACAATGGGCGGCTTCCTTTCATGCCATCCAATGTCTACAATAGTGTTGCTAGCTGTAATTGGTCAGTGATCACATGCTACAGCATGGTCCAATTACAGCCCATCTGTATAATGTGGTCAGATGTGGCCAATCACAACAAATCAAACTGAATGAGTTATTTTTCCATTTAGTAAAATGCTTGCTTATAGCAATGAAATTCATTGCAAAAAAAAAATAAAAATAAAAACCACAACCCCTGATCACTTTCGCCAGAGTAGTACAATGCGTGCGTTATATATATATATATTTATTAAACGTCCCGGATGACTGCCACACTCGTTATATGACGCTGTACTGCACTAGCGACAGTAGGTTAAAAAAATTCAAATCTATTTTTCCAAAAAAATGGCCAAAAAAAAAAAAAAAAAAAACAGGCCATACTTCTTAAATACCTCAGACTGTCTACTTTCCAAAAAGTAGTCAATTGGGGGGGTATTTGTACTGTTCTGGAATTTTAAGGCCTCAATACATCAGGATTGATCGATCAGATCTATATCCCATGGTTTGTGAACTCTATAACTTTCCTACAGACTAATCTACACTGATTTGGGTTATTTGCACCAAAGAAAATGGAGCAGAATACAGTTTGGCCTAAATTTATAAAGATTATATGCAAAGTCTTATAAACAGAAGCAAAAGAAAAAAAAAATGTCATCCCCCCCTCTTTTTTTCGTCTTTTTTTCTCTTATATAGTAAAAAATAAAAACCGCGGTATTTAGTCACAGCGGTGATTAAATACCGCCAAAAAGCAAGCTCTATTTGTGTGGGAAAAAAAAAAAAAAAAGATACAATGTACAATGTTACATGACTGCATAATTGTCAAAGTGTGACAGCGCTGAAAGCTGAAAACTGGCCTAGGCAGGAAAGGGGGTGAAAGTGCCCGGTACTGAAGGGGTTGATATCACTAACCACTTCAGCCTCGGAATATTTGGCTGCTGAATGACCAGGCCATTTTTTGCTATGCGACGCTTTAACTGACAATTGCGCGGCCGTGCGGCACTGCACCCAAACAAAATTAACGTTTTTTACCCCCACAAATAGAGCTCTCTTTGGGTGTTATTTGATCATCGCTGCGATTTTTTTTGTGCTATAAACAAAAAAAAATATATATATATATAATTTTTTTTCTACTTTTGTGGCTATAATAAATATCCCCTTAAAAAAAAAAAAAAAAATATGCATTCTTCTACATATTTTTGGTAATAAAAAAATAAAATAAAGTCGCAATAAGCGTATATTGATTGGTTTGCACAAAAGTTATAGCGTCTACAAAATAAGGGATAGATCTATTTTTTTTTTTTACTAGTGAAGCTCTGCGATTTTTTTTATCGGGACTGAGACATTATGGTGGACGCATTTGACACTTTTAGGGACCATTGTCATAGCGATCAGTGCTATAAAAATGCACTGATTACTGTAAAAATGTCACTGGCCAGGGAAGGGCTTAACACTTGGGAGCGATCAAGGGGTTGTCAGGGGCTGACCTACAGAAAATGACGGATCGTCGTTTCTAGCCATTAGGAACTCACAATCTGTCTCTCCTCACAGAACAGAAAAGGGATTTGTGTTTACAAATACACCTCCCTGTTCTGCCTCTCGTACCGTCGGCCACGAGCATCCGCACCCCCGCAGTGCAACGGACGCGCGCCTGCTATCCCGCTTAAAGGAGCCAAAAGTACATCTACGACGGCTTGAGGGATCGTGCCGACCTGCCGCAGTATAACGATGGCGGCTGGTCGGCAAGCGGTTTAATTTAGCAGCATGGATATCGGGGGGGGGGGGGGGGGGGCGGGGGGGACGACTAACCGCTAAGACCGACTCGGAATCCGTCCCATTTTCCGGGATGGGATGCAAAGAAAAACCCACCAATGATATAGGGACCAACATTGCTGCCCACTCACCAGCTGTATTCACCAACTCCGGTGCCAGATGTTTCTCTGCAGGAGACTTCTTTGCCATTGGCTGCTCAGATCTGTCAAAAAGGATAAAAAAAAATTATTTATAAAAAAAATATATAAAAGTTCAGTTCCTATTCATAGACACCCCCTGTACCTGTGTAATCACATGGCAGCAAAGTGACGCCTGCTGCTCTGCCTGGCATGGACAAAGCAATAGATCCCTACTAAAGTGCATCAAATTCCAACATAAAAATCAAATATATTGCCACTTAACAGTCCTTAGCTGGCTGCATTCATTTTTTTTTTTTCTGGCTTTATTTTCAAAATGATGATCCTGCTACACCTCTATAGTGGTTCACTTTTCTCATCTACACCCTTCAATTACGGCCAATAGTCAAGATAGGTTCATACATAAACAATGAAAAACTGAAAAATACCACATTATGGCCACTAGATGGAGTTGAGGATCATAGGAAATAAATCTTAGCAATAGAAGAATTGTAACAATTCTAGTCAATCGAAGACCCGGCTTTTTCTGCCAATTCTTTGCTTACAAGTTTAAAACAGTATTTTTTGCTACAAAAATTATATAATATTTTTTTTTCTTGCTGCAGACCGAGGGCATAGGGTGCCCAACCTGCGGCCCTCCAACTGTTGCAGAACTACAAGTCCTATAAGACATTGCAAGGCTGACAGGTACAAGGCAAGACTCCCAAAAGCAGAGGGATGATGGAACGTGTAGTTCTGCAACAGCCGGAGGGCCGCAGGTTGGGCAGCCCATGCCCTAGGGCAGGGGTTGGCAAACCTCAGCCCCTCTAGCTGTGTCGAGACTACAAATACCATCGTGCCCCTGCCTCTAGGAGTCATGCCTGCGATTGTCAGGGTCTTGCAATGTCTCACGGGACACCATTTACATATGTGGGTACAACTTATGTATACGTTTGCTTCAGCACAGGGAGATTGGGACACTTTACACCGTGCCTCTAAAATTAGTTTTTTCTGCTCACTTTTTATTTATATTACAAGGAATGTAAAAAGCATCCCTTGTAGTAGTAGAAATAACGATGACATGGAAAGATCGGGGGGGGGGTGTAAAAATACTCAAACTCTCCTTTCCTTCAAAAGCAAAAAAAGAGGAGAGAAAAAAAAAAATAATAATAAAAGTTATCTTTTGCTTTAAAAAACTAAAATAAAAATTGTATGTTTTTGGGTTTAAAAACTTTAACATATGCAACTGTTGTTACTATGTTTCTATTACTAAGATATTTCCTATGATCCTCAACGCCATCTAGTGGCCGTAGTGTGGTATTTTTCTAATTCATTGTATTACCACTTGCTAAACGCAATGCGTATAAGTTGTTGTTTAAAAATGTAGTTTACCGAGGTTATGGTGTAGTCATCGGCCATAAATCCCATTTCCCCCCCTCCCCCCCAAACCAGGCTGGCTCTCATGAAAGTGGTTCGAACAGCTCATTAGCCACTGTATCGCTTTCAGAAGTCAGGGACACACCCCACCACTTGCTGTCGTTTCTCGGGCTTACCGGTTTCACCAGCGCGCCCATGAAACGATACGATGTTGCGGCCCGCCGGTCACAGAAGCGAACAGAAAACAAGACAGTCTCTGGTGGCTTCTGTGGCTTCGGAGGACCGGAGCGACCTCATGACATCACATCCGGTCTAGGGTTGAAGTAAACAATTTTATTGCAGCTTACCAATTCTAAGACCCCTTTCACACTGAGGCGCTTTGCAGGCGCTAGAACGCCAACAATAGCGACTGCAAAGCGCCCTGAAAGAGCCGCTGCTGTGTCTCCAATATATATATATATATATATATATATATACTGGCAGGAGACAATAAAAAAAAAAGTCCTGCTGGCAGCATCGTTTACATCGCTCCTGCCCATTGAAACCAATAGGCAGCGCGGCTATAGCGCCGGCATATCGCTGCTGCAGCAGCGCTTTGCAGTGGTTTTAACCCTTTCACGGGCACTAGCGGCAGGGATGGGGGGGGGGGGGGGGGGGGAGAGGAGTAGGAATGGTGTAAAGCTCCCCGCTAGTGGACACCCATGCAAGACTGAACACAAAAAAAAAAAAAAAAAAAAAATTGTGATATATATATATATATATATATATATATATATATATATATATATAT
Source organism: Lithobates pipiens (assembly GCF_037356315.1). NCBI lineage: Eukaryota > Metazoa > Chordata > Amphibia > Anura > Ranidae > Lithobates > Lithobates pipiens. Next base: position 234,602,433 of record NW_027507787.1, read on the forward strand.
ATATATATATATCCCTTTCATAATTTTTTTTTTAGCGATATATTAAGTGTGTATATTTTATGAAAGAACAAAAAAAAAAAAAAAAAAAAGGATGAGTGTGTGTAATATATATATATATATATATATATATATATATATATATATATATATATATATATATATATATATATATATATATATATATATATATACATACATACATATACACAAACACACACACACTATCATTCTATCAGTCTCCTTCACAAAATATATAAACTGATAAAAAAATTATTATACAATATATCTATATCTCCATCCAACCCCCCCCCCCCCTTTCATAATAAAAAAAAAAATTGTATATGTTTTTATTATGAAGGGAATTATTTTTATCTCTATTTCCCCCCTACAGTCCCTTTCATTATAAATATACTCTAAAAATGTTATATATAGCTACTTTATGAAAGACTGAAACAGACTTTTTTGATACACAAACATTGAGAAATTATATATGCGTCTTTCATTATATATGCGTCTTTCATTATATATATATATATATATATATATATATATATATATATATATATATATATATATATATATATATATATATATATATATCCTCTACGGGGGAAAAAACAAACATTGCAAGCAGGAGAGAAGTATGGTGCTGGCATTGCGGAGCGCTGTGGTGGGTGTCTATGTCGAGCTGTAGGGTAACTCTCACACTTACCCCGAGCTTCCTACAGCCATTTTATCAGGACTGGGAGGAAGACGCTCCTCATCTTTAGCTGCAAAGAACCAAACGTGTTAAACTAATGAGAGCAAAAATCACACAAAGTCTTATCGAGAACAGCAAATCAGATCACAATGAGCTTTCCCTACAACGTCTCTATGGACATAGGAATCAAAATAATAACAAGTTTTGGGGGTCATTCCAATACAATCCATCCGTACCATTTATTTAATTCAACTTATTTCCATTTGCCATCTCTTCAAAAACTTGGACCACTTTCACACTGGGGCGGTGCGGGCATCAGTGGTAAAGCACCACTAGTTTTAGTGGCGTTTTACTGCTGTCCCAGCTAGCGGCCGAATAAAGATTTAATCAGGTCCGTGTTGTGGCGCTGTCGAATCGCTTTGGCAGCGCTGCCCATTCATTTCAATGGGCAGGGGAGGATCACAGGTGCCCGGGCTCCCACTTCCTCCCCTGGCACTGGAAAGAAGATCACCCCGCTCCCTACCCCTGCAATCTTCTGGGACATGTCACAGGTCCAAGAAGATTGCCCGGCCATTCACAGCGCGCGACCAGCTGTGAAGCCACAGCCGGGTGCCCACTGTTACAATACCGGTGCGGTATAGTAGCTGGCTCCTGCCGACAGCTCCGCTGTCCGACAGTTCTTAAAGTGGTGCAGTAACCAGGTGACATCACCAGATGGTCCCGCCCCTTGCGAGTTCATTGACGCAGCATGCCTGTGGTCTGGTGTGGTTCAGGAGGGAGGGGGGAGGGGTGTCTGGCTCAGAATGCTTTTTGTTTAGTGTTGGGTTCCAATAAAAATCCACAGACCTAAGGGCCTAGTATGGATTTGTGGTGGAGGGGGGACCCCATGCTGTCCCCCCCCCCCCTGAAATGTTATTGCCAGTAATTCTTTGGTTTACATTTAGCTGTCAGCAGGACACATGCCAACAGCTGAGAATGCCAGCTTCCCGACCCGCTCCAAAAAGTCACACCTGAAAACAGACCTGAATACCTGCACATGTATGAACCAAGCCCAAGTCAGTTCTATCGGAGGAGGAAGGAAGGGAAAGAGAGAGAGAGAAAGAGAAAGAAAAAGAAAGGAGAAGGAGGAGGAAGGAAAAGAAGGAGGGAGGAGGAAGGAAAAGAAGGAGGGAGGAGGAAGGAAAAGAAGGAGGGAGGAGGAAGGAAAAGAAGGAGGGAGGAGGAAGGAAAAGAAGGAGGGAGGAGGAAGGAAAAGAAGAAGGAAGGAGGGAAGGAAGGGAGGAAGGAGAAGAAGAATGAGGAGGAGGAGGAGGAGGAGGAGGAGGAGGAGGAGGAGGAAGGAAGGAAGGAAGGAAGGAAGGAAGGAAGGAAGGAAGGAAGGAAGGAAGGAAGGAAGGTTTCTTCCAAATTTTCATTTATATAAAATGAAAAAACCCTAGTGATCAAATACCAGCCAAAGAAAGCCCTTTGTGTGGGGAAAAAATAATAAAGGATATAAATCTGTTTGGGTATTGCGTTGTGTGACCGCACAATTACCAGTTAAATTAGTGCAGTGCTAAATTGTAAACAAATGGCCTGGCTATGAAGGGGGGGGGGGGGTAAAACCTTCCGGAGCTGAAGTGTTTAATATTACATCTCCAACGGGAAGAAAAGTCAAATTGTCAGCCAATAGCGTATTCTCTTTGGGTTCTACTTCAATTCCATGCTGGGTTCATAATGAGCTGCTAAACTGACCCCGGGGCATGTGGATTTGGGTCTGACCATGGACATCCCATCCCTAGGAAGGCCCCCTGATCCCTGTGGATTCATATGTTGCCGAGCAAGCTATTCCCAGTATGAGCCCAGTGCCAACTAAGCAAATTCTGCTCAGACAATGGGAACCACCAAAATCCTCATTCATGTCCCTAAGCAAGGCCATGGTCAGTGGTGCCAACCTACAAATAGAGACACATTAATGAGAGAACGGGACATTTGTATCTGGAATGCCCATAGAAACCCATTATACTTGCATGCTGGTTGCAGGGTCCATGGCTTGCTAGGTAATGAAACAGATCAGGGTGCAAACAACATAACCTGCACCTTTAAAGTTTCCCAAATAGTAAATGATATCCATGTATCCCGGCAGGTAACCCCAACCACCTGCCCTCCGGAAGCTTTTAATGCTGAACACAAATTAAATTTAGATTTTCTTCTTAACCGTGTGCCCAACAAGTGTATGCGTGCTGCTTTCGCTTACACACCTGGCTGGGTTTCTCCCCAAACTTTCCAGTTCTGAACGGCCAGCCAGAGCCTGAGTTTATAAACGATGCTGTGATTGGCCACAGCCAATCAGCAGGTATACAGGCAAAATAAATTGGCTGTAACCTGCTGACAAACTCGGGCTGTGGCCTAACGCAGCCCAGGCGGGGGGGGGGCGCGCGTGCACCAGAAAGCCAGCCATACGGGTACATCACCTAGCCTGAAGCTGCTGCCCCTTGCGGCAAATGTACTGTGAGCGGGCGGCAAGTGGATAAAGTCTAAAGCGGAAATAAAATATATTTTTGGCTTTGGACCAGGCTTACCCTCAGACTTTTCAAACTCCTCCAGCAAGCTTGTCAGATCAGATGCTTCAATGCCTTAAAAGAAAAAAAAAAGAAAAAAATAAAATAAATATATATATTTATATTACACAAATACACACACATTATATATATATATATATATATATATATATATTCAATAGGAGGACAAAGACCAACGCTTTGCCTTCAACCGTACAGAAAGAATTACCTGTGTCAATAGCAAAACCTTCGGCCTGCTCCTTTTGATTAGAAACAAGTAAATTCGGAGTTAAAGCCACGGAAGGGGTGCAAAGTGCTTCAATCGGAGGGAGGACAGACGCCTGAACTGGTTTTTCACCGACCGTAGAAGACGGTAAGGTTTTAGCCTCTTTTGCAGGGGTGCTTGTAGACACTTCAAGCTTTGGTTGCTCAGCAGTCAAGGCCGAAGGTTTGACTATAGCCGGTATGGGGTGGCCTTGTGCATTGCCACCACTGGCCTTCTCAGCCTCGGCCGACTTTAATACGGCGACCTCAGCAGGATTTTCAGTCTTCTGAGCAGACGAGAGAAGTGGCGGCTTTATCTGAAATCCACACTTTTGAGCCTTCTTTAGAATTTCCATGATTTTGATGACCACCTCATTGGCAGATTTTAGGTCGGGGATGGAAAGGCTTGCCTTCTTCGGCTCTGCCGCCACAGAAGTCTCCACTTGCGCCAATGGAGAATCAGATTTCTTAACCTCTGAACAAACTTGTGATCCGTGTTTAGAATGCAAATTCATATTTTTAATTTTAACGGATACACCGGATTTATTACCATCTGGTGCTTCAGCCATTTTTCGATCCTTCTTTCCACTTTTACTATCCTCGGCTGACTTTTGTTGCTTCTGAGGGCTACATACCCCAGGTGGGACGGCAGCGTTCTGTGGGATCTTCTGATCGGGTACTCCAAGCTGACCTCCCGTATTGAAAGGAACAGGCGCTTCAGGCATCCCTTGGGGAATCGGAGGATTTGACCAATAAGGCGGTGGCAGGCCAGAAGCCCAAGCATTAGGGTGCACAGGACCCATCGCAATGGGGGGTGGGGGAAACGGAGGCCAGCTCATCATCGATGGAGGCGGCTGCATGGGCATCATTGGAGGTAGGGTGCTGGGAAACTGAGGAACTGCTGACATAGGCGGCACACCGGGGTAATAGGGCTGCTGCGAAGGTACAGCTGGCCATACAGGTGGATAGAATGGAGGTGGAACATTCTGCTGTGCCAGCATCATAGGGGGCAGGGTAGTATCCATGATAGGAAAGGATGGTTCCTCAGTTAATTTTTGTGGAAAGTCTTCCCGAATGGCCACTGGTGCTACAGGTACAGTGGGCGGCAATATACTGGAGGTGGCTGGAGCAACTTGTGCACAGCCGCTTTCCGGCCAAGTTGGGTTTGGCTTTTCCTGTAGAGTTGGTTTATCTGTCTTTGCAGGCCCAAGCAAGCATGGAAGTTCTGCCAACTCTGTTGGTGGCTCAGGAATAGAAGGCCACTTGCTGCAAGATGAGCTTTCAGGCTCTCGCTCAGGGTTAGGTTTTCGGGTCTGAAGTCTTTTCCTGTATTCGGTTAGACTAAGTGACTTGGGCTTGGACTCCTTTACTTGCTGCGCCGTTTCGTTGGGTTCCATACTAGATGTATCCTCAGAGTTTGCATCAGCAGCTGCAGAAACATCACCGTGGGCCTCGCTTTTATCACCGGGGACACACTCCTGAGCCACATCTGGCTGCGAGCTCAGCTCTCCGGACTTGTCATTTTTCTCCAAGACATGATTAACTCCAGCCTCCATGTTACATGTGGGCTGTTCTGTCTCTACAGATATAGGTTTTTCCGCTTTTTTATTATTTTCCAAGTTAACTTTTTTCTCTGGGATATCAATGCTAGGGCGAGACCTTGCCTTGTTGCGTGGCATTTTAGAGGAACGAAGTTCCAACTGTGATTCAACAACCTGATCCAAGGTCTTGGTTAAGAAGTCAGACTCCTGCAGTGAAGGATTACTCGATCGGCTTGCAGCAGTTTGAGCAGTGTTTGGTGGGGAGACAATTTCCAGCACCTCTTGTGGTGGTTTGACTTCACCGGCACCTTTATTTTTGCTTTTAGCTTTTGACTTTGAGCTTTTGAGATGCTTATCTTTGGTAGACTTTTTTCCTTTCAACACCTTTTCCTTGTCTGGAACGATCAGGTCTTCATTTTTGGGCTTCCAGTTAAAATTTTTTGAGGCATCTGTATCAGCTGGAGCTTTATGATCCAAAACATCGACAGTTCCTTTGGCATTCAAGGATCCAGTAGACATCTTCTCCTCTTCTGGCGCGGCCTCCATAATTTTGTCTTCCAACGGCGCAACCTCCATAATTTTGTCTTCCAACGGCGCGGCCTCCATAATTTTGTCTTCCAACGGCGCGGCCTCCATAATTTTGTCTTCCAACGGCCCGGCCTCCATAATTTTGTCTTCCAACGGCGCGACCTCCATAATTTTGTCTTCCAACGGCGCGACCTCCATAATTTTGTCTTCCAACGGCACGGCCTCCAGAATTTTGTCTTCCAACGGCACGGCCTCCATAATTTTGTCTTCCAGCGGCACGGCCTCCATAATTTTGTCTTCTACTGGCACGGCCTCCATAATTTTGTCTTCTACTGGCACGGCCTCCATAATTTTGTCTTCTACTGGTTTACTCTCCATAATTTCATCCTCTATAGATTTCGCAGATTGTTTCAGCAATTCTTCGTCTTCCATTAGTTCAACATTCTTCTCATAATTGACATCCACCTCTGGAACACATTGCTCCAAGGAGGACTCGAGTGCGAGCAGAAATTGGGGTTGCCTATCCACACCCGCTAAAGTGTTGAGCATGAGAACATCATCTTTTGAAGACTGGACATACATCTCCTCCCCTGGGTCTTCCACCATTATTGGAACTTTAATTGATTCTCCATGATCGGACACAATTTCCAGAAAAACCCCGTCCTCGTCCAAGATGTTCTCATCTTCAGGATCTAGACAAACCGTTATAGCCGGCAGGCAGTATGGGTGCATGTACTTCACTAGATCGGAAAGAGGGACATTTTCGGTATTAATGATGCAGGGGGTGCCATGCTTCATAAGTCTGTCGTTATCATAATCGACAATTTCATCTTCGGGATCTAAGGAAGAGTCATTGTCCGCAGGCAGTAAGTTGGGACTCTGTGATTGGTTCTTCTCTGAGAGGGAAAACTCCTCCTCTTCTCCATCGCTTCGCTGTTGGATGCGCTCTGTCCTTGCTCTGCGAGGTACATACGCTCTAACGCTTTTGTGTCTGGTGCGTCTCATTGGGGTGGAGGTGATGTTTTCCGGAAAGAGATCCCAGTTTGGGCCAGGACAGCGAATATCAACCTGGGAGAAAATACAAAAAGCAAAATCTTAATTCCTAATCCCTTATAATATGACAAAAAATGCTCCAGTTGGGACATGTATAAAAAAAAAAAAAAAAGGCCATGTAACCACCTTATTAAAACATTACAGGGAAGACGACGACGAGGACGGAGGGAGGGAGGGAAAGACCGACAACGAGGGGGGGGGGGGGGGGGGAGAGAAGAGACGACGAGGGGGGGGGGGGGGAAGAGAAGAGACGACGAGGAGGGGGGGGGGGGGAAGAGAAGAGACGACGAGGAGGGGGGGGGGGGAAGAGAAGAGACGACGAGGAGGGGGGGGGGGGGAAGAGAAGAGACGACGAGGAGGGGGGGGGGGGGAAGAGAAGAGACGACGAGGAGGGGGGGGGGGGGGAAGAGAAGAGACGACGAGGAGGGGGGGGGGGGGAAGAGAAGAGACGACGAGGAGGGGGGGGGGGGAAGAGAAGAGACGACGAGAGGGGGGGGGGAAGAGAAGAGACGACGAGGAGGGGGGGGGGGGGGGAAGAGAAGACGAGGAGGGGGGGGAAGAGAAGAGAAGACGAGGAGGGGGGGGGGGAAGAGACGACGAGGAGGGGGGGGGGGAAGAGAAGAGACGACGAGGAGGGGGGGGGGGGAAGAGAAGAGACGACGAGGAGGGGGGGGGGGGGGAAGAGAAGAGACGACGAGGAGGGGGGGGGGGGGAAGAGAAGAGACGACGAGGAGGGGGGGGGGGGGGAAGAGAAGAGACGACGAGGAGGGGGGGGGGGGAAGAGAAGAGACGACGAGGAGGGGGGGGGGGAAGAGAAGAGACGACGAGGAGGGGGGGGGGGGGGAAGAGAAGAGACGACGAGGAGGGGGGGGGGGGAAGAGAAGAGACGACGAGGAGGGGGGGGGGGAAGAGAAGAGACGACGAGGAGGGGGGGGAAGAGAAGAGACGACGAGGAGGGGGGGGAAGAGAAGAGACGACGAGGAGGGGGGGGGGGGAAGAGAAGAGACGACGAGGAGGGGGGGGGGAAGAGAAGAGACGACGAGGAGGGGGGGAAGAGAAGAGACGACGAGGGGGGGGGGGGGGGGGGGAGAGAAGAGACGACGAGGAGGGGGGGGAAGAGAAGAGACGACGAGGAGGGGGGGAAGAGAAGAGACGACGAGGAGGGGGGGAAGAGAAGAGACGAGGAGGGGGGGGGGGGGGAAGAGAAGAGACGACGAGGAGGGGGGGGGGGAAGAGAAGAGACGACGAGGAGGGGGGGGGGGGGAAGAGAAGAGACGACGAGGAGGGGGGGGGGGAAGAGAAGAGACGACGAGGAGGGGGGGGGGGGGGGAAGAGAAGAGACGACGAGGAGGGGGGGGGGGGAAGAGAAGAGACGACGAGGAGGGGGGGGGGGGAAGAGAAGAGACGACGAGGAGGGGGGGGGGGGGGAAGAGAAGAGACGACGAGGAGGGGGGGGGGAAGAGAAGAGACGACGAGGAGGGGGGGGGGGGAAGAGAAGAGACGACGAGGAGGGGGGGGGGGGGAAGAGAAGAGACGACGAGGAGGGGGGGGGGGGGAAGAGAAGAGACGACGAGGAGGGGGGGGGGGGAAGAGAAGAGACGACGAGTGGGGGGGGAGGAAGAGAAGAGACGACGAGTAGGGGGGGGGGGGAGGAAGAGAAGAGACGACGAGTAAGGGGGGGGGGGGGAGGAGGAAGAGAAGAGACGACGAGTAAGGGGGGGGGGGGGGGAGGAAGAGAAGAGACGACGAGTAAGGGGGGGGGGAGAGAAGAGACGACGAGGAAGGGGGGGGGGGAAGAGAAGAGACGACGAGGAAGGGGGGGGGGGAAGAGAAGAGACGACGAGGAAGGGGGGGGGGGGGGAAGAGAAGAGACGACGAGGAAGGGGGGGGGGGGGGGGGAAAGAGAAGAGACGACGAGGAAGGGGGGGGGGGGGAAAGAGAAGAGACGACGAGGAAGGGGGGGGGAGAGAAGAGACGACGAGGAAGGGGGGGGGGGGGAGAAGAGACGACGAGGAGGAGGGGGGGGGAGGATTCAGAGCCATGAAAGATTAGGAACACTCTACATTTGTGGCACACCAATGTTATACTGTACTTGATGACACCTGGTGGAAAATGTGCACCTATTGCAAAGATATACAAATACCATTTTTTTTTTTTTTTGCCTTGACACACCCTTTAAGAGTCTCACCTTGGTATAATTAACCCAACGTGGGTCATCCACTGAAGGGATCTCTCGATCGGGTGGTGTACGGGATAGACTGAGAAATCTCTGTAAATTGAGAGAAAAAAAAAAAAAAAGTCAGCTTCATGAATAAGATTATGGATCATCGTCTCCCACAATCCCAGCACACACTGATGTGGAGTGTAATGACAACACACTTATGACAACTGGACTGCCTACAGCACTCCGGGTTCAGGATGGTCACATGGTGTCTGGTAATTTAGGAGGTAGTGGTCATCCTCTGCTGGATGCAGAAACCCCTCATTGCCCGTTCAGGTCCCTCCACAATGCTCTTGGAATTTGGGAGATGATAGAAAACCACAAATGCAAAGAGCCCATATTAATAAGGGACATGAACTTTTTGCTGGGCCTGTGAACTCAGAACAGGAACTCAATTCTCTTCTTGAGAAGGCCCATCTTTAATGTCTGGCAGGAGGAGACCATGTGATCCAAGGTGCTCAGGCTGGGGACTCCTATATCTTCCCTATTCATCTGGGTCATGACAGATCCACCAGAAAAAGGATTTGCACAGACTCACCGAGCAGCCGTCCCGATCCTTTGGCGACGCCAGAAGTTCCGTATCTGGGATGGAGTCAAACGGTGACATGTTTTCATCGTCCGCGTTGTCCAAGATCTCAGTCAGGGCCGTCAGAAGGGACAGCTCGTTTGCCTCATCAAAGTGGCCTTTGTTCTGCAAAGATCAAAATCAACGGGTTACAAACAACCCAACCAAACCTTACATAGGGATGGTATAAAAGCCCAGGAGTGACAGGTGTAGCATACGCCTCCCACCAGTACACATGTATAAGAGAATTAGCATACAGGGCCGTATGCACCCTCCCACAGACTGTGGTACCAAAAAAAAAAAAAAAAAAGTAAGTGTGTGTGTATGTGTGTATATATATATATATATATATATATATATATATATATATATATATATATATATATATATATATATATATATATATCCAACAGTTTGCTTACAACATGAGGGTAGACAGTTCAGCTATAATACAGGAGGGATCAGAGGATCTAGAGCTTACAATCTAGAAATCATTTATAAAAAACATTGATCAGACAAGGGAGAAAGATGCATAAACATGGTTTACAAACATTGATCAGGCGGCAGGGGAGAAAGATGCATAGAAACATGGTTTATAAACATTGATCAGACAGGAGTGACAAGTAACATTGTTTATAAACATTGAGCAGAGATAATGTTAGAGAGATACAAAGTAACATTATCTCTCTGATCAATGTTTATAAACCATGTTACTTTGTATCTCTCTATGTCTGATCAAAGTAACATGGTTTATAAACATTGATCAGACAGGAGAGACAACAGTAACTGTTTTATAAACATTGATCAGAGAGATAATGTTACTTTGTATCTCTCTAACATTATCTCTGATCAATGTTTATAAACAATCTTACTTTGCATCTCATCTCCTGTCTGATCAAAGTAACATTGTTTATAAACATTGATCAGGCAGAAGATGCAATGTTACTTTGATCAGACAGGAGATTGAGAGATACAAAGTACTATTGTTTATAAACATTGATCAGAGGGAAGATGGCGTGATACAAAGTAACATTGTATCTCTCCATCGCCTGTTTGATTGATGTTTATAAACAATGTTACTTTGTATCTTCTGCCTGATCAATGTTTATAAACAAAGTAACATTATTTATAAACATTGTAGCTCCTGTCCAATGTTTATAAACAATTTTGCTTTGTTTATTAACATTGATTAGGTGAAAGTGTAACATTGATATGGTGTAACATTGTTTATAAACAAACAGGAGATGGAGCGATACAATGTTACTTTGTATCCATCTCCGGTCTGACCAATATTTATGAATGTTACTTTGTATTTCTACATCCTATCTGTGCAACGTTCATAAACTTTTTACAAGATTTTACAGGGAAAACTCATGTACATAGAATCTTCTGGGTAGATGAGATGAACAGCGATGTCTCTTTAGTATCTTACAATACGTTGAACAAGTCAGTAAGTGGGCGGTTCCTTTATGAAAGGCCGCTATGAGCTCTGTGGTAGTAGGAGCCTGGGAGTCGTACCTCTGTCTGAGCTCCGCTGTCATCAATGATGGAAATGATGGAATTGTCTATGTAACCCTGGAGGGTTCCCAGGATGCCCACATCCAGGTCAGAGAGGCCATCGTCCTCATCCAGGTCACTGCACTGAAAGAGAAAATATGAGATATTATACACGGATACCGGAGACAGGAAATGAGGGGAAATCCAGACATTGTGTGGACAGGAAGTAATGGAAAGTCTCCCCAAAAGTAAAGTACAAAACAAAGCTGACTGCATGCAGAGCACAGCACAGCGTACATTACCATCTGTGTGATCCCCCAACAACAAACGTCTCTTATATGTGAAATATACAACTGAAAGGTCATCACGTCTGAGGATGTGTAATATATGAAGTATTCTTTAGTTTATAGGAGCTTTAATGTGACAGAGCATCTAGCTTAGGAGGTGCCCAACACGTGCCCCATGGGGCGCATCTTTCCGAGTGGCTGTTTGTGAGGGGCGCATCATGCCCCCCCCCCCATACTCTGGGCTCTCCCAAAAAGGCCCCCCCCACACACACTCAGGGGGCCCTCCCCAAGGGGTCCTAGGTCCACACACACACACACGGGGACCTCCCGGGGGTTCTAGGTTCACTACAAGGTCTCCTGGGTCCTAACACTCGAGGGGCCCTCCAAGGGGTCCTAGCTTCACACATCCACATTCAGGGGGCCCTCCCTGGGGTTCTGGGTTCACTCCCCAAGGGGTCCTAGGTCCACACGGTGGGACCTCTCCTAGGTCCACCGCCCCCCCCCACACGCACTCAGGGGGACCTCCCTGGGGTTCTGGGTTCACGCCAAAGGGTCCTAGGTCCAAACACCCTGGGGGGGGCCCTGCCAAGGGGTCCTAGGTCCAAACACCCTGGGGGGGGGGGGGCTGCCAAGGGGTCCTAGGTCCAAACACCCTGGGGGGGGAGGCCTGCCAAGGGGTCCTAGGTCCAAACACCCTGGGGGGGGGGGGCCTGCCAAGGGGTCCTAGGTCCAAACACCCTGGGGGGGGGGCCTGCCAAGGGGTCCTAGGTCCAAACACCCTGGGGGGGGGCCTGCCAAGGGGTCCTAGGTCCAAACACCCTGGGGGGGGGGGGGGGGGCCTGCCAAGGGGTCCTAGGTCCAAACACCCTGGGGGGGGGGGCCTGCCAAGGGGTCCTAGGTCCAAACACCCTGGGGGGGGGCCCTGCCAAGGGGTCCTAGGTCCAAACACCCTGGGGGGGGCCATGCCAAGGGGTCCTAGGTCCAAACACCCTGGGGGGGGCCCTGCCAAGGGGTCCTAGGTCCAAACACCCTGGGGGGGGCCCTCCGAGGGTTCTGCACCACCACATTTGAGCCACTCACTCCAGAGAGGTCTCTGGGCCCACACTCAAGGTCTCTCCTCCCCCCCCATATGGTCCACTGCTGATCTATCCACTTGCCTGGAGTGAATGCATTCTGAAAGCTCCCCCGACTTGTCCCCCATAAAGCTGCATAAAGTTGGCAACAAAAAACCTGCAGAATTCACGGGTCAGACTGAGCATGTGCAGAAATGGAAGAAAGAAATGGAAATAAAAAATAAAATAAAAAAGCGGACACTACAATATCACAAAGTCCTTCCCTTCCTGCACCACACAACATGCTGCACTGAGACCGCCTGAAAATTGATGCAACTTGTCCCTCGGCGGCTCGTCTCCGCAGCCGACGGACAGGAAAAACCCGTCAGACCGGAGAGGACAAACCCTCAACGGCAACATCTGTAACAACCCAAATCCTCTTCAGCTAGTAAAAATCGTTTGAGCTCAGCAATCCAATACAAGCCGAGGTGTGCGATCCGCATTCAGAGGAAGGATCCAATAGAGTCCCGACCCAATAAAGAGCCCGTCACTGCCCTGGGCACCAAAACCACCCACACAACTCGCTAATAAAAATGTACATACAGGCCGAAAAGTTGGTCTTATCCCGAATAAGATCAAAGATGCATGGAGAATAAACGCAGATCAAAGAGGCGTGCATTATCTTTACAAATATTAGGAACTACACAGGAACCGCACTCCGATTGGTAGAATTTTAAATCCCCCCCCAGAATATATTATTAAAAAAAAAAAAAAAAAAAGTATATATATATATATATATATATATATATATATATATATCTATCTATCTATATCTATATCTATATCTATATCTATATCTATATCTATATCTATATCTATATCTATATCTATCTCGGCAATGGAATCTGCAGTTCATGATTCGTCTATTGTGCGCTCCATTACTCAATGTATGGAGAGCCAACCGCGTGAGCGGCAATTCACAATATAAAAAAGGGAGACCGTCCAAGTACAATAAATGAGGGTCTCGCTTGTAGGAGGTCACATGATTCATCTTCTCCTCGGTAAAATAAAAAATAACTATCCAAATGACTCAGAGGAAATGATTGGTTGCTACAAAAATTACCTTTTCTCATTCTTCCAAAAATATATAAAAAAAAAAAAAAAAAAAAAAAAAAAAAAAACACACACCACACTAAACTCCTCCACCCCTTTCTATAGGTGATGGTTTACCCCTCTGCTAAACCACCACAAGTTCCAGCATGTCCTCGAGTATTCTCTGCAGGGAGCCGCATTCCACACCCGCTCAATGTGCCGAGCAACAATGGATGAGGAGGAATCTAATTAGGGCTCATCAGGCTGCTAAACAAAATACGGCTCGGGGGAGGGGGGCGCATGGGTTGCATAAGGTCAGTAAATGTAACTATCAATCCCCCCCCCCCCCATCATCATGCCAGGGTGAGAGGTGCAATCCTGGTCTCCGACCTGCCCTTTAACCATTCGCTTACCGGGCACTTATACCCCCCCCGCCCTCCTGCCCAGACCAATTTTCAGCACTTTGAATGACAATTGCACGGTCATGCAACACTGTACTCAAATTACATTTTTTTTTTTAATCTTGTTTTACCCACACAAATAGAGCTTTCTTTTGGTGGTATTTAATCACCAGCTGGGGTTTTATTTTTTTGCTAAAGAAAATAATTTTTGGAAAAAAAAAAAAAAAAAAAAAAAAAAAAGTTTCATAGTTTGGTATAAAATGTTGCAGGGGCCCTGATTGGTGACATTTATAGGTGGCACTGGCAGGTGGGCACAGATGACATTGCACGATCAGGACTGATGTCCCTCTCACAGCCGCCGGTGATCAGCTTTTTTTTTTTCCCCTCCTCGCGCTACCAGCGTGAGGAAAAAAAAAAAAAAAGCCAATTACCAATTCTCGGTTACATCACGTGATCAGCTGTCATGGGCTGACGGCTGATCACGTGGTAAAGGTCGGGATCGCCACCTTACTCCAATCAGCCGAGTCTCAGACTCGCTGATCACAGAGCACACCGGCAGCGCCCTGCAGGGGGGGCACATAGGCCGCTCGGGCACGGGAGGATGTCTATGCCAGGAAGTACAGTAGGGTTTATGGCCACGTGACTGCCGTTATTGGCTGTCACGCGATCGGAAAAGTCCTGATCGCAAGCAGCAATTGGGAACTTTCCGTGGTCCCCCCCCCCCCCCCCAAGGAAGACAAGGTGGGAAGAGGGGCCCCCCCCAGCGAGGACAAGGTGGGAAGAGGGGGCCTCCCCCCCCCCAAGCGAGGACAAGGTGGGTGGGAAGAGGGGGCCCCCCCCCCCCCCCAAGCGAGGACAAGGTGGGTGGGAAGAGGGGGCCTCCCCCCCCCCCCCAAGCGAGGACAAGGTGGGTGGGAAGAGGGGGCCTCCCCCCCCCCCCCCCCAAGCGAGGACGAGGTGGGTGGGAAGAGGGGGCCTCCCCCCCCCCCCCCCAAGCGAGGACGAGGTGGGTGGGAAGAGGGGGCCTCCCCCCCCCCCCCAAGCGAGGACGAGGTGGGTGGGAAGAGGGGGCCTCCCCCCCCCCCCCCAAGCGAGGACGAGGTGGGTGGGAAGAGGGGGCCTCCCCCCCCCCCCCCAAGCGAGGACGAGGTGGGTGGGAAGAGGGGGGCCTCCCCCCCCCCAAGCGAGGACAAGGTGGGAAGAGGGGGCCTCCCCCCCCCAAGCGAGGACAAGGTGGGAAGAGGGGGCCTCCCCCCCCCAAGCGAGGACAAGGTGGGAAGAGGGGGCCTCCCCCCCCCCCCCCCCCAAGCGAGGACAAGGTGGGAAGAGGGGGCCTCCCCCCCCCCCCAAGCGAGGACAAGGTGGGAAGAGGGGGCCTCCCCCCCCCCCCCAAGCGAGGACAAGGTGGGAAGAGGGGGCCTCCCCCCCCCCAAGCGAGGACAAGGTGGGAAGAGGGGGCCTCCCCCCCCCCCCAAGCGAGGACAAGGTGGGAAGAGGGGGCCTCCCCCCCCCCCCAAGCGAGGACAAGGTGGGAAGAGGGGGACTCCCCCCCCCCCCAAGCGAGGACAAGGTGGGAAGAGGGGGCCTCCCCCCCCCCCCCCAAGCGAGGACAAGGTGGGAAGAGGGGGACTCCCCCCCCCCCCCCCAAGCGAGGACAAGGTGGGAAGAGGGGGACTCCCCCCCCCCCAAGCGAGGACAAGGTGGGAAGAGGGGGACTCCCCCCCCCCCCCCCAAGCGAGGACAAGGTGGGAAGAGGGGGACTCCCCCCCCCCCCCAACCGAGGACAAGGTGGGAAGAGGGGGCCTCCCCCCCCACCCAAGCGGAAAGAACTAAGCCAGAAGGTATCGGTTTTCGAGTACCTGTGAAAATGCTTGGTATCGGGCGTGCAACCCTAGCGACTGTACTGTCTCCCTTTTGTGTTGTAAAGCGCTGCGTAAACTGTTGGCGCTATATAAATCCTGAATAAAAAATAAATGATAATGATATTAATACAGCCACCTCTACAAACCTCAGTCACAATACAGATGTACACTGTATTCCCCGGGATCTCTCCGAGGTGCAACAAGGTAACAAAGTAACACATTTTTTATCTTTTGCACAGTTTTGGGATGGGGCCCTTTGTAAATGAGTTTTTTGCCATTTTACTTAAAAGTTCATAGGACTTGGGAGGTCCACAACAGCTGGAGTGCCGCGGTTGCCCACTCTTGGTGTGCCTTATGAACAACTGAGTAAGAGAAATCAGGCGTCCTCCACAGACAGCTGTTTCTTTGGTTCGGGTCAAGAACTAAAAAGGGGAAGTGCAGAGAAGATGCACATTGGCTGGCAGGACTGGTTCCCTCCTGCAGACAGAGGTGATTGCACAATGACATCTTGACCACCGGTATCTGGTCATTGGCGGGGTATTGGAGAAAGCCCTCTATGCACATGCAAAGGGAACACAGCTGGGTTGCTCACAATCTCTCCCCCCCCCTCCCCCAGGGCTTCCATTGATGCAAGTTTGCAAAACCTGTTCTGGGCACATTCCATTCACCATATCAGAACTGAACGCTGACCATCAAGCTGCCCCCATCAGGATGACACCTATCCCCCCTTCTGCACGATGAACAACCCCCCTGGCCTAATGTTAACAATGTGTCCACTTCTAATCTGACCTCAAGAACACTAAAAATTATTAACTGTGATCTCATATAGCATGCCTTACCGGGCCCAGACATTACTACCGGGGCTCCATAGAGCCAAAGGGTTCCTCTGGAAGTGGTCAGGAGGCTCCTTGAGGAGGGAGCATTGGCTTGGTGGTACCGGACAGTAACAGTGAGGTAGGACCAGTGAAGTCTCTTCCCACTAATAAGTAACCAACGACAATCAGAAGATCTTTTAGCTGTCCCAGCAACCATAATGTGAGGGGCCCGTCTGCAACCGATATGCAAGGGGGCCCCATGTCCTAATTGCCACCAATATGTGATGGGACCAGTCTTCTAATGGCCATCAATCGCACACTACAAGTATCGCCTCTGATCTATATCGTTATAATATCATATAAAGTACCATCATCCAGAAGTTGTAATTTTAAAGGAGAAAGCTTAAAATGTAAATACCGGGTAGTCGCTCACACCAACCCCATACGTAGTTCCATTCAGCCATATAATAAATTGGACTATACCGGTACTTGGTAATGGACAAACACTAATGAAATTTAAAATCAATATAATTTTAATAAAGGTATAAAACAAAACAATAATAGAATAATAGCATATTATTGTACTTAAGTGATATTCTATTATTGTTTTGTTTTACACCTTTATTAAAATTATATTGATTTTAAAATTTCATTAGTATTTGTCCATTGTCCATATTTGTACCGGTATAGTCCAATTTATTATATGGCTGAATGGAACTACGTATGGGGTTGGTGTGAGCGACTACCCGGTATTTCCATTTAATCCTCAAATTTTTCTCTCTCCTTGTTTTCTCCCTTTCGGTATCTTGGTTTAACCACCATTTTCCAGTTTTGCCTCTTTTTTCTTTTTTTCTCTCTTTCTTCTTTTAAAATGGGGAATTTTTCTAACAAATTGAACATCAATTTATTCTGCTTCCAGCAGATAACTGCCGCTACTGCTGTTTTACCCCCCCTTGTCCGTCCCCAGGGGGATGTCCCTGTTCTTTGGTTCAGGGCACCTCACTAAATTGCCCCCCCTGCCCTTTTTGGATCTGTCTTTTTACATGGGTGAGTCATTGGCTTTTATAAACCCTGCTGCTTAATGATATTGTTATTTCATTTTCATTTTTTTGCTTTCTGTATATTAAAATGTTTCTCTAATAAATCATTATTATATTTTATCAGATTGTACGGGTGACGCCTCTTGAGAAAGCGACGCTCTGTCGCGAAACTAGTCGAGGAAATACGTCAAAAAAATGTTTTTGTAATACTTCTTGAGATGTATGTTTGTCTCTTGGAATTGTTTTTCTCCTTTTTGTGATGTTATCTTTAATTAATATTTTCAATAAATGCATTTTAAAAAAAAAATACTTTTTCCAAACGATTCTACTTCTATGGTCCCGTAATAGTCCCCCTTCTTCCCTTTTTTGGTTGCTCATAGATGTCCTCTTTTGAGCTCCCTATATTTTCTTCATTACCAAGTACCGGTATAGTCCAATTTATTATATGGCTGAATGGAACTACGTATGGGGTTGGTGTGAGCGACTACCCGGTATTTCCATTTAAGCTTTCTCCTTTATAATGGCCATCAATGTAAGGAGGCCCTACTCTCCTGACCACCACACCACCATTTTTCATGCCTTGATCCATCTTTGTGTCTTAGGCACAACTTAGGCTGCATTCACACCTGAGCGTAACGTTTTCAAGCGTTTTTTGCGGCGTTTTTTTTACCACGAATTTGTGCAGGGCAAAAGGTCACCAATGTTAAAAGAAGAAAAACGCCCAAATCAGCCTGATTCGCGTGACAAAAAAGGGTCCGGAACTTGTTTGAGCTTCAGGCCCCTTTCACACATGCGGATGGTATGTCCGTATTTCATCCATCCGTTTGCGGATGAAATACGGACATACATTCATCCCTATGGGATAGCAGGTGTCTGCGGATGAGCATCCGCAGACACCCGATATCGTCCGCCTCCGCAACAGTCCGATTCTGCAGACGGAGGAAAATCCTATTTTTCTATCCGTCTGCAGAGCGGATCGGACGAACACGGACAGACGGTCCGTACGCATCCGAACCCCATAGAGGAGAATGGAGAGCTGACAGGGCGGTCCCTGCACAGTGTGCGGAGACCGCCCTGTCCGTAGCCAGCTCAGCGGGGACAACGGAGCGATCCCCGCTGAGCGAGCGAATCTTCACGGGGCGGATCATTACTGATCCGTCCCGTGTGAAAGAGGCCTCAGGCGTAGGGCTTCAGGCAACTTGGAGTGGAGATGTGAACCATCTCCATTGAGAATAATGGATTTTTTCCCCTCCAGCGTTTTGTAGCTTCAGGCGTCAAGCTACAAAACGCTCAGGTGTGAATGGGGTCTTAGGGATCATTATACATTAGTTTTAGAGGTTCTACAGGAGGTGAAAAGGTTGACTAACGTTGGGCAGGGAACATCTAAGGTCATTCAGTACAACGTAGAAGAATTTGGAGATTTCAGTCCACCCATCATGTGCTCATCATTTTATAATGCACCAGGTGAAACCTTGTAATTATTTTATAAATGCTCCGGGTGACACCTTGTATCATTTTATAATGCTCCGGGTGACACCTTGTAATCATTAAAGCCTTCAACTAACGAACTGTGCTCCTTCATACTATGTGAATAGCACTCAGGATGAGAAAAGGGGGAAGGGGGGCCGGTCACCATGTGCTCCGTTCTCACCCTTGGACAGTGCTGAGCCGGGCCGCTCCCCGTCCTGTGTACTGGAGGAGAAGTGGATAGATCAGCAGTCCAGGCGGGGAGTGGAGCTCACATTACACACGTGGTGATCGTTCAATCGCTCCTCCCTGAACACGACCAGACAGGAAACCAAACATATGGAAGGAGCCAGCACTGCACTTCATAAACACTGCGAATACCCAACGTCCACCCCCCGACTGGAGACAGCGATCTTCTACATCACAACATCCAATACAGAAGGTCCCCACGAGAGACTGCGATCTTCTACAATCACAACATCCAATACAGAAGGTCCCCACGAGAGACTGCGATCTTCTACAATATGACGTCCAATACACATCTCCCACTGGAGACTGATCTACATCACAACATCCAATACAGAAGGTCCCCACGAGAGACTGCGATCTTCTACAATCACAACATCCAATACAGAAGGTCCCTACGAGAGACTGCGATCTTCTACATCACAACATCCAATACAGAAGGTCCCCACGAGAGACTGCGATCTTCTACAATCACAACATCCAATACAGAAGGTCCCCACGAGAGACTGCGATCTTCTACAATCACAACATCCAATACAGAAGGTCCCCACGAGAGACTGCGATCTTCTACAATCACAACATCCAATACAGAAGGTCCCCACGAGAGACTGCGATCTTCTACAATCACAACATCCAATACAGAAGGTCCCCACGAGAGACTGCGATCTTCTACAATCACAACATCCGATACAGAAGGTCCCCACGAGAGACTGCGATCTTCTACAATCACAACATCCAATACAGAAGGTCCCCACGAGAGACTGCGATCTTCTACAATCACAACATCCAATACAGAAGGTCCCCACGAGAGACTGCGATCTTCTACAATCACAACATCCAATACAGAAGGTCCCTACGAGAGACTGCGATCTTCTACAATCACAACATCCAATACAGAAGGTCCCCACGAGAGACTGCGATCTTCTACAATCACAACATCCAATACAGAAGGTCCCCACGAGAGACTGCGATCTTCTACAATCACAACATCCAATACAGAAGGTCCCCACGAGAGACTGCGATCTTCTACAATCACAACATCCAATACAGAAGGTCCCCACGAGAGACTGCGATCTTCTACAATCACAACATCCAATACAGAAGGTCCCCACGAGAGACTGCGATCTTCTACAATCACAACATCCAATACAGAAGGTCCCCACGAGAGACTGCGATCTTCTACAATCACAACATCCAATACAGAAGGTCCCTACGAGAGACTGCGATCTTCTACATCACAACATCCAATACAGAAGGTCCCCACGAGAGACTGCGATCTTCTACAATATGACGTCCAATACACAACATCTCCCACTGGAGACTGATCTACAGTACAACGTCCAATATATGGACCCCACCAGAGACCGCGATCTTCTACACCCGGGATCCTCAAACTACGGCCCTCCAGCTGTTGTGAAACTACACATCCCATGAGGCATTGTAAAACTCTGACATTCACAAACATGACCAGGCATGATGGGAATTGTAGTTCCTAAACAACTGGAGGGCCGTAGTTTGAGGACCCATATCCTACACCGTCCAATACACGTCCCCCACCAGAAACTGCGATCTTCTACAATAAAAAATGTCCAATACACATCCCCCACAAGAAACTGCGATCTTCTACAATGTCAAAATATGTCCCCCACCAGAGACTGAGCCACCTCGACTCCATCCAACGCTAAAAGTTTTGCCTTTAGGTTATACTTAAAATATATACCAAGGAACGATCGTCCTTCCAATGACAGATCAGATCCATGACTACCACCAACACCAAATACTTATAACAATGATCATAAATATAAATCCTGAATAATAAAAATAACACGAATAATAATAATAATAATCCTCCATGTGAGTCAGAGACAATGGAACAATGTGTAGATATTATACACAGTGAGGTAATATTCAAAGCACATAACCGACACGGGTCACATACAAGTCAATGTCTCACTCTCCACATTTCCAATATTCTACATTCAAGTGCATCTTCAATGTATATTTTGGATATAGTAAGGGGGGGGGGGGGGCTGGGGGGGTGTCACAACCAGGGTGGATGAAAATATAAAAAAAAAAAAAAACACTTTAAAATGGATTTAAATGCAGATTTTTAATTTAAAGCAGACTTTTTTTGATTTAAATAGCGGATCTCTTTTTTTTTTATTATTTAAAAAGCGGATCTCTTTTTTTTTTATTATTTAAAAAGCGGATCTCTTTTTTTTTTATTATTTAAAAAGCGGATCTCTTTTTTTTATTATTTAAAAAGCTTTTTTTTTTATTTAAAAAGCTTTTTTTTTTATTTAAAAAGCTTTTTTTTTATTTAAAAAGCTTTTTTTTTTTTATTTAAAAAGCTTTTTTTTTTTATTTAAAAAGCTTTTTTTTTTTATTTAAAAAGCTTTTTTTTTTTATTTAAAAAGCTTTTTTTTTTTATTTAAAAAGCTTTTTTATGTAGCATGAGGCTGTATATTCTGCGATATTTACGTTTTTTGTAAACTCATAATAAATCCAAGCTCTGCAAGCTGAGATAACTGCATTGATGCGTTCACACAAGTGTCACAGTAACCATGAGATAAAACAAAGTTCGGGAATATTCCCTCACCCCATTGCTTTGCACATTTATGTACACTACAAACTGTATGATTGTTTGAAGAGAAGAAGTCGCAGGCTCCAAGTGTGAGGAGGAAGGGCAAGCAGTAAAAATGAAAGTGAAACCTTCTAAGCAGCTTATAAAGCTTTGTGATCGTTCTGCACGTGGCTCGAACTGTTTTATTTCTCCCATGGGGAGCAAAATAGCAGCAGCCGTAAAAGAGACCCAGTTTGGGATTATTTACTAACCTGACGGCTTATTATTCTGCATGGAAACCTTAATTTTGTTTGCAAATATTTCAGATCTATCATGGCGGCGCCTGTTGGCGGGCATCCCCTCACCTAGTGTCGCCACATCACTAGCCATCCCATTAAAGTGAATGGGACTGTCGGTGCGCCAACCGCGGGGTCAGGGGAGGCAGGGAAACAAAACAGCTTAAACTAAAGCTCCTTCTATACACACATCAGACTGAATCTCTCCATAATACTGATAGTCTGACATCACTGATCTCTCAGATTTGCGATTGGTGGATTCTTCAGCACAGTGACATCATACTGTCAGATGGGAGGAGCTCCGCAGTAGGCATTCTGGAAACACATTGGCTGGACCCAGAACTCTTTATATAATGTCAGCTCCACAGGGGTCAGTGTGCAGTGCGCCTGTCGATTAGCTCTCCAAGCAGGGATCAGTGGCAGAATGCAGTGTGTAACAGTAAGTGGTAGCATGCAGGCATCAGTGGCAGCAGGCAGCGCACCAGTGGCAGTATGCAATGCGCAGGGGATCGGTGGTCCGTGGCAGTGTGCGTGGGGACCAGTGGAAGCAGGCAGTGTGTAGGGATCGTGGCAGCAGGCAGTGCTCCATGGTGGTGCACAGTGTGTGGGGATCAGTGACAGCATGCAGTGTGTAGGGATCAGTGGTAATGCGTGGGACTCAGTGGCAGGATGTAGTGTGTAGGGATCGGTGGCAGCAGCCAGGGCACGGGGATCCATTGTGGTGCGCAGCGTGTGGTGATCTGTGGCAACATGCAGTGTGTAGGGATCAGTGGCAGCAGGCGGGGCTCCATGGTGGTGCACAGTGTGTAGGGCTCCATGGTGGTGCGCAGTGTGTGGGGATCCGTGGCATCATGCAGTGTGTAGGGATTGGTGGCAGCAGGCGGGGCTCCATGGTGGTGTGCAGTGTGTGGGGATCCGTGGCAGCATGCAGGGATCGGTGGCAGCAGGAAGGGCGCGGGGCTCTGTGGTGGTACGCAGTTTGTGGGGATCCGTGGCAGCATGCAGGGATCAGTGGCAATGTGTAGGGATCGTGGCAGCAGGCAGGGCGTGGGGGTCTATGGTGGTTCGCAGTGTGTGGGGATTGATGGCAGTGTGTGGGGATCAGTGGCAGCAGGCAGGGCTCTGTGATGGTGCGCAGTGAGTGGGGATCAGTGGCAGCAGGCAGCGTGCGGGGATCCACGGCAGCACGCAGGGCATGGTGATCTGTGGCAGCATGCAGGGATCCGTGGCAGTAGTCAGTTAGGGATCGGTGGTGTGCAGTTTGTGGGGATCTGTGGCATCATGCAGTGTGTAGGGATTAGTGGAAATGCATGGGGATCAATGGCAGCATGCAGTGTGTAGGGATTAGTGGCAATGCATGGGGATCAATGGCAGCATGCAGTGTGTAGAGATCGGTGGCAGTGTGTAGGGATTGGTGGCAGCAGGCAGGGCGCGGGGCTCCATGGTGGTGTGCAGTGTGTGGGGATCCACGGCAGCATGCAGTGTGTAGGGATTAGTGGCAATGCGTGGGGATCAGTGGCAGCACGCAGTGTGTGGGGATTGGTGGCAGCAGGCAGGGCTCCATGGTGGTGCGCAGTGTGTGGGGATCCGTGATAGCATGCAGGGATCCGTGGCAATGCGCAGGGATCCGTGGCAGCAGGCAGCGTGTAGGGATCGGTGGCAGCAGGCAGGGCTCCATGGTGGTGCGCAGCGTGTGGGGATCTGTGGCAGCAGGCAGGGCTCCATGGTGGTGCGCAGCGTGTGGGGATCTGTGGCAGCAGGCAGGGCTCCATGGTGGTGCGCAGCGTGTGGGGATCTGTGGCAGCAGGCAGGGCTCCATGGTGGTGCGCAGCGTACGGGGATCTGTGGCAGCAGGCAGGGCTCCATGGTGGTGCGCAGCGTGTAGGGATCCGTGGTAGCAGGCAGGGCGCGGGGGGATCCGTGGCAGCAGGCAGGGAGCGGAGGATCCGTGGCAATGTGTGGGGATCAGTGGCAGCATGCAGTGTGTAGGGGATCAGTGGCAGTGTGTAGCAATTGGTGGCAGCAGGCAGGGCGCGGGGGATCTGTGGCAGCAGGCAGGGCGCGGGGGATCCGTGGCAATGTGTGGGGATCAGTGGCAGCATGCAGTGTGTAGGGATCTGTGACAGTGTGTAGCGATTGGTGGCAGCAGGCAGGGCGTGGGACTCCATAGTGGTGCACAGTGTGTGGGGATCCGTGGCTGCATGCAGTGTGTAGGGATCAGTGGCAACGCACAGGGCTCCGCGGCAGCGTGTAGGGATCGTGGCAGCACGCAGGGATTAGTGGAAATGTGTGGGGATTGGTGGCAGTGTGTAGGGATCAGTGGCAGCAGGCAGAGTGCAGAGCTCCGTGTCAGCATGCAGTGTGTAGGCATCAGTGGCAATGCGCAGGGATCGGTGGCAGCAGGCAGCGTGTAGGGATCGTGGCAGCATGCAGGGATTAGTGGAAATGTGTGGGGATTGGTGGCAGCAGGCAGAGTGCAGAGCTCCGTGTCAGCATGCAGTGTGTAGGCATCAGTGGCAATGTGCAGGGATCGGTGGCAGCAGGCAGGGCTCCATGGTGGTGCGCAGTGTGTGGGAATCGGTGGCAGCATGCAGGGCTCCCTGGTGGTGTGCAGATCCGTGGCAGCAGGCAGGGCTCCATGCATGTGTGCAGTGTGTAGGGATCAGTGGCAATGCGTGGGAATCAGTGGCAGCATGCAGGGCGTGGGGGTCCATGGTGGTGCGCAGCGTGTGATGATCCGTGGTAGCATGCAGGGATCCGTGGCAGTAGTCAGGTAGGGATCGGTGGCAGTAGTCAGGTAGGGATCCGTGGCAGCAGGCGGGGCTCCATGATGGTGCACAGTGTGTAGGGATCAGTGGCAATGCGTGGGGATCAGTGGCAGCAGGCAGGGCGCGGGGCTCCATGGTGGTGCGCAGTGTGTGGGGATCGGTGGCAGCGTGCAGTGTGTAGGGATCAGTGATGGCCATGCTGCTCCTCAGTATGCAGAGTGTGAGCTCCTCATGCAGAGAGTCTCCCCCGGTCTCCGGTGGTGTCAGCCCCTCCCCCGGTCTCCGGTGGTGTCAGGCCCGGTCTTCGGTGGTGTCAGGCCCGGACTCCGGTGTTTCCTCCATCCACGTGTCACCGGTTCTCGGCACGCACAGACTTCCTGCCGCCCCCCCCCCGCTCCCTCTTGTCCTCCCCCGGCGTCCCCCCGGTCGGTCCCGGTACCTGTAGCGGTCCTGAGGCGGTGAAGAGCTCCATCCCCCCGATAGTCAGGGTCTCCTCTCCCGTTCCCCACCGCGCCGCCATCTTTCCCCCTCCGATCCCAGGTTGAGCCGGCGTCCGGGAACACGTGGTGCCAGCCGCATGGGAGGGGGCGGGGGCTAAGAGCGCTGCGTCACCGGTAGCGAGGGGCGGGGCGGGGCCTGCGGGAAGAAAGTTGTGCTGGCAGGGAGTGAGCTCTGCACTCATCTCTATAGAGGGGCCGCCCTGACACACACACACACTGCACATCATCATAGACACCTCTACAGCCAGGAGTCTGACGATTCAAATCTAATTTTTGCGTTTAAAAGTCAGAATTCTCACAATAAAGTCAGAATGATGTGTTTAAAATTCAGAATTCCAAAATTACAGTCAGAATTCTGATAAAGTCAGATTTTTACATTTAAAAGTCAGAACAATACGTTTGAAAGTCAGGATTCTAAGTACAAAGATCAGAATTATGACACGGAAGTCAGAATTATGTATTTAAAGATTAGGATTTCAAGACAATTTTTTTTTTAAAAATCTGAATTCTGAGGTTAAAGTCAGCATTATGGGATTTGAATCAGAGTTTTACACGTAAAAGTCAGAATTCTTGGATTAAAGTCAGAACCTTGCATGTAAAAGTCAGCATTCTGGGATTAAAGTCAGCTTCCTGATATTAAAGTAGAAATTTTGCAATCGAAAGTGAGAAATCTGGGATTAAAGTCAGAAACTTGCATTTAAAAGTCAGCATTCTGGGATTAGAGCGAATGCAGCTGTGTTTTGTAGGGATCTGCCGCTCTCTTGCTGTTCACCTGCTACCCAACTCCATCTTAATGTCAGAATTTTGTAATATAAAGGTCAAGATTCTAAGACTAAAAGTCAGAATTCCAAGGTTAAAAGTAGCATTCTGGGATTCAAGTCAGAATTCTGAATGTAAAAGTCAGAATTCCGGGATTAAAGTCAGAAACTGGCATGTAAAACTCAGAATTCTGGGATTACAGTAAAGCGAACGCAGCTATGTCTTGCAGAGATCTGCCATCCCACTGCTGCCTATCTGCTCACCCAACCCCAAATTCAGAATTTTGTATTTAAAGGTCAGTATTCTAAGACTAAAAGTCAAAATTTTACAAGGTTAAAGTCAGCTTTCTGGGATTCATGTCAGAATTCTGCATGTAAAAGTCAGACTTTTGAGAATATTGTCAGAAACTGGCATTTGAAAGTTAGAATTCTAAGATTATATTGAGCATTCTGACACTAAAGAAAAAAAAATTGCAGTCAAAAAGTCAGAATTCTGGGATTAAATGTCAGAAGTTTGCATGTAAAAATCAGGATTCTGAAAAAAAAAAAAAAAAAAAAAATCAGGATTCTGAGATTAAAATCAGATTTTTGCATTTAAAAGTCAGAATTCTCAGAATAAAGTCAGAATTTTGCATTGAAAAGGTCAGAATTCTGTGATTAAAAGTCCAAACTACATTTGACAAATTCAAATTTAGAAAATATGACTTTTAGCTCAGAATTTTGAGTTAATGAAAACTCATAATGTGCAGAAAAGCGCAACCTAACTGACTTGGTGTGAATAAGCCCTAAAAGTCAGAATATTTACTTTAATATCTTATAGTTTTGCATTAATTCAAAGTCCGAATTCTGTGAATGAAAATCAGAATTATGAGATTAAAATCAGAACGTTGTGTTTAAAAGATAGAATCCTGTGGTTAAATGTCAAAACTCTGAGTTTGAAAGTTAGAACTCACAGATGAAAACTCAGAATCCTGACTTTATTATCTCAGAATTCTGGCCTAATGAACACTCAGATTTCTGTGATACACAGTCCTGAGCTTCAAGGTCAGTATTCTGTAATTAAAATTCCGAATTCTGAATTTTAAAGTCAGAATTTAGTATGATACATTTCTCATATTCCTAAATGGCAAAAAAATGACTTTAATCTCAGAATTCTGACTTTTATATGAAAAAAAAGAAGTTTAATCTCATAATTATTACTTTTAAATGCAAGATACTGACTTTGATCACAGAATTCTTACTTTTAAATAAAAAAAATAAAAAAATGACTTTAACCACTAACCACTCCCTCCCACCCACCACTGGGCAGTGTGGGCTCTCATTCTGGGTGGACGTCATATGACGGCTTCCCAGAACGACCGCTCTCACGCACCCGCAGGGGCACGCAGATTGGCGATCGCGGCCGCGCTGTGTTGCTAGGGCACAGCGCAACCCTGATCACTGTAAAGAGCCGAGGCCGCAATTCTTTAACCATATGATCGGCTGTGTCCAATCACAGCTTGTCACATGTAAACGCAGAGATGCCGGTAATCGGCGCTCCTCGCCTCGCACTGACAGAGTGTGAGGAGAGGAGAGCCGATCAGCGGCATCTCCTCGTGGAGGACATCTAGGTGTGTAATCAGGTCAGTGATGATCAGTGACCTGATAACAATTAAGTGCCCACCAGTGCCAGTAATGAGTGCCCACCACTGCCAGCAATCAGTGGCCATTACTGATGGCAGTCAGTGCTGGCTATCAGTGCTGCCCATCAATGCCCATCAGCGCCGCCTATCCTTGCTACCTATCTGTGCCCACCAGTGCCTCCTATCTGTGCCCACCAAAAAAAAAAAAAAAAAAAGGAAAGACGACTACAGGATGCAGAATTCTGACTTTTAAATGCAAGATTCTGACATGATCACAAAATTCTGACTTTTAAATGAAAAAAAAAGACTTTAGTCTCAGAATTCTGACTTTTAAATGCAAGATTCTGACATGATCACAAAATTCTGACTTTTAAATGAAAAAAAAGACTTCAGTCTCAGAATTCTGACTTTTAAATGCAAGATTCTGACATGATCACAAAATTCTGACTTTTAAATGAAAAAAAAAAAAGACTTCAGTCTCCGAATTCTGACTTTTAAATGCAAGATTCTGACATGATCACAAAATTCTGACTTTTAAATGAAAAAAAAAGACTTCAGTCTCAGAATTCTGACTTTTACATGCAAAATTCTGTCTTTTAATCTCAGAACTCTGATTTATGCCTCCGTTCATTTAGGATAGGTGGCTGGATCCATGCAGTCCCTGCTTTCCCATTGGTGCACTATCTGCATGCAGCACCTGGTGGCTCCAGCCTGATTCACTAGAATCCTTCCTTTTCGATCAACCTCTTACCTATTTATTTGCAGCTATTTGTATCGATTTGCATTTAACAATAGATGAACAGAACCCATACCAGCCAGACATTGGAGGATCGGTTGTGTGGGGCTCATTCACATGGCCATTCGCTCTGTGTAAGTAGTCCATCTTTGGGGGGAGGGGTGGGGGGGGGGCTGTTGCTGCACCTACACAGTGGCTTATCTTAAAGGAGCAGACGTTCTGGGATTGAAAGTCAGAATTTTGCATAAGTCAGGTTTTTTTTTATAATAAGAATAAGAATTCTGAGATTAAAGTCAGATTTTTTTTCATTTTAAAAGTCAGAATTCTGTGATTATGTCATAATCTTGCATTTAAAAGTCTGGCAGATGTACAAATACCCCGAAGAAGAGGACAATGTAAGGAAAGTGACTGAGCACCTGTCTTGTATTTATTCCTGTCGTTGAGCCATTTGCTGTGACACCGGTCCGCACTCCCTGCTGTCAATCATCGGTTTCCTGGGCGGCACATAGGACGGGTGGGTTATACACAGACATATCTGTGGGGGGGAGGCGGGGGGGGGCAATTTGGCAAGGAAGGATTAGTTGGCCTTTATATAAGGGCTCATTCACACTATGGGCAGTGACCTGCATTTTTTGCACAGAACAATGAAAAAACAATTGTTTTCAATGTGTCCCGTTCACACCGCGTCGCAGACGTGCCGCGATTTTCTGTGGGCAACTTTTACGCGATTCGGCACGCCGCGCATAGGGCAGCCACATTCACTTCAATGGACTGTCTGTCGTCCAAAATAAGCTCCTGGTCCTTTTTCGGGGTGTTTTACATGCATTGCATTTGTTTGATTTTATCTTTTTTGGCCTTGTTTGCCTTGCGGTGCGTTTATGCATGTTTGCGTGCGTTGCATTGCGCTGAAAAAAAGTAGTGCATGCCGTAAAGAGCGGCTCCTCGGGTAAATTTTAATACTGGGAGTTATGGCATTTAGCTGCAGCCACAACCCCAGTGTTAACCACTTGCCTACTGGGCACTTTCACCCCCTTCCTGCCCAGGCCAATTATCAGCTTTCGGCGATGTCAGACTTTGACTGACAATTACGCGGTCATGCTACACTGTACACATAGGACATTTTTATCCCACAAACAGAGCTTTCTATTGGTGGTATTTAATTCCTGTTAGAGTTTTATATCTTTGCTAACCAAATGAAAAACGACCGAAAATGTTGAAAACAAAAACGTTTTTTCTTAGTTTCGGTTATAAAATGTTATGAATAAGTAATTTTTCTTCTTCACTGATGGGCGCTGATGAGGTGGCACTAATAGACACTGATGAGGCTGCACTAATGATTCTGCACTGATGGGCACTGATGAAGTTACACTTATAGGCCTCACTGATGGGCACTGATGAGGAGACACTTATAGGCCTCACTGATGGGCACTGATGAGGAGACACTTATAGGCCTCACTGATGGGAACTGATGAGGACCCACTTATGAGCACTGATGAGGCGGCACTGATGAGCCAGCACTGATAGACACTAATGATGAGGCACTGATGGGGTGGCACTGATAGGCAGCACTGATGGCCACAGATGAGGAGGCACTTATAGGCCTCACTGATGGGAACTGATGAGGAGGCACTTATGGGCACTGATGAGACAGCACTGAGGAGGCACTTATAGGCCTCACTGATGGGAACTGATGAGGAGGCACTTATGGGCCTCACTGATGGGCACTGATGAGCCGGCACTGAGGAGGAGGCACTGATAGGCCTCACTGATGTGCGCTGATGAGGCTGCACTGATGGGCATTGATGAGGAGGCACTTATAGGCCTCACTGATGGGAACTGAGGCAGAGGCACTTATGGGCACTGATGAGGCGGCACTGATGAGGAGGCCCTGATAGGCCTCACTGATGGGCACTGATGAGCCAGCACTGAGAGGCACTGATGAGGAGGCACTGATGGGGTGGCACTGATATGCAGCACTGATGGGCACTGATGGGCTGCACTGATGGGCTGCACTGATGGGCACTGATAGGCAGCACTGATGGGCTGCACTGATGGGGCTGCCCTGATTATCAGGGTAGATGTCCCCTGCAAGGATTGCCGGTTGCTGTCAGCATGAGGAGAGGAGAGCCATTAACTGTTTACATTGACCTGTTTGATTAGACACAGCTGATCACATGGTAACGAGCCACTGTGATTGGCTGTTTAACCCTATCTGTGATCAGTTCTGTCTGAAGGACACAGGGATCACAGAGCGCTCTTGATGCGTGCCCCAGGGGGCCCATCAGTGTGAAAAGGTCCGCAGAAGGCGGCTCCCGCTCCCCAGGAATAACACTGGTGGCCTCGGAGGACGCTCCTCTATTTCTGCCCGGACACTTTCTTTCTTTGGCTCGGATGCAACTATTTCCCGGATCATAAAAGTTCTGGCGGCGGCGGAGATCAGCAGAGTGACCGTCCGGTGACGGGTATTTATAGATCGGTGTTTTCAGGAACAACATCTCAAATGTTTTGCTGCGTATCCACATGGAGGTTATTATGTTTGCAGTACAGTGAACTCCGCTCCAT
The DNA here is from genome assembly GCF_037356315.1 of Lithobates pipiens. Classification (NCBI taxonomy): domain Eukaryota; kingdom Metazoa; phylum Chordata; class Amphibia; order Anura; family Ranidae; genus Lithobates; species Lithobates pipiens. Next base: position 234,633,409 of record NW_027507787.1, read on the forward strand.
TCAGGAAGAGCAACACTTATTTTGTCAGGGTTGAGGGTTACCCCCTAACCTTGGTGTTTATTTAGAATTATTATTTGTATTATTATTGTTATTATTATTTATTTTGTTAGGGTTGGGGGTAAGAGTCCCCCCCTCCCCCAACCCTGGTGTTTATTTTTATTTTTAATTAACACTATTTTTATTATTATTATTACTTATTTATTTTGTTAGATTTTGGGGTTATGGTTACCCCCTAACCCTGGTGTTTATTTATTTATAATTATTCTTTTTACTATTATTAATATTATTAGTTATTTATTTTGTTAGGTATGGGGTTAGACTTAACCCCTAACCTTGGTGTTTGTTTATTTATTATTCGTTTTTTTTGTTTTGTTTTTTTAGGGTTGGGGGTTAGGGTTACCCCCAACACATGTGTTTATTTATTTATAATATTAATAATAATAATTATTATTATTATTATTAGTGGATTATGGTTATCCCCTAACACATGTGTTTATTTATTTATATTAATAATAATACTTATTATTATTATTATTATTATTATTATTAGCTATGTATTAATTTTGGTAGGGTTTGGGGTTAAGGTTACCCCCTAACCCTGGTGTTTATTTATAATTATTATTGTATTATTATTGTCATTATTAGTTATTTATTTTGTTAGGGATGGAGGTTAGACTTACCACATAAGCCTTGTGTTTGTTTGTTTATAATTATTACTATTTTATTAATATTATTGGTTATTTTGTTAGGGTTGGGGGCTAAACGTACCACCTAACCATGGTCTTTATTTATTTATAATTATTACTATTTTATTAATATTATTAGCTATTTATTTTGTTAGGGCTGAAGGTTAGACTTACCCCTAACCCTGGCGTTTGTTTATTTATTATTATCATTAGCTATTTATTTTGATAGGGTTGGGGGCTAAACTTACCCCCTAAACTTGGTGTTTATTTATTTATAATTATTTTTATTAATATTAGTTATTTATTTTGTTAGGGGTTAGGGTTACCCCCTAACCCTGGTGTTTGTTTATGTATTAATTATTATTATTATTATTATTATTATTTTTAGTATTATTATTTATTTATTTTGTTAGGGATAAGGGTTAGGGGTTAAGGATAACCCCTAACTCCTAAGAAGAAATGTAATAAATTAATAGAAGATAAATAAATATGAAAAATAAATAAATACATAAACAATAATATCATTTCTTATTTATTTTGTTAGCCTTACCCCCTAACCCTGGTGTTTGTTTATTTATTATTATCATTAGTTGTTAGGGTTGGGGGCTAAACTTACGCCCTAAACCTGGTGTTTATTTATTCATAATTATTTTTTATTATTATTAATATTATTAGTTATTTCTTTTGTTAGGTGTGGGGGTTAGACTTAAACCCTATCCCTGGTGTTTGTTTATTTATTATTATTCGTTTTTTTTGTTTTTGTTTGTTTGTTTGTTAGGGTTGGGGGCTGAACTTACCCCTAACCCTGGTGTTTATTTATTTATAATTATTACTATTTTATTAATATTATTAGTTATTTATTTATTTTAGGGTTGGAGGTTAGACTTACCCCCTAACCCTGGTGTTTGTTTATTTATTCTTATCATCAGTTATTTATTTTGTCAGGTTTGGGGGTTAAACGTACCCCCTAAACCTAGTGTCTTTTTATTTATAATTATTTGTATTATTATTTATTTGTTGGGGTTGGAGGTTAGACTTACCCCCTGACCATGGTGTTTGTTTATTTATTATTATCATTAGTTGTTAGAGTTGGGGGCTAAACTTACGCCCTAAACCTGGTGTTTATTTATTTATAATTATTTTTATCATTATTAATATTATTAGTTATTTCTTTTGTTAGGTGTGGGGGTTAGACTTACCCCCTAACCCTGGTGTTTGTTTATTTATTATTATTCGTTTTTTTTTTTGTTTGTTTGTTATTGTTGGGGGCTAAATTTAACCCTAACCCTAACCCTGGTGTTTACTTCTTTATAATTATTACTATTTTATTAATATTATAAGTTCTTTTTTTCTATTTATTATTATTATTATTATTATTATTATTATTAGTTTTGTATTAGTCAGGTGTGGGGGTTAGACTTATCCCCTAACCCTGGTGTTTGCTTATTTATTATTATTAGTTATTATTAGTTTTTTTTTTTGTTTGTTTGTTTTTTTATTGTTGGAGGTTAGACTTACCCCCTAACCCTGGTATTTGTTTATTTATTCTTATCATCAGTTATTTATTTTGTTAGGTTTGGGGGCTAAACCTGCCCCCTAAACCTAGTGCCTTTTTATTTATTATTATTTATTTGTTTGGGTTGGAGGTTAGACTTACCCCCTAACCCTGGTGTTTGTTTATTTATTTATTATTATTTTTAGTATTATTATGTATTTATTTTGTTAAGGGTAACCCCTAACTCCTAACAAAAAATGAAATAAATAAATAAATAAATAAATATGAAAATAAATAAATAGAAATGAAATAAATATAAAAAATAAATAAATAGAAAATAAATAAATATAAGAAATAAATAAAAACATAAACACCGGAAAGAAGAAAATGAAGGGAATGAAAAAGGTGAAAAACAGAAACAAAAAATGAGACAGATGATATTTTTCTCTGTTGGCTAATGAAAAAAAGAAATGCCAAAAATGTACAAAATGTGCAAAAAAACGCTCAAAAACACACACTACAAAATGCTAAAAAAAAAAAAAAAACACCCAAAAATGCAACGCTCGAGTAAGAATACCGCTTTAGACGCACAATAAGGTGGAAAGTTTTAAACGGTCACACGTGTCCCATGGTTCCTCTTTCACGTGCAGCACAAATGATTTACATTGTATCACTTTTACATCCTGTTTTTTTTTTTTTTTTTTTTTTAGAAAGTTGTAGAAAGTCACAAAAATTGGGGGGAGGTTTTATCCTGAGACGGCCACAGCTGTGGGTGGTGCGTATCCGTAACATCATCCGCAGTGTTGTACAATCACATGGCAGCGTGTCTGTGTGATAGTGAGACCGGATGAACGGTGTTACTAGGTAACGCGTTCATAAACCACTTCGGCCCTAGGAGGTTTTACCCCCCAAAATTGCTGCACCCAACATAAATCCCCTCCTCTCTATCTCTTTGTGGTGCCCCCGCCCCACCTCACATGATACCACAGTGCCCAGGGCAACTGTCGCTCCTGCCCACCCCTTGCCCCCCTCCCCCCCGCAGAGCTTTCCTCATCTCCCGCTGGGCAGCTGCTGCGGGCATGCAGGGGGATGTTTCAAGATGGGAGAGCGGGGGATGGGGCTAGTAAATAAGTATATTTACTGACTCCTTCCTTTCCTGAATGAACACAGTGAGTGATCTGTACCGGTCGTCCCTGTGTCCATTCATCACTGAAGCATAGCAAACTGTTTGCTATGCTTGAGTTTGTGGATGTGCAGGAGCGCTTTCCTCTTCATTCATCTTTGGAGCTGAGGCTACAGAGAAAGGGATTGATAAATCTATGTCCTCTATGTCACTTTTGGATGGGGGGGGGGAGGGAGGCTGTATGGGTCTCCATGATTTCTGATTATCACCAAGAGTGAAAGAATTTTACAAATTGTTGGTTGTCACCAGAGCAGGAATAGAGGGGAAATCTTCCAATGGGGACACTAGTTCTGGTGATTTCCTCGCATTGCAGGGATCTCCCCTCACTTCCTGTTTTGGCTATGGGACAGGAAGTGAAGGGAAATCTCTGCAATGGGGACACAGATGGCAAAAAAAAAAATCGGAGGATATAACCCTCCTTTACTCTATCCAAAATAAACGCGGCAAAAAGCTATATGAGCTACTTTGCTGCATTTGTCGAGTGTAGGCCCGCCCTATGCACGGGCGAGCAAGGACGCAAGCAGATTGGTGCGATTTTAATGTGCCTTCTCAATAGACTTAGGTGTGAATGCAGCCTCAAAAGGAAACATTTTTTAGTCATTTCTTACCCGTATTTTTTTCGGGGCTTACCTGGCAGATCGGGGGAAACCCCCAAAAACCGACCCGGTGAGTTTGCGGTGGCTGGTTACAGAGGCGAGCGGAGGAAGGATGGCCTCCGCTCATCTCTATAGCCTTGGAGGACTGGAGCGACTTAATGACGTCACTTCTGGTTCCAGCCCATTGTAAGCGAGGCCATCAATGTTTTTATTTTTTTATCTAATGCTTTAAAGCGGAGGTCCACCCTAAAGTGGACCTTCCGCTCATCGGAACCCTCCCCCCCTCCGGCGCCACAATTGGCACCTTTCAGGGGGGAGGGGGGTGCAGATACCTGTACAGTACAGGTATCTGCACCCACTTCCGGGATAGCTGTCTGCGGAAAGGGGCGTAGATTACGCCCCTTCCTGCAAATGCCCCGCTGCCTGCTGGAAAACACACAGATCCCAGAGGCAGCGGGGACCGTCCTTATTGCGCAGCGCGGCTCGCGCATGCGCAGTAGGGAACCGGGAAATGAAGCCGAAAGGCTCCATTTCCTGATTCCCATACCCAAGATGGCGGCGGCAGCACCCGAGATACGATCTACAGATCGGCTTCGGGTGCCGACATCGCGGGCGCGCTGGACAGGTAAGTGTCACTATTTTAAAAGTCAGCAGCTGCAGTATTTGTAGCTGCTGGCTTTTAAAAAAAAAAAAAACGCGGAGTCCCGGTGGACTCCCGCTTTAAATCAGGGATATGTATTAGCGGACCTCCAGCTGTTGCAAAACTACAAGTCCCATCATGCCTCTGCCTCTGGGTGTCATGCTTGTGGTTGTCAGAGTCTTGCTTTTCCTCATGGGACTTGTAGTTCTGCAACAGCTGGAGGTCCGCTAATTGCATATCCCTGCTTTATATGGTGGAGGGATGTGGGGTCTAATTGACCCCAGATCTCTTCATAAAGAGGACCTGTCACTGCTTATCTCTATCACAAAGGGGTGTTGTTCCTTGTGATAAGGAAAAAAAAAGTGATCAAAAAATATTTTTTAAAGAGACAGTGTAGAAATAAAAAAAGTAATGAAATAAATAGTATTTTTTTTTTTTTTTAAAGCGCCCTGACCGGTCGTGCTCACACGCAGTAGTGAACGCATACATAGTGTGAAACAAAAAAGTGTAGCGCTAAAAGAATGAGTGTACACAATCTAGATACAATTTGTACGCAAATGTAAACAACCTGTGTTGAATCACAAAAGGGAATCACCCTTGTTCTGAAATCAGTGTGGACAACACTATATGTAATGTATAGTCCCCAGTGGAGTATACATACAACTTATAAGTGAAAAATGTGATATCAATAAAGTGACGTGGCATGAATCCACAAATTTGGACAATTAATAGTGTATCAGTCTATACAAGAGTCCTCATTTAAAGAGGGATTCCACCTACAAAAAAAATATTAAAAGCCAGCAGCTATAAATACTACAGCTGCTGACTTTTAATAAATGGACACTCACCTGTCCCGGGTTCCAGCGATGCCGGCAGCCGAGGCCGTCGGCTGCTGCCGCCACCATTCTAGGTGAGGGAATCAGGAAGTGAAGCGAATCGGCTTCACTTCCCGGTTCCCTGCTGCGCATGCGCGAGTCGCTCAGCGCAATAGGAATTCTCTGCGCTGTCTCTGAGACCCGTGTGTGTCCCAGCAGACAGCGCGGCAGTACAGGAAATGGCGTAGACTCCCACGGGAGTCTATGCCCGGAAGTGGGTGAAAATACCTGTCTTTGACAGGTATCTCCACCCCCCTCCCCCCTGAAAGGTGCCAATTGTGACACCGAAGGGGGGGAGGGTGGAACCCCACTTTAATATTTAGGCAAGATCAAACAATTTTCTCATGGAGATCCAGGATTAGGACTGCGGGAAAACCAACAACAAAGATCTGCTTGTCTGTGGTGATATCTGTAGGCACAGCACTCAATAGAAATAGGTTGGATACCCTTACCGGAAATGTTGGACCCAAAGGGATTGTGCTCCAGCTCTTAGTGGAATGGGTCCCAGCATACAATCCTCCCATAGACGTCCTCACTCTCAGGTAAAGGTAAACGATCCAGATGGTCACCAGCCGATGTTTTCCACAGTCCAGGATGGCGATATTTCCAAACCAGATGTGTCAAAACTTTAGTTTCGGAAAAGAGCTCAAAAGGATAGCATGCAAACCGAAAAAAGAAAAAGAAGGGGGGCTCCGGAGAGTGTAGGTCAAAATAAGCCGGTTGGTTTTATTAAAATATACGCATTTGACAGAAATAAAAATAATCACATTACTTGCACCCCACATTGCTTATTTTGAATCGATTCTATTTTTTAGTGATTATTTTTATTTCTATCAAATGCGTATGCCGTCATATGATGTTGCAGACTTTGAATGGGGATCTCTGAATGATAGGTGCAGTGATCTTCTTTTACAACCGGCGATTCCCTGCACCAGAAAAACAATCAGAGCGGCTGTTCAGCTGCTTAATTGTTTTTATAGGCGGGGGGAAGGGGACATCCACCCCCCCCCCCTCCCGCCACCCTCCGGTGCTTCTACCAGCTCACCCCTGCAATCAGCGTGCCGGAGAAGGAATCGGCTGCCACCGGAAGTTCACCATAGACAATTCTGCGGGCCAGATGGTCTCCAGAATCCTCTATGGCCTTTCAGAGGCCGGGCGCGATGTTATGACATCACGCCCGGCCTCTACATTTGAAAAAATGCCACCGCCTTGGCTGTGAAGCCAAGATTTTTTTGGTTGTTGTTTATTTTACTATTATTTTTCTATTTTCATACTTTCTTATTAGGTTTTTTTTTTTCACTTTTATTCCTATTACAAGAAATGTAAACATCCCTTGTAATAGGAATAGGGTGTGACATACAGAGAGATCTGTGTTCTATAAGACCCCAATCCCGCCTCTAGTCTGGGAAGCAGTGGTGGAACTACAGCCATACTGACCCACGCGGGCGAAATGGGGCCCGGTCATAGTTGCCAATAGATATCACCCTTTTTTCACGATTTTTCGCCGCCTGCCACTGCCGTTGGAGATAAGGAAGCACTCCACTGGCTCGGGACAGTGACACCTGAGATGTAAGGAAGCACTCCGCTGGGAACACCTGAAATGTAAGGAAGCACTCCACTGGGGACACCTGAGATGTAAGGAAGCACTCCGCTGGGAACACCTGAAATGTAAGGAAGCACTCCACTGGGGACACCTGAGATGTAAGGAAGCACTCCGCTGGGGTCACCTGAGATGTAAGGAAGCACTCCGCTGGGGACACCTGAGATGTAAGGAAGCACTTCGCTGGGGGCACCTGAGATGTAAGGAAGCACTTTCCTGGCTGGGGACAGTGACACCTGAGATGTAAGGAAGTACTGCGCTGGGGACACCTGAGATGTAAGGAAGCACTCCGCTGGGGTCACCTGAGATGTAAGGAAGCACTCCGCTGGGGTCACCTGAGATGTAAGGAAGCACTCCGCTGGGGACACCTGAGATGTAAGGAAGCACTCCGCTGGGGACACCTGAGATATAAGGAGGCACTCCGCTGGGGACACCTGAGATGTAAGGAGGCACTCCGCTGGGGACACCTGAGATGTAAGGAGGCACTCCGCTGGGGACACCTGAGATGTAAGGAGGCACCCCGCTGGGGACATCTGAGATGTAAGGAGGCACTCCGCTGGGGACACCTGAGATGTAAGGAAGCACTCCGCTGGGGACAACTGAGCTGTAAGGAGGCACTTCGCTGGGGACACCTGAGATGAAAGGAGACACTAAGCTGTTGCCTGGGTACTGTGCCACATGAGTGTGGTAATCTGTTGTTTAATGGCATTAGTTCATTTTTTGTGGGGGGGGGGCTGTTTGCAGGGGGGGCATACAACATTTTGCTATGGGGCCCTGTGATTTCTAGTTACGCCCCTGCTGGGAAGCCTATAACTTAAAAAAAACATTTAAAGCGGGAGTCCACTGGGACTCCGCGTTTTTTTTTTTTTTTTTAAAAGCCAGCAGCTACAAATACTGCAGCTGCTGACTTTTAAATAGTGACACTTACCTGTCCAGCGCGCCCGCGATGTCGGCACCCGAAGCCGATCGCTCGCTCGGCTGCCGGGTCCCGCCGCCATCTTGGGTATGGGAATCAGGAAATGGAGCCTTTCGGCTTCATTTCCCGGTTCCCTACTGCGCATGCGCGAGCCACGCGGCGCAATCCGGACGGTCCCCGCTGCCTCTGGGAGCTGTGTGTTTCCCAGCAGGCAGCGGGGCACTTGCTGAAGGGGGCGGGCGCTTGCGGAACGGGGGCGTAACCTACGCTCGTTCCGCAGAGAGCTAGCCCGGAAGTGGGTGCAGTTACCTGGATTATCCAGGTAACTGCACCCCCCTCCCCCCTGAAAGGTGCCGATTGTGGCGCCGGAGGGGGGGGGGATTCCGATGAGCGGAGGTCCATTTTAGGGTGGACCTCCGCTTTAAAACTCTCTCGGCTTACCAGCCAAGAGGCGAGATGTGGGGTCTTGTAGAACACAGATCTCTCTGTATGTCACACCCTATTCCTATTACAAGGGATGTTTACATTTCTTGTAATAGGTATAAAAGTGATAAAAAAAAAAATTATTATAAGAAAGTGTCAAAATAGAAAACTAATAGTAAAATAAATGAAAAAAAAAAAAGAAGTAAAGTGCCCCCGTCAAAGCGTGCAGAAGCGAACGCATACGTAAGTCGCACCCACATATGTAAACGGTGTTCAAACCCCACATGCGAGGTACCGCCGCGAACGTCTCAGCAAGAGCAATAATTCTCGTGCCAGACCTCCTCTGTAACTCTAAACTGGTAACCTGTAGAAATTTTTTAAAGCATCGGCCATTGGAGATTTTTTAACTACCGTAGTCTGGAGCCATTCCACGATTGTACGTAAATTTTGAAGCGTGACATGTTAGGTATCTATTTACTCGGCGTCACGTCATCTTTCACATTTTACAAAAATAAAAAAGTTGGTTTATATATTGTGTTTTATTCTTTTTTAATTCATTAAAGTGTCTTTTTTTCCCCTCAAAAAAAAAATGAAAATCGCAGCTATTTTATTCTCTAGGGTCTCTGCTAAAATATATATATATATATATATATATATATATATATATATATATATATCTCGTTTGGGGGTTCCAAGTGATATTCTAGCAAAATAAAATGATTTTGACATATATGAGAGAAGTGTCAGAATTGTAATGAAGGGGTTAAATATACTGTATTGTGGCTGCATGTATTCCTGGCTGCATGTACTACGCCACTGCCTATGTGAGCGCTATACCAGAATAAAATGGTATTGGGCGGAGCTCGGTGTACTCTCAGTATCTCCCTATGATCGTACAATGTATCTCACTGTCTTCCTGTGATCTCTCTCTAGCATTATATTAGTTACATTGTATTATTTCTCCGATCACACGTCACGTGTCCGGCATTCCCGCCAGCTCACATTTGGCGCGAAGCTGACTCATTGGCATTTCCCGGATTGATGTGTGACGGCGGTCTGATTGGCGGATTGCCGCCCGAGCCACGCCCCGCGCGACGCTTGGTTTTTTTTTTTTTTCGTTTTTTTCCCGCGAGTCTGGGCGGGCGCGGCTTTCAGAGTTCCACGTGGTCAACAGAGCTGGAGAGGAAGTGGGCGGTCCCGTGACGTTAGACGAGCTGTAAGAGGGCGGGGAGAGGAGCTGAGACTATGGAGCTGTAAAGTGAGTGGGCGGGATCGGAGACGTTGTAATTACTGGGTGTTGTATATATTTAATCCCCAAACATTATAATTTCTTTTTATATTCAAATTATTATATATATATATATATATATATATATATATATATATATATGTTTGTTTGTATATATATATATATATATATATATATAATCCCCAAACATTATAATTTCTTTTATTATAATTATTTTATATTAAAATTATTATATATTTCTTTGTGTATATATATATATATATATATAAAATCCCCAAACATTATATATATATATATATATTTTTTAGCAGGGACCCCGGGAATACAGCTCCATTCACCCCAATGCGTTTTTTTTTTCATGCTTTTTTTTTTTTTTTTTTTTTTTGCTTTTTGCAGAAACGCAGGGCATTATTTTATTTTTATTTTTATTTACATGGGTTCCTATGGAACACGTTCAATTTGCGTTTTTACATCTGCCCAACAACAAATTTCCTCCAAAACAAAAAAAAAAAAAGAATCGCAGTAAAATCGCGCTTTAAAAAAAAAAAAACACCCGGAAAGCACAGCAAAAAGCAGTGCGGGAACATTCAAACAGCATCATGCGTAGATGTGAATCGAGCATAAAAATGGCGATCGTTTTTTTAAAATTTACGCACGGTATTTGCGCAGAGGGTTTTCAAACGCAATTTTTTGGGGGGGAAAAAAATACACTTTAATGAATCGAAAAAAACAAAACACAATATATACTTTTTTTTTTTCTATAATGTGAAAGGTGATGTCACGCTGCGTAAATAGATACCCAACAACATGACGTGTGTGCATAATTGCGCACACTTGTGGAATGGCGACAAACGACGGTACTTAAAAATCTCCATAGGCGGTGCTTTAACCAATTTGCGCCCGCGCTCTAGCTGAAAGATGGCTACAGCAAGGGCTTAAAATATCAGGAGGATGTCCCTGGACATCCTTCATGTCCCCTGCAGCCCCCTGTCAGCCAATGACAGCTGAGCACACCATGTAAACGGAGGCCAGTTATCACCTTTTTTTCCCCCCATGCTGAAAAAAGAATAAAGCTCATTACCGACATCTGTAAAAGGGACATCGGTCCCAACATTTGCCCACCTGCACTGCTAATCAGTGCCCACCAGTGCCACCTACCAATGCCCACCAGTACTGCTAATCAGTCTCACCTACCAGTGCCCATGAGTACTGCTAATCAGTGCCCACCACTGCCACCTATCGGTGACCATCAGTACTGCTAATCAGTGCCACCTTCCAGTGCCACCTACCAGTGCCCATCAGTGCCACATACAAATGCCCATCAGTACTGCTAATCAGTGCCTACCAGTGCCCATCAGTACTGCTAATCAGTGCCCACCACTGCCACCTACCAGTGCCAATCAGTACTGCTAATCAGTGCCCACCACTGCCACCTACCAGTGCCCATAATTACTACTAATCAGTGCCCACCACTGGCACCTATTAGTGCCCATCAGTACTGCTAATCAGTGCCTACAAGTGGCCTCTACCAGTGCCCATCAGTACTACTAATCAATGCCCACCACTGGCACCTACCAGTGCCCATCAGCACTGCTAATCAGTGCCCACCAGTGTCATCTACCAATGCTCATTAGTACTGCTAATCAGTGCCGACCAGTGCCACCTACCAGTGCAGCCTCAGTGCCCATCAGTGTCACCTATCAGTGCAGCCTCAGTGCCTCCCATCAGTGCCACCTATCAGTGCCTATCAGTGAAGGAGAAAAATGATCTGTTTGCAAAATTTTATAACAAACTAAAATACATTTTTTTTTTTTGTGTTTTTTTTTTAACATTCTCGGTCTCTTTTTGTTTGTTTTGCAAAAACATAAACCCCCCCAGTGGTGATTAACTACCACCAAAAGAAAGCTCGATTTGTGTGAAAAGAATGATAAAAATCTCATATGTGTACAGTGACACGACCGCGTAATTGTCATTCAAACTGCGACAGTGCTGAAAGCTGAAAATTGGCCTGGGCAGGGGGTGGCGGAGAGTGGCCGGTATTGAAGTGGTTAAATGCCTTTACAGGTTACCAGTTTAGAGTTACAGAGGAGGTCTGGAAAGGGGGGTAGAATTATTGCTCTCGCTCTGACGTTCACAGCGATATCTCACATGTGTGGTGCGAACACGGTTTTATACATTTTTTTGTACACTGTCCCTTTAATTTTATCACTTTTATTCCTATTATAAGTTATGTAAACATCCCTTGTAATAGAAATAATGATGACAGGTTCTCTATGGAGAGATTTGGGGGTCAAAAAGACCCCAAATCTCTCCTTTCGCTTTAAAAGCCCAAAAAAAAAAAAAAAAAAAAAAAAAAAATATATATATATATATATATATATATATATATATATATATAATTATTTATTTTTTTGGGGGGGTGGAGAGTCTGACGATGGAGGCCACAGGGAGGTGAGGAGGATCCACTGATGTACATTGTACTGGGGGAGGGGCAGGTGTGAGCGGTGCAGGGCTGTACTGAGTGCCGGAGATGTTCAGGACTTTCCAACCAGAGTTAGTAGGAATTAGGTTGGTCAGTGTAATGGTCAGGTAGGTTAGTGAAGGAATCAAGTAGGTAAGTATAATGGTCAGGTAGGTCAGTGTAGGAATCAGGTAGGTCAGTGTAGTGATCAGATAGGTTGGTGTAGTGGTCAGGTAGGTCAGTAAAGAAATCAAGTAGGTTAGTATAGTGGTCATGTAGGTCAGTTTGGGAATCAGGTAGGTCAGTGTAGTGGTTAGGTAGGTCACTGTGTTGGTCAGGTAGGTTAGTGAAGGAATCAAGTAGGTTAGTATAATGGTCAGGTAGGTCAGCGTACTGGGATCAGGTAGGTCCGTTTGGGAATCAGGTAGGTCAGCGGAGTAGTTAGTTAGGGATCAGGTAGGTCAGAGTAGTGATCAGGTAGGTCAGAGTAGTGGTCAGGTAGGTCAGAGTAGTGGTCAGGTAGGTCAGTGTAATATTCAGGTAGGTTAGTGAAGAAATCAAGTAGGTTAGTACAATGGTCAGGTAGGTCAGTGTAGTGGGGTCAGGTAGGCCAGTGGAGTAATTAAGTAGGTCAGCGTAATCATCAGGTAGGTCAGCGTAGTGATCAGGTAGGTTAGTATAGTGGTCAAGTAGGTCAGTGTAGTGGCCAGGTAGGTCAGTTTGGGAATCGGGTAAGTCAGCAGAGTGATCCGGTAGGTCAGTGTAGTGGTTAGGTAGGTCACTGTGTTGGTCAGGTAGGTTAGTGAAGGAATCAAGTAGGTTAATATAATGGTCAGGTAGGTCAGTGTAGTGGGGACAGTTAGGGTTTGGGATTCAGGTAGGTCAGCGTAGTCATCACTTAGGTCAGTGGAGTAGTTAGGTAGGTCAGCGTAGTCATCACTTAGGTCAGCTTAGTCATCGGGTAGGTCAGTGTAGGAATTGGCTAGGTCAGCGGAGTGATCAGGTAGGTTAGCATAGTGATCAGGTAGGTCGGTGTAATGGTCAGGTAGGTCAGTGAAGGAAGGAATCAAGTAGGTTAGTATAGTGGTCAGGTAGGTCAGTGTAGTGGTCAGGTAGGTCAGTTTGGGAATCAGGTAGGTCAGCCTAGTGATCAGGTAGGTTGGTGTAGCGTAGTGGTCAGGTAGGTCAGTGAAGGAATCAAGTTGTTTAGTGTAGTGGCCAAGTAGGTCAGTTTGGAAATCGGTTAGGTCAGCGTAGTGGTCAGGTAGGTCAGTGTAGTGGTTAGGTAGGTCACTGTGTTGGTCAGTATAGGAATCAGGTAGGTCAGTACTAGTGGAAGGGACTCAGGGAGTGCTAGAAGTCCCTGGATTTGGGGGCACAAATTGCTTACCTTGCTCCCGGCACTGACAATCCACGCAACACTACTGCGGCCAATCTCATTTCTAGAGGCCCGAAAACGCCAAGTAGGTCAGTGTATTGGTCAGGTAATTACCCCAAATTACCCCTTTTTGTAGTAGACAGTCCAAGGTATTTAGAAAGAGGCATGGCGAGTTTTTTTTGAAGTTGTCATTTTTTTGTCACAATTTTTTGAAAAAAAAAAAAAAAAATGATGATAAAAAATACATAAATAAAACTTTACCTACTGTCACCAGTGCAGTACAGCTTCACCCTACAACTGGTGTGGTGGTGATCAGGGACACACATACAGTATGTAAAATAAATACATAATTTTTTTAATATTTTTAATTACATTTTGTTCTTTTTTTCGCACTGTGGTTGCTTATAACTGTAAATTTTACAGTTATAAGCATCCATTTCAATTGAATGAAAACTATTCAGTGTGTACTATTGTTGTTAGCTGTGATTGGCCACAGTTAAGCACATGGTACAGATGCGCTGTGATTGGCCCTGTCTGTACCATGTGATGACTGTGACCAATCACAGAGCTCATCACACTAGTACACAATGAATGGCACATAACAAAGCCTTTCATTATGTACAACTGTCATGTGACCTGCTGTGATTGGCCACAGCGATCACATGGTACCGGCAGCGGGCCAGTACAGTGATCTGTCATCGGCCGTGTCTGGTAGACTTGGCGGGTGATAGATCACGCCGGAGCGTGGCTTGATCATGGGAAACACAACAGTGCTCTCTCCTGGGTGGGAGGAGGTTAAAACTCTGTACAATCATGAGCCCCCCCCCCCCTTTCTAAAATGTAAAAAACTAAACTAATAGTTCCAACATACTGCAGCAACATCCACCCACACAGGACACCCAATGTGAAGCTGGCCATAGATGGGCAGAAAATCATTTGCATTTGACAACAACAACCCCGAGACGTTGGCTGCTATGGGAATCTATTGTTGCTTAGGGGGATTTTATGTTGCTCAGGAGGTTAGTTGTTTTTGTTGCTGGGGATCTATTGTTGGTGTGGATCTACAGTATTGCTGCTGAGGGTATTTTCTTGTGGGGGGGATCTATTATTGCTTAAGGGATCTATTGTTGCTGGGGGATCTATTGTTGTTTGGAGGGATCTGTTGCTGCTTGGTGGAACTATTGTTGCTGGGGAGATCTATTGTTTGCTGGGGGTCTATTATTGCTTGGGGATCTATTGTTGCTGAGGGTATTTTCTTCTGGAGGGGTCTATTATTGCTGGGAGGGGTCTGTTATTGCTGAATGAATCTGTTGTTGCTGGGTGGGATCTGTTGTTGCTGGGTGGGATCTGTTGTTGCTGGGGGATCTATTGTGGCAAGTAGGGATCTATTGTGGCAAGTAGGGATCTATTGTGGCAAGTAGGGATCTATTTTTGTGAGTAGGGATCTTCTGTTACTGGGGGTTTGTTTGTTGCTGGGAGGGGTCTATTATTGTTGGGAGGGGTCTGTTATTGCTGAAGGGATCTATTGTCGCTGCTTTCAGGACTGGACTCAGCCCTTCCTGCTCTGAGCTGACTTTTCTCCACAGTTACTCAGCTGTTGATGATATCCTGCTCATCAATCCTGCCTATTTAAGCCATTCAGCCCAGAGGATCTCTGCCTTCGCCTTGGTCAACATCACAGAGACTATCTCCTGTGTTTCAGCTTAACCACCTCAATACAGTGCACTTACACCCCCTTCCTGACCAGACCAATTTTCAGCTTTCAGCGCTCTCACAGTTTGAATGACAATTACTCGGTCATCCAACACTGTATCCATATGAAACTTGCGTCCTTTTTTCCACACAAATAGAGCTTTCTTTTAGTGGTATTTAATCGCTAGTGGGTTTTTTATTTTTTGTGCTATAAATAAAATAAAACGTAAAATTTTGTGAAAAAAATGCCTTTTTCTTTGTTTCTGTCATACATTTTTGCTAATTAGTAATTTTTCTTTTACTACTAATTTATACTGCTACCTATCTTTGGTAAAAATAACCCACATTAGTGTATATTATTTGGTCTTTGTGAAAGTTAGAGAGTCTACAAACTATGGTGCCAATCAGTGAAAATTGATCACATCTGATCAGGCCTTCAGTACATCAGGTGTATCTCATTTCTTGAGACTCTAACAAGTCAGGAAAGTACAAATACCCCCTTTTTACAAAGTAGACATTCCAAGGTATTAAATAAGTAGCATGGTGAGCTTTTTTAAGTTGTCATTTTTTCCCACAATTCTTTGCAAAATGATTCTTTTTTTTATTTATTTTTTACAAAATTGTCATATTATCAGGTTATTTCTCACACACAGCATATGCATACAACAAATTACACCCCAAAATACATTCTGCTACTCTTCCCGAGTACGGCGATAACACATGTGTGAGACTTTTACACAGCCTGGCCACATACAGAGCACCAACATTGATGTAGTACCTTCAGACGTTCTACGAGCAAAAATTACGCATCTCATTTCTCAACCACCTATTACACTTTTGAAGGCCCTGGAGTACCAGGACAATGGAAACGCCCACAAAGTGACCCCATTTTGGAAAGCAAACACCCCAACGTGTAATCTGTGAGGCATAATGAGTCTTTTAAATGGTTAATTATTTTCCAGAAGTTTTTGGAATATGTGGAAAAAAATTAAAACGCAATTTTTTTTTTTACACAAAATTGTTAATTTATAAGATATTTCTAAGACATAGCATGTATATAGCAAAAATTACACCCCAAAATACATTCTGCTACTCCTCCCAAGTATGGCGATACCACATGTGTAGGACTTTTACACAGCGTGGTCACATAGAGAGGCCGAACATTGAAGTAGTACGTTCAGGCGTTCTAGGAGCATAAATGCCACATCTCATTTCATTCCTACCCATCACACTTTTGAAGGTCCTGGACCACCAGGACAGCGAAATTACCCACAAAATTACCCCATTTTGGAAAGCAAACACCCCAACGTATATTCTATGAGACATGGGCTGCAAATAGGTACTCGGGTACTCTGATGGCCTGGTGACAGGTACTCGGGTACTCTGATGGCCTGGTGACAGGTACTCGGGTACACTGATGGCCTGGTGACTGGTATTTGGGAACTCTGAAGGGCGGTGACAGGTACTCATATGGACTGTGACAGATGGACTGGGCCAGATACTCGGGTACTCAGATGGGCTGTGACAGGTACTCAGGGAATCAGATGGGCTGTGACAGGTACTCGGGTACTCAGATGGGCTGTGACAGGTACTCGGGTACTCAGGTGGGCTGTGACAGGTACTCGGGTACTCAGATGGGCTGTGACAGGTACTCGGGTACTTTGATGGGCTGTGACAGGTACTCGGGTACTTTGATGGGCTGTGACAGGTACTCGGGTACTTTGATGGGCTGTGACAGGTATTCGGGTACTTTGATGGGCTGTGACAGGTACTCGGGTACTCTGATGGACCGTGACAGGTACTCGGGTACTCTGATGGACCGTGACAGGTACTCGGGTACCCTGATGGGCCGTGACAGGTACTCGGGTACTCTGATGGGCCGTGACAGGTACTCGGGTACCCTGATGGGCCGTGACAGGTACTCGGGTACCCTGATGGGCCGTGACAGGTACTCGGGTACCCTGATGGGCCGTGACAGGTACTCGGGTACCCTGATGGGCCGTGACAGGTACTCGGGTACCCTGATGGGCCGTGACAGGTACTCGGGTACCCTGATGGGCCGTGACAGGTACTCGGTTACTCTGATGGGCCGTGACAGGTACTCGGTTACTCTGATGGGCCGTGACAGGTACTCGGTTACTCTGATGGGCCGTGACAGGTACTCGGTTACTCTGATGGGCCGTGACAGGTACTCGGTTACTCTGATGGGCCGTGACAGGTACTCGGGTACTCTGATGGGCCGTGACAGGTACTCGGGTACTCTGATGGGCCGTGACAGGTACTCGGGTACTCTGATGGGCCGTGACAGGTTCTCGGGTACTCTGATGGACTGGGACAGGTACTCAAATACTCTGATGGACTGTGACAGGTACTCTGATGGACTGTGATTGACAGGTACTATGAGGGGTGGTGACAGGTCCTCTTTATTGGGGGGGGGAAATCAGTGTGCTTTATGTGTACTGTAGGCGGTAACGAGATGTTACCGCAATCTCCTCCTCACAGACGATCGGTGTGTGAGGAGGAGAACCCGGTAACATCTCGTTACCGCGGTTTGTTTACATTTTAGTGATCGGCTGTGAAAGGATCACAGCCGATCACATGGGTAAACAGCCGGCCAATGGCTGTTTACCAGTGTCGGTGAGGAGCAGTGTTCCCGGGGAACACGCCGCCACCGACGTGCGCGCGCTCATGATCGCGCGCATGCGCCGTGCACAGTCGGGGTGTGACCGTCTGTGATCGGCCATGACTTCATCACGGCCGATCACGTGGTAAACAGCCATAACCAATGGCTGTTCACCCCCTTCTGTGGCGAGCGGTGTCTCCGTGACACGCCGCCACCGAAGAAACAGGGATGCGCGCGCACGATCGCGCGCATTCCCTGTTTAAACGGGAGGCCGTCATATGACGGCCTCCCGCCACAATAGGTACGCCGCCTGGCCGTCATTTGACAGCCGGCGGTCAGCAACTAGTTAAAGATTGGGTTTGCTGACATCCCTTCTGGCTCCAGATCCTGTTTGCTGTTCTACTATATGATCCCTGACTTCTGGCTTGGCTGACCATCCGTTCCGGTTACTGAACTTTGGCTATGTTTTGACTACATTTGTTCTTTTTACTTTTATTATTAAGCAAGTGTGGTTTAACTGTACTTCTGTCTCGGTCTGATTTCATGGTTTCTGACAGTTGCTTGGTGGGTCTATTATTGCTGGGGGATCTTTTGTTGTTGGCGTGGATCTACAGTATTGTTGCTGAGTAGGGTCTATTATTGCTGGGAGGGATCTATTGTTACCAATGGGGTTGTTTGTTGCTAAGCAATCTATTGTTGTTGGCATGGAACTATAGTATTGATGCTGAGGGTATTTTCGTGTGGGGGGTCTATTGTTGCTGGTAGGGATGCACCGAAATTTCGGCCGCCGAAACATATCGGCCGAAAATGGTGTTTTCGGCAAATTGCCGAAAGGAAAATCTTGCCGATAATGGGGCCGAAAATGGGGGCGGGCCTGTGCTGGGCTCCGCCCCATGGTGTCGCCCATTGCACGGGTGTTTTCCTGGCTCGTCCTCCGTCCCCCCTCCTCCTTTCCTCTCTCCTCTTTTCCTCCCGCCCGACAGTGCGGTCATCTCCGTGTGTCACCGAGCTGTGCATTGAATTTCCCGGGCGGCTGCAGTAACAATGTCCCGCCTCCTGTGACAGACGGTACACTGATCCAATGGCGGGACATTGAATCAGCGTGACGATATTACAGGAGGCGGGACATTGTTACTGCATCCGCCCGGGAAATTCAATGCACAGCTCCGTGACACACGGAGATCACCGCACTGATCCGGGCATGGATAAGCGGAGATGCATGTGTTACATTGGATCCTTAATACATATTTGGTGGCAGTGTGCCTTAATCATCCCTTTTTAGGACAAAGTAATAGAACTAATCAAATTGATTACAGAGACCACATTAGTACTTGATGCAACATGCTGCTTACTGCATATATCAAACTGGCCCAAAAAAATTAAAATAAAGTACAAGTCTGAAACTATCCACCTCTGGCCACTTGTGTGAATGTAGCCATGCTATATAAACCAGGTCACAGGACAAAGGCTGTACTCACTTTATTTGCCATATAAAAAAAAAATAATAATCTTGATTTTGACCCAGCTAGGTTTTTATCACCATGTGATAGAATGGGGAAGGGTTAAGTTATTGCTAGTAGAGGTAACGATATGAGTATTCCCAATAGATGTCTGTTGGAACTGTAAGGATTAAGGTATATGTTGAAACAAAATGGTTGACCTTATGTTTTACTAAATACATATATTTTTCTATCCTTCTCTTTAAAATAAGGACTAGTCATCTTTAGTCACGTACTCATCAAGAAGAGGCCGCATCAGCCCTAAAAAGCAGTCTACGCCCAGAAGATTGTCTTATCAGCTGATAACACCCGGAGAATTGTCTTTTCTTTGAAAATGTTGTTTTTTTACACTGCTGATGTTTGCTCTTTTCTGTCTATAAAAGATGTAATAAAGAAGCCTCAGAGCCAGAGTCAGTCAGTGTCAGAGTTACGACGGACTTCTGAGCAGAAATACTGAATAATACTTCTGTGTCTCTTTGCTTAGATAAGAACTCTAACTAACAATTGGGAAACGGTAACATAACCTGACAAATAGGTGACTTGTTGAGGTCACACCTAACATTTCTGGCGCCGCGAACAAGGGACCTGCAGAAAGAAACTACAAGAGGCGAACGAACATAAGGACGGAACGAAATGGTCGGGCACATCAAAGAACCACAGACAAATCCTGCGCAGGTAAGAAAAGCTTTATTTTCTTATAAACTCTGTGCTTCTTAGATTTGTGCCCACCTGATCTGTCTGAATTGTTCTTCAGGTAAACACCAACCTCTGTAGTAAGCGGGTCTTGAACTTAATATTTTGGCTTATGTTACCGTTGTTTCTTGTCTGTCTACTTGTCATCTGTCTGTTGTGAATGAAATAAGCCCTGTTTGTATGGTGTGAATTGAAACATATATCATCCCAATGGGTAACGGAATGCGCCCTTAACTCGTAAGAGTACTTTGGGGGTCCGACACTTAAGTTTGATATACGCTTTTTGATTCATGAGCCTAAAAACGGGTTGAAAGTATAAGTCCTGACTGCCTCGATAAAGCAGGAATAAGAAACGAATGCTGAGAGATTCCATGGTAATGGGACGGAAATAAGGTCTCCACAAAGCCCGGAGACCTAGTCATATGTGTTTGGCCACCAAAAGGGAATGCTTGTATATGTTGTAGCTGTCAGTCTGGTCATAATATTTGTCAGTTGGCTAGCATATAAGGTAATTCGATTTCAGAAATCTCATCCAGGAGAGGTTTTTAGTATTTTGGCACCCTAGGAGGAGAAGGCAACGAGACACTTAGTAAGTGATCCAAACGCCACCTAGGCAGGACTGTCAAAATGGGCCAGACACATGGTAAACCCCAGGAGGAATCTCAGAAATGTTATGCTGTTAAAGACATAATTACAATGTTGTATGGGAAGGATAAGGCACAGGGCACGAATAGGATTCTCAAGAAATTGGGGATGGATGGAGAAAATGGATTAAGTGTAGAAGGTTGGGAAGAAATAAAGAAAGACAGACAGGGAGAGATATTGCAGAACAGATGGGTATCACAAATACAATGTTTAATTAAGGTTTCCAACAGGGCTGAAGAGGAGGGATGGGAGTATTGTCAGGAAAAGGGTGGATGGGATATGAAGGTCCGACACAAAAGTCTTCCTTCTGCTCCCGGCGATAGGGTAAATACGGGAGATACTCCACCTCCTTATAACACCACCACACCAGGTAATGAAAGACCAAAACTTTATCCTTCCTTAAGAGGAAGAGGATGGGTATGCCGAGTATGCGGTATCCAGAACCCAGACTGGGCACAGGAATGTGTGCATTGCGGCGCTCAAAGACCAGAGCCCGTAGCTCCAGTCCATAGTCGGACTAGGGTAATACAAGTAAATAATCCAAATGCGGGTCAAGCAGGACAGCCACCTACAGTGACCCGACAAGTCGTTCTGAGGACATGGACACCTTGGTCGGCTGACACTCTTATGGCATTAATACAGAATGCTCCTGATCCCGTAGCAAAACCTGCCGCATTCTGTAGATTCGTGACACAATTACTAGACACACATGAAGCAATTTGGCAAGATGGGGAAGATTTGTGTAGACATAAAATGACACTAACGATGTTTAATCAATTTATGAATGAAATTGCTCCACATAGACCACATGGGGATCCTACCACAGATCCACCAGGAATACACCCCCGTCATATAGACTCTAGACCCCTGTTTATAGCTCAGTTACGAGAATTTTGCCAAGGGAAACAGCAGGAAAGGGGTTCGACAGCGCCCATAAAACAGGCCCCAGGTCAGACTGTTACAGAATTTTACCTCAACATGGAAAGCATGATGGCTGACGAAGGTCTAGATTTAGCCTTACCCGTCACCATTAGGGCTTTCAATCGACAGTTTATGGAAGGACTAGTACCCCAAGTAGGTGACAAACTGAAGGCATGTACTCCCGAATGGAGAGCCATACGGGACAGAGGAACATTGTTGCAGAAAGCACAAGGCATAGAGGCTGATTTAGCAGAAACTAAACCCAGAAGGACACCGGGAGTTAACACTGTTGCCCGGGTCAATGAAGGAGGGAATTCCTCCCGTAAACCTCTTACCTGTTATTACTGCAACAAGGTGGGACATATAAAAAGAGACTGTAGGAAAAGGATAAAAGACGAACAGGAAGGAAACACGGACAGAGACACGAGGGACTACAGACAGAGGCGTACCAATGATAGGGACGATCCGACCGCATGACTTGCCCCAGTCCTAGCTGAATCAGAGAACAAAATGCTCCACATGTTGATGAAGGTGGAAGGTAAACATATTCCTTGTTTGGTTGACACAGGAGCGTCACGCAGTCTGTTGTCTGATTCAGTAGTCCCTCCACACATGACGTCCCGTGACACCATACCCATAAGTGGTTATGACGGACTCCTGACTGATGCCCCACTGACTAAACCTTAAAAAGTAAAAATAGGGATAATGGCTACCGCCTGACACTTGTGTATTGTTGCAATATGTAGATGACCTATTGTTATGTTGTCCGGATAACGATACTTGTTTAAAAGCCACTCTCTCATTGTTACTATTCCTGGCTGAAAAAGGGTGCAAAGTGAATAGAACTAAGTTACAGGTATGCCAGAAAAAGGTTGTCTTTTTGGGCCACTGTATATCCCAGGGTACTCGACACCTCACTGAAGACCGAGTCCAGGCCATAAGACAAATGAATATCCCACGCAACTTTAAGCAACTTCGTATGTTTCTGGGAATGGTATCATATTGTAGACAATGGATACCACATGCCAGTTCTCTGATGCAGCCATTATATGATTGCTTGAAAATAGTACCCTATGTACTCACAGAAGCAGGTCATGAATCTTTTAGCACCTTAAAAAGGTTACTGATTTCGGCACCTGCGATCGGGATCCCTGATTATACCAAAACATTTCATTTGTACATTGCTGAAATCACGGGACACGCAACAGGGGTGTTGACACAACAACACATCAAACAAAGGCCGGTAGCATACTTCTCGGCGGCTCTCGATCCTGTCTCTAGAGGATCACCGTCCTGTGTACGAGCAGTTGCAGTAGTGTCAATTATCATTGACAAATCCTCAGAAATTGTCTTAGACAATCCTGTAGTGGTACATACCACACATGACATACACGCCATCTTGTCACAGGTCCAGCCAAAAACACATATCAATGGCAAGGCAGCTGCGTCTACAATGCACTTTGCTCCTACCCCCCAATGTTACCTTTCAGCGATGCACTTCTTTTAACTTAGCACAGCTTTTACCATTACAGACAGATTTGACAGGGGGGAGTAATGATGATAATGGTGTAGACACAGCACAAGATACTCAGGATTCTGACACACTTTCGTTTCAGGACATAACATCTGATGAACACGATTGTTTCCAACTTATGGAACAAGAAACCACGGGGTTCCCACATGTCAAAGACATACCCATTGCAAATGCAGAACACACACTGTACATAGATGGTAGTAGATTTGCCGATGACAAAGGTAAATATCACACAGGTTATGCTGTGGTAACGGACACACAGGTAATTGAGGCAAAGTCACTACCAGCACACATGTCGGCACAAGAAGCGGAACTAACCGCTCTAGAGAAAGCCCTAGAACACTTGGAGGGACAAGAAGGGAACATTTACACTGATTCCGCATACGCCTACGGTGTGGCACATGATTATGGCCACATATGGAAAGCTAGAGGTTACCTTACAGCAGCAGGCACACCTGTTAAACATGGTGAAGGAATCAAAAGAGTCCTGAACAATCTTCAAAAGGTTATAAGAGTAGCCATCATGAAGATAGCGGCACACACGAGCGCAAAAACAACTGAGGCAAAAGGAAACGCATTTGCAGATTTAACTGCAAAGAAGGCAGCTCTAGGGGAAGTAAGCCCTGAGACCTTAGCCACGGTACAGGTGAGTATGCCCGAAACCACATGGCAGCAGCTAATGGAACTACAGGAACAAGCAGGGGCTATTGAGAAGGATCGTTGGGTTAAGGAGGGAGCTGCACCAGGCCTTGACAATGTATGGAGAGAAGGAGACAAAATATGTCTACCCGCTTCTCTATACCCCGCAATGGCAGCGGCTGTTCACTTACCCACTCATGTCAGCTCCAATTCTATGTATAGGATTGTAAGCCAAGGATGGCTAGCCCCTGGATTCAGTAGTACTGCAAGGAACTACTGTGCTGCATGCCAAATCTGTCTGATTAATAACCCAGGACAGAGAGTGAAAACCCCACGTAAACATCAGGTCCGGGCCCAATATCCCTTTCAGAGACTGCAGATTGACTACATACAAATGCCTAAGAGCGGCCCCTTTGAATTTGTTCTCGTGTGCATCTGCCTATTTTTCAGGCTGGCCGAAAGTTATCCTGTGAAATCAGCTACGGCAAAAGCCACCGCCAAGAAACTGATTACTGAGCTGATACCTAGGTTTGGTCTCCCAGAAACAATAGAATCAGATAGGGGGACACATTTCACGGGAGAAATAATGCAAAATGTGATGGCAATGTTAGGGGTTCAACAAAGTTTTCATACTCCTTACCACCCACAGAGTTCAGGATCAGTAGAAAGAGTAAATGGTACAATCAAGCTGAAAATACAAAAAGCTATGCAGGAGTTGAACAAACCATGGCCTGAGTGCCTACCCTTAGCTTTGTTCTCTATTAGGTACACCCCAACAGGAAAAACAGGGTTATCCCCATATGAAATACTGTTTGGAAGTGCACCTAGATTAGGTTTATATTTTCCTCAAAGTATGCAATTACAATGTGATAGTTTAACTACGTATGTAATACAGTTGCAACAGCGTCTGACTAAAATCCACAAGAGTGTGTATTCTTCTCTTCCAGACCCTAATTCTGTCACAGGTACTCACGATCTACAACCAGGAGACTATGTGTATGTAAAGAAACATACCAGAAAGACACTGGAACCAAGGTTTGAAGGTCCTTTCCAGGTGCTATTGATTACAGCAACCTCAGTGAAATTGGAAGGGAAACCTACCTGGATCCACGCTTCTCATTGTAAAAAGGAGCCAGTTGGCAAATGACAACATGTATCTTTTTATTGTTTCAGTAATTCTGGCTAATAGTTTGGTTACCTCACAGAATAAAATACACAAGGATGAAGGATTTTCTAAAAAAATGTTATTACTGAAGTTTAAATATGCTTATGCCCAGAAGTCAGGATATGAGAAATGTTGGATTTGTAGCAAATTACACCCCAGCACAGCAAGTATACCACTGATGGCAGTTCCTATAAACTATACTGATCTTGCTAACAGTAGCATTAACATAATTAGAACAAATACCAATGAGACAGTAATGTTTAAGTCAAATGGTCTCGCCTTTTTCCCTGATTGGTGTTTCAACTTAGGGAACACAACGGGAGGAAATGGAGAATGCCAAGACAGCAAGTTTAATTTGTCCATTGTCGTATTAAATGGAAGCTTCTATCCCAGTAATTCCAGCACACACCAGACATTATCTGACTTCCTCACTAACATTGTGGATAATAATGTTAGGTGGTTAGTATCCAACTTATCCCTCTATGGATACACCTCTCGTTATAGAAATGATATCAGTTCAAGATCAGTAGCTCTAGGAAATAATATATACATCTGTTGTGAGGATAAATGTTATACTTGGATACCTAGAAGAGCTCAGGGATGGTGCTACCTCGCAAGTTTAGTACCAGTAATGGGAGTAGTAGGTGATGAACGAGGTGATCACCTATTAGAAGCTAGCATGCACCCTAGATATCCCCTCAGGTATCGTAGTAAAAGAGAAATATTCCTGAAGAAGGACATGGCATGGGCTTGGTTCCCGTCCTGGACAGGATGGGGTATAGACTTAATGAAACGACTAAATAACTATACAGGAATTATTAATGATGTTTTGGAGAAAAACTCTGATGATATTACTAAGTTAAATCTGGAGACCAGAGCCATCAGACAACAATTAGAATTACATGAATTAGCAATTGAAAGTATGAGTGCAGCACTGACAGGACTCTGTGAAACTACTGAGGACTATGAGTGCTGTACTTGGATACATAACACCAGCATTGAGGTACCTGACTATTATGACATCATTGCACAACACCGTACGGAAGTAAAGAATTTACAAGAGAAGGCCCGAAATATTGGTCGCGACTGGGATCCGTTTGGTGGAACTTTTAGTTTCTCAGGGTTATTCTCTTGGGTTAAGAAGGCAGCAATGACAATTATAGTGGTGCTTTTATTCGTATTTTTCTTTTATGCATGCTTTAAGTTGTTTATGTGCTTTTGCAAGAAAGCCAAGGTAAATGATGCGGAAAAGATGGAACTTTTGTGAAGATAGGTAGATTTAGTTTCTTGACATCACCCATCTGTCAGAAAAGCCACTCTTCCTGAATTTTAGATGTTGGTACTGTCCAGGGGGATGGGTGTATACCCCTCTGACAACTCGCGGTCAGGGAGAGTACTCTGGATATAGGCTGACTAGAACTTGTTCAGGTGGACCCAGGGCAAGAGGGAGGGGTGATGTCAAAGGGGGAAATGTAAGGATTAAGGTATATGTTGAAACAAAATGGTTGACCTTATGTTTTACTAAATACATATATTTTTCTATCCTTCTCTTTAAAATAAGGACTAGTCATCTTTAGTCACGTACTCATCAAGAAGAGGCCGCATCAGCCCTAAAAAGCAGTCTACGCCCAGAAGATTGTCTTATCAGCTGATAACACCCGGAGAATTGTCTTTCCTTTGAAAATGTTGTTTTTTTACACTGCTGATGTTTGCTCTTTTCTGTCTATAAAAGATGTAATAAAGAAGTCTCAGAGCCAGAGTCAGTCAGTGTCAGAGTTACGACGGACTTCTGAGCAGAAATACTGAATAATACTTCTGTGTCTCTTTGCTTAGATAAGAACTCTAACTAACAATTGGGAAACGGTAACATAACCTGACAAATAGGTGACTTGTTGAGGTCACACCTAACAGAACGGAACCAGGTAGCTTGCTTGGGGGGCCAGTTCACACCAGATGCAGTTCCGTGTGCTTTTTTTTTTTTTTTTGCACAAAATGCATGCACAGTGTTTTCCATGTATTCCAATGGCTCTAGTTCACACCATGCAGTCAGTTTCTGCACCGGAAACTGACTGCATGGTGTGAACTAAAGCCATTGGAATACATGGAAAACACTGTGCATGTATTTTTATCAGGCAGGCTGCATCTGAGGGGAACTGGTGAGGCTGCTTTGATCTCTCCTGTACCATGTCCGCAGTCTCTGACCATCTCCTGTACCATGCCTGCAGTCTCTGACCATCTCCTGTAATATATCTCCAGTCTCTGACCATCTGCTGTATGAAAATATTTTTTAAAAACAGTCATTTTCGGTATCGGTGCTGTTTCGGTATCGGTTTCGGTTTTCGGCCTAGTGTATTTTTAATTTTCATTTTCGGTTTCGGTTTCGGCACCAAAAAACCCATTCGTTGCACCCCTAGTTGCTGGGGGGGATCTATTTTTGCTAGTGGTGATCTGTTGTTGCTGGGTGGGATCTGTTGTTACCGGAGGAAGGGGGGATTGTTTGTTGCTAAGAAATCTATTGTTGTTGGTGTGGATCTATAGTGTTGTTGGGAAGGGTTTTTTGTTGTTGGGAGGGGTCTGTTGTTGCTGGGGGGATCTATTTTTGCTAGTAAGGCTCTATTCTTGCTAGGTGGGATCTGTTACCGGGGGGAGGGGGGGGGCGACGTTTGCCCAGCAACAACCTATTGTTGCTGAGGGTATTTTCTTGGGAGGGGTCTGTTGTTGCTGGAAGGGGCCTGCTGTTGCTGGGAGGGGTCTGTTGTTTCTGGGGGGGAGGGGGTCTGTTGGGGGGGGGGGGTCTGTTGTTGCTGGGAGGAGTCTATTGTTGCTGCTGCAAAGGACCTATTTTACTACTTTTCATTAATTCCATACAAACTATTTAGTACCAAAAAATGAATACTTGGCTCTGTGTTCTCTAAAAGGGGGGAGGTAGGGAGGGGGCTGGGAAGGGGGAGGTGCCTGCACCTATTCTCTAAAAAGAAAAGCCGGGATAACGCCATCATTGATACAAATTTCCCCCCACTTATCTATATATTGCCGTTCGTTTACAACATAAAAAGGTAAAGATTTTTGTTGACGGATGTCACGATCGGTGAAAACGATGGAAGGGTTTCGGGGGATTCTGGGGTTACCTATTTACTTGCTCATACGCACTACCCGTTAAAATACTCACACTACGAAAATTGCTCGTTCGCTCTAAAAAAATTCCAACATAACTGTTTTTCTTAATTTTGTTTTATTTTTTATAAATCTTTGCATTTATAAATCGCAATGAGCCCACCAACATTTAGAAACATGAACGATCGAGCATTTGAACCGATTCATCAAACGATTTTTTTTATTTTTTTTTATTTACCTATCTCTGGCCAGCTTTAGAGATGATTTATTCTTCCAAAGCAAACCCCCTTCCGTTTACCGGTACTGACTACTATTCCAGTGTTTCTTCTCCTCCATTTCTCTCCCCTATGCAGCTACTATGACCCCAGTGCTGGCGGGGGATGGGGGGGGGGCAATTGTCGAACTGGGATGCTGTGCAGTTGCCTGATATCCTCATTATCGACCAATGACATCAGCGGCAAAATCAGTGCCCGGGGGTGCATTTTAATCGATTCAGTAGTTTAGATTTGATTAAATGTATTGCTGGAGGATCTATAGTATTGTTGCGGAGGGTATTTTCTTGTGAGAGGGTCTATTGTTGCTGGGGGATCTGTTGTTGCCGGCAGGGGATCTGTTGTTGCCGGCAGGGGATCTTTTGTTGCCGGGAGGGGATCTAGTGTTGCTGGGAGAGGTCTACTGTTGCTGGTATCGGTCTATAGTTGCTGGGATCTATTGTTTCCGGGAGAGGATCTATTGTAGCCAAGAGTTGTCTATTGTTTCCGGGAGGGGATCTAGTGTTGCTGGGAGAGATTTATTGTTGCTGGGAGAGGTCTATTGTTGCTGGACAGGATCTGTTGTTGCTGGGAGGGGATCTAATGTTGCCAGGAAAGGTCTATAGTTGCCGGGAGGGATCTATTGTTGCCAGAAGGTGATCTAGTGTTGCTAGGAGAGGTCTACTATTGCTGGTATCAGTCTATAGTTACTGGGAGGGATCTATTGTTGCCAGGGGAGGTCTATTGTTGCCGGGAGAGGATCTAGTGTTGCCGGGAGAGGATCTAGTGTTGCCGGGAGAGGATCTAGTGTTGCCGGGAGAGGTCTATAGTTGCCGGGAGAGGTCTATAGTTGCCGGGAGAGGTCTATTGTTGCCGGGAGGGATTCTATTGCTGCCGGGAGTGGAGAAATGTTAAAGTAGCGGCCAATAAAGCAAAAGATCAGTTTGCAAAGTGAAAAATGGGTAAATAAAAGTGCAACGCTAATGTGCTGTCTTTTACAATGAACTTAGGCAGAGTATTTAAACACGGTGCATATTATAAATGAACACCCTTGAAAGAATGAATGTACTTTTAAGTGTATAAAAATAAATGTCAGGTCACCTTGAGGCGAGGTGACAGATGCACACCATAGGGATCAGGAGTGCACCGCAAGGTTGTGGACCCTACGGCTGACTGCTGCGGACGGGAGACAGGTCCCACCGGGTTTAGAGCATAAGATTCCTTGGGGCGCGGAGTCTAAGAGCCAGTAGGTGTTCACCAGAGCCTCGAGTGGTGAGGATGGACTTGGCTGCAACTGGCTCCAGGTCGCGACCCCCAGGGTCCCCCAGCTCACACCCACAGTAGGCAACAGGAGGATAGGGATGGTGAGGGACAAAGCCAAGGTCAGGGCCACAAGGAGACCGGAATAGTCAGGGACACGCCAAAAGGTCAGGATCACAGGCAAACAGGGATAGTCAAAGACACGCCAAAGTTGGTAACAAAACAACAGAAGAGCACACGGCAGGTAACAGGAAGCTGACCACACAAAGGAATACACAATGGTTGATCAGCACTCTTGGCATGCAGTGCACAGGTTAATATAAGGTTCCCTGATAGGGCCTGGGGTGGAGCCATGCTTAGAGGAAAGGTTATAAAAACCACCAGGTGGAAGTGGCTGGCCTCTTAGCCTGAACACATGAGGGGAGGTAAGCAAACAGGAAGATCACTGCATAACCATGACAATAAATGTACACTATATGTCAAAAAGTGAATGAAACAGCGCTCTTAGTGCCGGTTCACACAGGAGCGACTTGTCAGGCGACTTAGCCGCCTGACAAGTCGCGCTCCATTCTGTACTATGGAACCGTTCTAATAGGAGCGACTCAAGTCGCTCCGACTTAGAAAAAAGGTTCCTGTACTATTTTTGGGGCCGCTGAAGTCGTGTGCAGGTCGCGTCTGTGAGTCGCGCTGCAAGTCGTGCCGCCCCCTGTGTGAACCGAGCTTTATAGATTGTTGAAAATATCATGAGAAGATGTGATAATCAGTATTAGCTAAACATGACTCTAAGGCCGCGTACACACGGGCGGATTGTCTGCCCAACTTAGTCCGCTGAACCGTGTTTCAGCGGACAATCCGCTCGTGTGTGGGCTTCAGCGGACGTTTTCTGACGGACTTTGTCTTTCGGAATTTCCGTAATTTTGTCCGTCCAAACTTGGTTTTGTCCGTCCAAACTTGGTTTCAGCGGACAGTCCGTTCGTGTGTAGGCAAGTTGGACGGACTAAGTATGGCGCATGCTCAGAAAGGATTTACACGGCCGAAGGTTGCATTGCAGTGTATTGGACGTCGTTTTTCTAGTCCCGTCGTACGTGCTGTACACGTCATCGCGCAAGTTTTCAGCGGACTGTCTGTTCATCGTGTGTGGTCAAGTCCGTTCATTCAAAAGTTGAACGGACTGTCTGTCGGATTGTCTGACGAACTTAGTTGGGCAGACAATCCGCCCGTGTGTACGCGGCCTAATGTGTAAAAAAAAACAAAAAAAAAAACAAAAAAAAAAATAAACCCTCAGGTAAAAAAATGGCAAATGAAGCAAAAGTCCAAAAAGTGAAATGATTCAAAGTCCACGAGTGAATGAACATAGTAACACGTGACTTGAAATATAAATTGGTATAGACAGGATTTATCAGGAGACGATCCACCACCAATAAGTCTGAGGCTTACCAGAGGGATTGAATTCACAGGCCTACGGCTAACGAGTCAATCGAGCTTGTGGTGTAATACACCCGGGGGGGGGGGGGGGGGGGGGGGGAGCCAGCAACCACATACGCGACCTCCGGGTGAGGATCTATGTTTCTGTGGTCCTTCACAGCAATGCTTCCAATGAATAACCCTCAAAAAGGTGATGCCGTGGGCTGGATAAATGATCTCTCATGCGTTGTGTTATTTATGGGAAGAGAAGGACAGAGGCCACATTGTTTAATTCCATCTCAGTGAAAAGTTATTTATTATATAAAAAAAGGAACACTCCCATTTGTGAAGATACAAAAGCGCTTGTTATAAAATATGGATTGTGATGCAGTGGTTTCAGCAGAGCCCGTCCTCAAGCGGTTTCGTCTAATAAGACATCATCTGGGGTGCTTGTCCAATGCAGCCACTGCGTTTTATATACAGTAAAACTTAACCCATAATGAGATACAGCTCCCTGGTAATTGAATGGATCAGTACTTGCTTCCAGTCCTAAACAAAGGTGGCACAGAAGCTTCATAATGTAATGACCTCCTGAGATGTGCGGCTCAAGCTTCATTCTGAAGTGTAATGACCTCTGAGATATGTGGCTCAAGCTTCGTTCTGAAGTGTAATGACCTCTGAGATGTGCGGCTCAAGCTTTGTTCTGAAGTGTAATGACCTCCTGAGATGTATGGCTCAAGCTTCGTTCTGAAGTGTAATGACCTCCTGAGATGTATGGCTCAAGCTTCGTTCTGAAGTGTAATGACCTCCTGAGATGTGTGGCTCAAGCTTCGTTCTGAAGTGTAATGACCTCCTGATATGTGCGACTCAAGCTTCGTTCTGAAGTGTAATGACCTCCTGAGATGTGCGGCTCAAGCTTCGTTCTGAAGTGTAATGACCTCTGAGATGTGCGGCTCAAGCTTCGTTCTGAAGTGTAATGACCTCCTGAGATGTGTGGCTCAAGCTTCGTTCTGAAGTGTAATGACCTCCTGAGATGTGTGGCTCAAGCTTCGTTCTGAAGTGTAATGACCTCCTGAGATATGTGGCTCAAGCTTCGTTCTGAAGTGTAATGACCTCTGAGATGTGCGGCTCAAGCTTTGTTCTGAAGTGTAATGACCTCCTGAGATGTATGGCTCAAGCTTCGTTCTGAAGTGTAATGACCTCCTGAGATGTATGGCTCAAGCTTCGTTCTGAAGTGTAATGACCTCCTGAGATGTATGGCTCAAGCTTCGTTCTGAAGTGTAATGACCTCCTGAGATGTGTGGCTCAAGCTTCGTTCTGAAGTGTAATGACCTCCTGAGATGTATGGCTCAAGCTTCGTTCTGAAGTGTAATGACCTCCTGAGATGTATGGCTCAAGCTTCGTTCTGAAGTGTAATGACCTCCTGAGATGTGTGGCTCAAGCTTCGTTCTGAAGTGTAATGACCTCCTGAGATGTGTGGCTCAAGCTTTGTTCTGAAGTGTAATGACCTCTGAGATGTGCGGCTCAAGCTTCGTTCTAAAGTGTAATGATCTCCTGAGATGTACGGCTCAAGCTTCGTTCTGAAGTGTAATGACCTCCTGAGATGTGCGGCTCAAGCTTCGTTCTGAAGTGTAATGACCTCTGAGATGTGCGGCTCAAGCTTCGTTCTGAAGTGTAATGACCTCTGAGATGTGTGGCTCAAGCTTCGTTCTGAAGTGTAATGATCTCCTGAGATGTGCGACTCAAGCTTCGTTCTGAAGTGTAATGACCTCTGAGATGTGTGGCTCAAGCTTCGTTCTGAAGTGTAATGATCTCCTGAGATGTGCGACTCAAGCTTCGTTCTGAAGTGTAACGACCTCTGAGATGTGCGGCTCCAGCCTCGTTCTGAGGGGAAATACCCTCCGAAAATCGATGGAAATAACGTCCCCGCATGTATAGAGATCGCAAAACGGCATTGGATGAAGCTCACTGGTATTCAAAACTATGGCCACGTATGGTCCTAGCCAAAATGGCGCGGGACTAAGTGATCCAAGCCTCACTCCCGAATGCAATGGATTCAAGGGGAATTTATTCAAGCCTCGTTCTCGAGAGAGAAAATTTCCTCAGAATGTGGCGGAGATGACGCCGCCGCATGTATTAGAATCGTGAAGCTAGACTAGCCATAACATTGAGCCAAACCTCACAGTCAAATACCGGAAACATGGCTCTAGCCTCGTTCCAGAACTTGACATGGTCTGTAATGAAAATTAATGGTGCCCTGTATGTAATCAGAGGGAGCGTTGGGCTGCAATAATACCACCCAACATCAAACCCCCCCCCCCAGAAAGAACGCACATGCAAACCAACTTGAAAATAGAACTACGAACTCAGGATCAGGGACATTGACCTGTGTTTAGTGATTGCCAAATGTGAGCCTGATGTTTAAAAATGTGAATGTAAACTTTAACTGTAATCCAATGTAAACCAAAGAGCTGACACTCAATCGGGGGCTAACAATAAACGGAAAATTGAATAAATGTATATACAAATTATAACAGAAAATGGATAAACAAAATTAAAAATTCTAATTAAATTCAACAGCCTCATTTGAAACTCGTACGGTTATGATATAAGAATCACAGCGGCCGTATGAATATGTGGAACACCCAGAACTCCAAAGAAATTAGAAGCCACTAATTCTCCAAATCTTTATTAAGTAAGGCATTAATGTGGGCATTAGAGTGGGCTCTACATTCATTCTGAGTGGGGAGTGGGGCTGTAACTTATATATCCATTATGTTTCAAGACGTGAAATATATATGAGTCACAGTCCCACTCCCCACTCGGAATGAATGTAGCGTGGGACATTAAAGCCTTTCTTCACTCCTGATCCGCGCTATAGCCGAATGACGACTACAGCGCGGATCTGCTTTGCCGGGAGGACGTCTATTGACGACCTCCCCTTTGTAGGCTCGCCACGCCCCCCCCTGAAGGACGCGAGCTGTGATCACCCGAGTCAACTATGGATTGCATGGTTCCGCGCCATTTTGGCTAGGACCGGAAGTGGCCATAGATAGTTTTGAGTACCAGTGAGCTTCATCCAATGCCGTTTTTTGATCTCTATACATGCGGGGACGTTATTTTTGTCGCTTTTCGAAGGGTATTTCACCTCGGAAAAAGGCTTGAGACACACATCTCAGAGGTCATTACACTTCAGAACGAGGCTTGAGATGCACGTTTCTATCTTTGTTACTACCAGAAGCAAGTAGTAATCCATTCAATTACCTGGGAGTTGTATCTCTTAATGAGGTAAATTTTACAGTATATAAACGCAGTGAAAAAGTGGGGGAAAGCACTGCGCTATGACTAAATTAGACAAAGAGGACAGCTGCCAACACTTAAAACAAACAAAGTTCAACAATCAAAAGGTAAAAAATAGTGTAGCGCTTCAACAATGGTGAATGTGATAAACACGCACATAAACAAAAAAACTAAAAATTGTGTATATAGAAAATGGTCACATGGGGAAGTCCATAATCATATGAAACAAAGTCCAATTAGAATGGGTAAACACTTCCGTGATGTAACTGGTACAGGGATGGTTAGACCGCTTCAAGGGAGATAGAGGTCTTGCTAATCAGATATGCCCATGTAAGTCAACTTGTCTGTAGACATTAGAAAGATAGATAAATACTCTTACCAACTGTGTTGGACTCACACGGTCGTATGACGGTTGAGTCTAGAAGGCTTGGGGTCCTGACCTAGGACCAGAGAGTGGATCGATGGGGGTCCGTCAGAATGGTGAGGAAACTCCAAACAGCTGTAAACCATGCGATGTATCTCACGGATGGAACATCAGGGTAGTTTCTTATCCAGCTCAGATATGACACGATCAACACAGGTAACCCCAAAAATGGGGTGAAGGATGATGTGGGTTTTAGACCAAAAAAAGAAAAGAAAAAAGAAAAAGAAAGCTCCACATGGTGTGGGTCAGACGGTCTTAAGCGGCAAATTTATTTAAAAGTCAAAAAATATATAATAAAAAATTAATGACTTAGTGATCACATAAAGGCTGAATAAAAATAGAGGTAAAAGCAATGTGGGGTGCCAACAGCTAGCCCGACGCGTTTCGACATAAATGTCTTCGACAGGGGCAGGGGTTTTGATGTTGGGCAGTATTATTGCGGCCCAACGCTGACTACTCTGATTACATAGAGGGCACCATTCATTTTGAATATAGATCATGTCAAGTTCCCGGAACGAGGCTAGAGCCTTGTTTCCGGTATTTGACTGTGAGGTTTGGCTTTATGTTATGTCTAGTCTAGCTTCTTGCTTCCAATACACGCAGTGACATAATCTCCGTGAATCCATTGCACTCCGGAGCGAGGCTTGGATTGCATAGTTCCGCGCCATTTTGGCTAGGACCGGAAGTGGCCATAGATAGTTTTGAGTACCAGTGAGCTTCATCCAATGCCGTTTTTCGATCTCTATACATGCGGGGACGTTATTTCTGCCGCTTTTCGAAGGGTATTTCACCTCGGAAAAAGGCTTGAGACACACATCTCAGAGGTCATTACACTTCAGAACGAGGCTTGAGATGCACGTTTCCATCTTTGTTACGACCAGAAGCAAGTAGTAATCCATTCAATTACCTGGGAGTTGTATCTCTTAATGAGGTAAATTTTACAGTATATAAACGCAGTGGACAAGCCCCCCAGATGATGTCTTATTAGACGAAACGCGCCTGGGACAGGCTCTGCTGATGCCACAGCGACACAATCCATATTTTATAACAAGCGCTTTTTTATCTTCACAAATGTGATTTTTCCATATATATATATATGTGTGTGTGTGTGTGTGTGTGTGTGTGTGTGTGTGTGTGTTTGTGTGTGTGTGTGTATATGTGTATATATATATATGTGTGTAAATAAATACCTGTTTTTACTGAGATGAAATTGCACGATGTGGCCCCTCTCCTTCTCTTACCATAAATAACACTACACGGGAGAAATCATTCATCCGGTCCACGGTATCAACTTTCTGAGGGTTGTTCATTGGAAGCATTGCTGTGAAGGACCACAGGAGCAAAGACCCTCACCCTAGGTCACGTACGTGGTTGCTGGTCCCCCCCCCCCCTCTACGGGTGTATTACACCACAAGCTCGATTGACTCGTTAGCCATAGGCCTGTTTGAGTTAAATCCCTCTGGTAAGCCATAACACACGGCCAAGGCAACAAAGGAGTGGCTCAAGAAGAAGCACATTAATGTCCTGGATTGGCCTAGCCAGTCTCCAGACCTTAATCCCATAGAAAATATGTGGAGGGAGCTGAAGGTTCGAGTCACCAAACGTCAGCCTGAGTCAAAGTCATTCCAACCACAAAATCTGATGGATTTGGCCAAAATTTTTCTTGCATACGCACAGTCGCACAAGGTTGTCAGAAAATCCAATCGGTCGGAACGAGGTGACGTAGAACACGTACGAGGGGACTACGTAGAGGCCAGTAGCCAATAGCTTTCATCTCCCAATTTTTTTCTGATCATGCGTGGCACTTTGTGCGTCGGGATACACTACACACGATCGGAAAAAGTCCGATCGGATTTTGTTTTCGGAAAAATTTTAGATCCTGCTCTCAAACTTTTTCCGTTGGAAAAAGTCTGATAGAGCCCACACACAGATCGGATTTTCGGACAACATAATCTGATCAGACTTTTTCGTCTGAATTTCCGACCGTGTGGATGGGGCGTAAAAGTGCAATTGTCGTTCAAAGTGCGAAAATTGGCCTGGACAGCAAGGGAGTAAAAGTGCCCGGTATTGAAGTGGTTTAAATGTAACCGTTTTGGGAAACCATGAAAATTAAGTGTTCAGGCAAGGCCATACATAGGTCAAATTTTTCGAAAGAATTTTCTTTCGAAAATCTTATCTAAGAATTTTCCTTTTGAATTTCCCACCATTAACCACTTAACAACCGCCCTATAGCCGAATGACGGCTACAGGGCGGTTTCTTAACTCTGGGAGGCCGTCATATGACGTTGTCCCAGAATCCCCTGGGGCGCGCACTCGAGAGCATCCGTAACCGCCGGGTCCTGCATCACGGTAAACGGCCGCTCATAGCGGCCGTTTACCACGTGATCGCTCCGTCAAATGACGGAGCGATCACTTGTAAACAAACCGGCGTCATGTTATGACGCCAGTTCCTCCCTCCCCCTCTCTGTACCGATCGGAACAGCGGAGGGGGAAGAGATCGGTGTCAGCAGCGATGTGGGCTGCATCTGCAGTGCCCACATCGCTGCTCACCGAAAATTAACCCCTCAATACTGTGCAATACTCTGCATTACTCTGCAATACTGTGCATTACTCTGCATTACTCTGCAATACCCTGTATTACTCTGCAATACTCTGCAACACTCTGCAATACCCTGCAACGCTCTGCAATGCTCTGCAACACCCGCCAATACCCTGCAACACTCTGCAATGCACTGCAACACCCGCCAATACCCTGCAACACTCTGAAATGCTCTGCAACACCCGCCAATACCCTGCAACACTCTGCAGTGCTCTGCAACACCCGCCAATACCCTGCAACACTCTGCAATGCTCTGCAACACCCGCCAATATCCTGCAATGCTCTGCAACGCAATACTCTGCAACACCATACTATGAGATACCCAGCCATACTCTGAGATACCCAGCCATACCCAGCCATAGTCGGTGATACCCTGCAATACCCAGCCATAGATCCCCCCCCCCCCCCGCCACCCTCCGGTGCTTCTACCGACTCGCCAATACGATCAAATCCAGAATCTTTTTTTTTTTCAGGCTTCCCAGCTTAGAGGTGAGATGCGGGGTCTTATTGACCCCATATCTCACTGTAAAGAGGACCTGTCATGCCATATTCCTATTACAAGGGATGTTTACATTCCTTGTAATAGGAATAAAAGTGATCAAAAAATTTATTTTTGGGGAAAAAAATGTCAAACTAAAATAAAGTAAAATGAACAATACATTTTATTTTTTTTACAGTGCCCCTGTCCCCATGTGCTCGCATGCAGAAGCGAACGCATACGTAAGTCCCGCCCACATATGAAAACGGTGTTCAAACCACACGTGAGGTATCGCTGCGAACGTTAGAGCGAGAGCAATAATTCTAGTCCTAGACCTCCTCTGCAACTCAAAACATATAACCAGTAAAAAAAAATATTAAATCGTCGCCTATGGGGATTTTTAAGTAGCGACGTTTGGCGCCATTCCACGAGTGTGTGCAATTTTGAAGAGTGACATGTTAGGTATCTATTTACTCAGCATAGCTTCATCTTTCACTTTATGCAAAAATTGGGCTAACTTTACTGTGTTTTTTTTTTTTAAGCACAAAACTGTTTTTTTTCCAAAAAAAAGCATTCGAAAAATTGCTGCGCAAATACCGTGCGAGATAAAAAGTTGGAACGACCACCATTGTATTCTCCAGGGTGTTTGCTAAAAAAACATATATAATGTTTTAGGATTCTATGTAATTTTCTAGCTAATAAATGATGATTTTTACATGTAGGAGAGAAATGTCAGAATTGTCCTGGGTGCTCCAGAACGCCTGATGGCGCTCCCTGCATGTTAGGCCTCTGTATGTGGCCTCACTGTGTAAAAGTCTCACACATGTGGTATTGCCGTACTCGGGAGTAATAGCAGAATGTGTTTTGGGGTGTAATTTGTGGTATGCATATGCTGTGTGAGAAATAAACTGATAATATGACAATTATGTGAAAAAAAAAGTAAAAAATAATCTTGACTTTGCAAAGAATTGTGGGAAAAAATGACAACTTCAAAAAACTCATCATGCCTCTTACTAAATACATTGGAATGTCTTCTTTCCAAAAAGGGGTCATTTGGGGGGTATTTGTACTTTTCTGGCATGTTAGGGTCTCAAGAATTGAAATAGGCCGTCAGTACTTCAGGTGTGATCAATTTTCAGATATTGGCACCATAGCTTGTGGACTCTATAACTTTCACAAAGACCAAATAATATCTCACTGTAAAGAGGACCAATTTGTACTTATTTTTACCAAAGATATGTAGTAGTATAAATTTTGGCCAAAATTTATGAAGAAAAAATTACTAATCTGCTAAATTTTATAACAGAAACAAAGAAAAATTCATTTTTTTACAGAATTTTCTGTATTTTTTCTTTTATAGCACAAAAAATAAAAAACCGAGCGGTGATTAAATACCACCAAAGGAAAGCTCCATTTGTGTGAAAAAAAGGACAAAAATTTCATATAGGTCCAGTGTTGCATGACTGAGTAATTGTCATTTAAATTGTGAGGGCACCGAAAGCTGAAAATTGGTCTGGTTATTAAGGGTGTTTAAGTGCCCAGTGGTCAAGTGGTTAAGCGGGGCTGCAGCAACAACCGATTTTTGTGCGGCCATCGAATTTGAGTAATTGGACATGTTGGGAAATTATTATTATTTTTTTTTTAAATGGACGATTTTCGAATCAATGGTGGGAGAATCGTGCGAGAAATGTAATCGAAAAAAGAAATGCGCAAGAAAAGAAAATTCCTGTAAGGAAAAGAAGATTCCCAGCCACGAAAATTCTTTCCTGTAGCGACAGGAGGTGAAATTAAAGTCTTGGTTGGTTGGTCGAATTTTCTAAATCAATGGTGGCGCCACCAGATCACAAAACGCACAAAATTTCAGATTTTCAAAAAATAAAATTCTTTCGAAATTTGACCCATGCATGGCCAGTCTTCGCTCTGCTTTAACTGATAAGATGTTGCTATGCTTGCTTCCACTAGGTGGCACTGTCCACATGAAAAAGATGCTGTAATCAGTGAGTGTAAAGAATCTATTTCTTTTTGTTGTTTTTTTAAAGCGGGAGTCCACCGGGACTCCGCGTTTTTTTTTTTTTTTTTTTTAAAAGCCAGCAGCTACAAATACTGCAGCTGCTGACTTTTAAATAGTGACACTTACCTGTCCAGCGCGCCCGCGATGTCGGCACCCGAAGCCGATCGCTCGCTCGGCTGCCGGGTCCCGCCGCCATCTTGGGTATGGGAATCAGGAAATGGAGCCTTTCGGCTTCATTTCCCGGTTCCCTACTGCGCATGCGCGAGCCGCGCGGCGCAATCCGGACGGTCCCCGCTGCCTCTGGGAGCTGTGTGTTTCCCAGCAGGCAGCGGGGCACTTGCTGAAGGGGGCGGGCGCTGCGGAACGTACGCCCCGTTCCGCAGAGAGCTAGCCCAGAAGTGGGTGCAGTTACCTGGATTATCCAGGTAACTGCACCCCCCTCCCCCCTGAAAGGTGCCGATTGTGGCGCCGGAGGGGGGGGGGATTCCGATGAGCGGAGGTCCATTTTAGGGTGGACCTCCGCTTTAACCCAATAACCACATGAAATGAACACTTTGGGCTTCATTTAACAAGGCAGAGCGAGGGGCAGTAACCATAGCAATTAAAGATCCACTTTACATTAGTGACTTGGGGGGGGGGGGTGCAAGCTGGTTGCACTTTTTACTACTACATAGGTGAGGTTGAAAAAAGACACAAATCCATCAAGTCCAACCTATGTGTGTAATTATATGTCAGTATTACATTGTATATTCCTGTATGTTGCGGTCGTTCAGGTACTTATCTAATAGTTTCTTGTAGACATGTGCACTGACAAAAAATTTGTTCATTTTCATTTTCATTCTATTTGTTTTTTTTTTGCTTTTTTCGGAAATTCGAAAAATCGGAATTTGGAAACTTTGGGAATTTTCACATTTCGATTTTTCGAATTTCCGAATTTTTGAATTTCTGTATTTTCGGAATTCGGGAATTCAAAGATTTGAAAGTCCATAAATTTGAAAATATGAAAAAAACAAAAATCCGTTTAATAGCTAACTATTATATTAACGAGTACGAATTTATCCGAAGTTATGAATTATCTGAAATAACGAATGCCGCATCTAAACAAATGGAACGGAACAAATTAATAATAAATAATTAATAATAAAAAGGTTTATTATTATTATTATTATTATTATTCGATCGTTGCGTTCCATTTGGTTAGATGCGGCATTCGTTATTTCAGATAATTCATAACTTCGGATAAATTCGTACTCATTACGTTCACTAACAGGCAAATTTGAAAGGGAATTTAATAGTTAGTTATTATTTAGAATTAAACATTTTCTTTCTTTTTTTCTGATTTGTGAATTTCCGAAAATTTGGAATTCCAAAAATCTGAAATTCCGAAATTTCAGAAATTTATAATTTTGCAAATTAGTAAATTCGGAAATTCGGAATTAACCAATTTGTCAAAATTAATTAAACTAATTCGGAACTAAAAGAATTGCACACGTCTAGTTTCTTGAAACTATAAATGCCCCCTGCTGAGACCACCGCCTGTGGAAGGGAATTCCACATCCTTGCCACTCTTACAGTAAAGAACCCTCTACACAGTTTAAGGTAATACTGTATTTATAAGATTGTATTATTATAGTTGGCACTGACACTTTTTTCCGCAATACTTTACAGAAAATAGTGAAAAAAAAAATAATCACAACAGTCCCCGTCCATAAAGAGTTTACGCTTTATTGCCCCTACTTACCGCAATTCCGTAGAATACGTTGCCTTTGATGTTTGCTTTTTGTGTTGCTTCTTTGAGGCTGTGTTCACAAATATGTGCATGCAACCATATAAAGGCAACAATGTCACCCTCTATCCCCTTCCCTTATGTTATTAATGATAACTGGGTGAGCTCTCATTTGATAAGTGGAGTTTCTTTCGGCAGGCGTCGGACATCTTGATTGAAGTGGATCTATATCACGGCGTACCACTTATTTATTCACATGGGGGGGTGGTGATATCTGGGTTCCCCCTTATCGTAAAAATAGATTGCAGACCCCCACAAGCACTGGGCCAGGGTTGTGCGACAGAGGCCCTTTTTCTCATTAACATGGACAAGGTACCCCCAAACCCCCCCCTCCCTCTATCACTTTAAGTCACTTGAAATCACTCCTACCAGTCAAATCCAATTTTAGGACATTGGGAGATTTTGGTGGAACACATGCACTATATTGTCACAGGTATTGGGACACCTGCCTTTACAGCTTTAATGGCATCCCAGTCTTAGTCCGTAGGCTTTGATTTTGAGTTGGCCCCCGTCATTTCCACCTCTAATGCCCTGTACACACGGTCGGATTTTCTGACGGAAAAGGTCTGATCGGATGTTGTCGTAAAATCCGATTGTGTGTGGGCTCTATCGGACTTAAGAGCTGGATCTAAAATTTTCCGACGACAAAATCCGATCAGACTTTTTCTGTTCGTTTGTAGAGAATTCCAACAGACAAAGTGCCACGCATGCTCAGATTAAATAATGAGACCAAAGCTATTGGCTACTAGCCTTTACGTAGTCCCGTCGTACGCAATTAATGTCACCTTGTTCCGAACAATCTGATTTTTGTTAGAAGGGAGGGGTTTTGTGCTGGGGGGTTTACTCGAAAGGGGGAATTGGGGGAGGATTTGTGCAGGGAGGGGGGATTGGGAGGAGCAGTTGCAGAGATTTGCACTGGAAGCAGGGGGGGGGGGGGAGTTGATGGATGGAGGAATTTTACTAGAAGGGGGGAGGGGATTTCTGCAGGGAGGGGGGATTGGGGAGGGGAGTTGCAGAGATTTGTAATGGAAGGGGTGAAGATGAAAGTAAGGATTTTGTGCTAGAAGGTGGTAAAGGGAAAGGGGGGCTGGGGGGAAGATGTGTGCAGAGAGGGGGGATTACGGTCATAGAGATTTGCGCTGGAAGAAGGGGGGGGTTTGCTAGGTGGTGGGAGCGTATTTGTGCTGGGAGGGGAGTTTGTGCTAGATAAGGGGAATTTGTAGATTAAGGAGTCATTTTACTTGGATTGGTCTAATGATCTAAAGCAAGGGTTCTCAACCCTAATCAGACCAGGGCCCGGCAAATTCTTCCAAAACGTTCCATGCACCAAAAGTTAAAATAAAATTTACACAGTAAAATTTGGGAGTACAAAATTATATATCTTGATATTCCGTAAAGCTCTGGGTGTCACTGTGGGATATGATGGTGATTTGGGGGGGGGGGGGGGGTGATTAAGGGATTCTTTTTTGCAGGCTTGGTGGTCTTGTAAGGGATGTGGATTCTGGAGAGAGCTGAGGGAAACTGTGGGGGATGAGGGGTCTCTGCAGGGACTGGGGTTCTCTTAAAGAGGCCAGGGACTTATGGCAGACTGGAGAGTGTTGCAGGGGGTATTTTGGGAAGTTTGGGGGCAAGGTGGGACACTGTTGGAGCTTAGGGACACTCTGGGGATCTGGAGGCTCTGCAGTAGGCTGGGGGACATTGCGGGGGGGGGGGGCTGGAGGCTCTGGGAGGTTGGCAACTCTGTGGGGGGTTGGAAGCACTGTTGGGGCTGAGAGGCACAGTAATCCCACTGTGGAAGTTTGGGGGGCACCAAGTTAGCTGGTAGGCACTGTGGGAGCTTAGGAGATTTGCAGCTGGCTGGAGGCCCAGGCTTTGCAGGGGCATTGTGGGAAGATTGGGGTCAGGGTGGAACACTGTTGGAATTTAGGGGCACTGAGGGGCTGGGCGCTCCACAATGGGCTGGGGGCACTGTGGGAGGACGGAGAGCACTCTGAGGGGGTTGGGAGCACTGTGGGGACTGAGAGG
The DNA here is from genome assembly GCF_037356315.1 of Lithobates pipiens. Classification (NCBI taxonomy): domain Eukaryota; kingdom Metazoa; phylum Chordata; class Amphibia; order Anura; family Ranidae; genus Lithobates; species Lithobates pipiens. Next base: position 234,676,974 of record NW_027507787.1, read on the forward strand.
CACAGTGGGGGGCTGGAGGCTCTACAGTAGGCTGGATGGCACCGGGGGAGGTTGGACAGCACTGTGGTGGGTTGGGAGCATGGTGGGAGCTGAAGGGCACAGTGATCCACTATGGAAGTTTGGGGGGCACCAAGAAAGCTGGTAGGCACAGTGGAAAGTTAGAAGATCTGCAGTTGGCTGGAGGCTTGGGCTCAGCAGGGGCATTGTGGGAGACTGGAGGGTGCTGCAAGGGGCACTGTGGGAAGTTTGGGGGCAGGGTGGGACACTTTTGGAGCTTGGGAACACTGATGGGCTGGAGGCTCCACAGTGGGCTGGGGGCACAGTGGGTGGACGGAGAGCACTCTGAGGGGGTTGGGAGCACTGTGGGGGGCTGAGAGGCACAGTGGTGCACCATGGAAGCTATGGGAGCTGGTAGGTTCTGTATGAGCTTAGGAGATCTGCAGTTGGATGGAGGCCCAGGCTTTGCAGGGGCACTGTGGGAGACTGGTGTCAGGCTGGCACTTACCGAACCGATGAGTCCGCTTGGGCAGAGGGTGGTCTCCCGTACGTGTCCGACTTACAACCCCTGATAGAGCAGACAGGTGGCTGAGAGTGCGGAGTGGTAAGAGAGCCTGTGATATGGCTCCAGGAGCAGGAACTTGCAGGAAGCTTCTGGCAGCAGGTGTGTAGATAGGACACAGGCAACTGGGTACAGAACAGGAGCAGAGCAGGCAAGTCCGGGTGCAGGCAGGGTACGGCAACAGGCGGGCAGCAGAGGCACAGAAGGAGCAGGCAAAAGAGAGGTCAAACAGGCCGAGGTCAGATGCAGGCAGAGGTCAGCGGTGTCAAGGGAAAGCCGGGTCGTCAGGAGGTAAGCAAACAGGAACACAGGATACGAACAACGGGACAGGAACCGAGAAGCTGTTGGTCAGGCAGCACCTGGGAGATGTCAGTGGCAGACCTAAATAGGCCGTTTGGCGCCAAGCACCGCGCACGGGCGTGCCCGCGCGCGCGCGGGCATAGGCGCGCGCGCGCCCCCGAACGCCGGCAGACACACCAGCGGTACCCGAAGTGCCCACCACAGCGCGCTGACGCGCACCAGCGCCAGCAGGGGCACGTGAGGGCACACGCCGACACGCACCAGCGCCCACAGGAGCGCGCAACACCGCACGCACAGGAACACGCACCCCAGCACGCACCGCAGGACATCGGCGCGCACCAACACGGGCAGCACCGCGACCATCCAGGTAACGACCCTGACAGTGCCCCCTCCCTAAGGGCAGACTCCGGCTGCCCAGGTGAGCCGATCTGGAAACCTGACGGTTCTTGAAGGCCCGCAAAAGTTCCTGAGCATGTAGATTGTCCTCGGGTTCCCAGGAGTTGTCCTCAGGTCCATAACCCTTCCACTTGATGAGGTACTGGGTTACATTACCCCTCTTCCTGCAATCAAGGATTGCTTCAACCTCAAACTCCTCTTCATTGTTCACTATAACAGGTTCGGGTGGGTCGGTGGTGCGGTCAGCAAAGGGATTTGGGGTAACGGGCTTCAGTAGGGTCACGTGAAAGACCGGGTGCACTCTAAAAGAGTCAGGCAGGTTAAGTTCATATGCCACTTCGTTTATCTTCCTTTTTACAGAAAAGGGGCCCATGAATTTAGGGCCTAACTTCTTGGAAGGACAGGCCATCTTAAGGTTGACTGTAGATAACCATACTTGGCTGCCGGGAGCCAGAACGAGTTCTCCCCGTCTCCTTTTGTCAAACGCCCGTTTATAGCATTCCTGGGACCGGGCCATGGTTTCCTTTAGGAGTTGGTTGTTTTTAGAAAAGAAGTCCAATGTCTCGGAAACTGCCGGAACAAGGCATTCTGGGACTGAGCTGGGCAAGAAGGCTGGGTGGAAGCCGTAATTGGCAAAGAACGGTGTCTGGTTGATGGCGGAGTGCAAGGAGTTGTTATAAGCGAACTCCGCCATGGGTAGTAGCGAGACCCAGTCATCCTGCGAGAAGGAAGAAAAACGGCGGATGTACTGCTCCAGGGACTGATTGGTTCTCTCCGTTTGTCCGTTTTGTCTGGGGGTGATAAGCGGAGGAAAAGGCCAGTTCAATTTCAAGAGACCCGCAGAGCGCTTTCCAAAACCTCGAGGTGAATTGGGCGCCTCGGTCAGAAACAATACTTGCCGGGATCCCATGCAGCCTTACAACTTCTTTGACAAAGATCTTGGCCGTCTCCATAGCCGAGGGAGTGCCCCTCATCGGGAGGAAGTGGGCCATCTTGGACAGCCTATCTACGACAACAAAGATAGTAGAGAACCCCTCGGAAAGGGGGAGTTCCACGATAAAGTCCATCGAAATCATTTTCCACGGTCTCTCAGGGACAGGTAAAGGTTTCAGTAGGCCCCAAGCCCGCGTCCGGCTGTTTTTATTTCGGGAGCAAGTGCTGCACGAGTCCACATAATCCTTGCAGTCCTTAAGAAGTTGAGGCCACCAAAAGGTGCGCTGAATCAGTTCGGCAGTCTTCCGGGTACCAAAGTGTCCGGCCATCTTATGGTCGTGGCAGAGTTCCAACACGTTTACCTTCAAGGCCTCAGGGACTACAATCTTGCCTTTATGCCAGAACAACCCCTCACTACAGCTGACCTCAGGGCTCGGGGGCATTCCAACAGAAGCCTGTCTGATCCGGGAGATAAGGTCCCCTTGGAGGAGCAAGAAGTTCCCAGAAGGGAGAATAGTATCAGGAGGCCGAGTCTCTTCAAGGATAGAAAACATACGTGACAGGGCGTCCGGCTTGACATTCTTGGAACCAGGTCTATAGGTGATATGAAATTGAAACCGGGAAAAAAAAGAGCCCATCTGGCTTGCCGTGGTCTAAGTCTTTTGGCAGTTCTCAAATATTCCAGGTTTTTGTGGTCGGTGTAAACCAGGATGGGATGTGCAGCACCTTCCAATAGGTAACGCCACTCCTCCAGAGCCGCCTTAATGGCCAGAAGTTCTCGGTCCCCAACATCATAGTTCCTTTCGGATGATGACAGTTTGCGAGAAAAGAACGCCACCGGGAAAAGAAGGGCCTTGGCACCCTGCCGTTGAGATAACACCGCCCCCACAGCGATTTCCGAAGCATCCACTTCAAGAACGAAGGTAAGGCTGGGTCCGGATGTTTTAGAATAGAGGCAGAGGTGAACAGCATCTTAAGTTTTTCGAAGGCCAGCTGTGCCTCAGGGGTCCAAGAGAATCGGGTACCCTGCCTGGTCAGTTCGGTGATGGGAGCAATAATCGCAGAGAAGCCCCTGATAAATTTCCGGGAAGAAGTTGGAAAAACCGACGAAACGTTGTACGCCCTTCCTGTCCACAGGTGCAGGCCAGTCCAGGATGGCAGATACTTTTTGGGGGTCCATCTTGATGCCCTCCACAGATATAACCAGGCCCAGGAATTGGATGGACTGGCGTTCAAACTCGCATTTTTCGAGTTTCGCGTAGAGCCCGTGTACCCTGAGACGAGCTAGCACACTACGGACATGTCTACGATGGTCTTCCAAGGATGAGGAAAAGATTAGGATATCGTCCAGGTATGCAATTACGTATAGGTCCAGGTAGTCGCGAAAGATATCGTTGACAAAATGTTGAAAGGTTGCGGGTGCATTACACAGCCCGAAGGGCATGACAAGGTACTCGTAGTGCCCGAAACGAGTACGAAACGCTGTCTTCCACTCGTCTCCCTCTCGGATACGGATTAAGTTGTAAGCTCCGCGAAGATCCAATTTCGAAAAGATGACTGCAGACCCCAGCCTCTGGAACAACTCGGGTACTAGGGGTAAAGGGTAACGGTTTTTGACAGTTATCTTATTCAATTCCCGATAGTCAATGCAGGGACGTAAGGAATGGTCCTTTTTTTCGACAAAAAAAATGCCAGCACCGGCAGGGGAAGTAGACGGACGGATAAACCCTTTCTTTAGGTTTTCGTCAATATACTCCTTCAGCGTGCCTAACTCCTGTTCCGTTAATGGAAAGATTCTCCCAAAGGGGACTTCGGTACCTGGTAACAGTTCAATAGGGCAGTCATAAGGCCTGTGGGGGGGAAGAATATCTGCGCCTTTTTTGCTGAAAACATCCACAAAGTCCTTGTAGGGTTCCGGAACGGTCTGAAGCAATTTTGGATCGACATCCAAACAGAGAAGTGAAGAGGAGTTGCATGGTGGTCGGGCCAAGCAGTGTTGTTGACAGTAATCGGAGAGAAACTTGATTTCTCCTGTGGCCCAGTTAATGCTTGGATTGTGGGCCTGCAACCAGGGTATCCCCAGGATAATTGGAAACAAGGGGGAGGAGATGGCATCCAGACGCAGGTGCTCCTGGTGACAGGTGCCCATAGTAGCCAGCAGAGGAACAGTCTCTTGAGTGACAGGACCGGAACTAAGGGCGGAGCCATCGGCTAGATGTACAGCAAGCCCCTGGGCCTTGGGTATGAGCGAGATGTGATGGTTGGCAGCGAAAGTCAGATCGATAAAGCAGCTGCATGCTCCGGAGTCAATGATAGCTGACACTGGAAAACTCCCTCCTGGAAGCTGCAAAGTGAGGAGAAGGGCAAGGTGAGAACTGGGTTTTCGTAGAACAGAGGCACACGTGAAGGAAGAGGAAACACACTTACGTGTCTTGTTGGGGCAAGCCCTGACATAGTGCCCAGGTTCACCACAGTAGAGACATAAGTTAAGGGTACGTCTGCGCTGCTTTTCTTCAGGGGTCAACGAGGGCCGGAGTAACCCGAGCTGCATTGGTTCCGGAGCTTCCTGAGCGGGAGCAGAAGAGGTAGAAGAGAACTGACCAGCAGAACTGGGAACCTTGGGGAGCACCCAGGTGGGACGGAAGTGGCTGGAGGACCTCTCCGACCGGCGTTCCCTTAACCGGTGGTCAATCTGAATGGAGAGGTTGACTAACTCATCCAGGGTTTGTGGTATTCCTACCCGTGCCAACTCATCCTTAAGGGGGTCAGAAAGTCCCATCCGGAATTGGTGACGCAAGGCGGCGTCATTCCAATCCGTGTCGGAGCTCCAACGGCGAAACTCCACTGCATAGTGCTCGGCCGCTCTGCGACCTTGTTGGAGAGAGTGTAGTGCGGCTTCTGCAGTCGCAGTCAACTGAGGGTCCTCATAGAGCTGAGACATGGCCAAGAAGAAGTTGTCAAGGCTATCCAGGGTTCCAGATTTCTGCTCCAATAAACGATGGGCCCAGGTTTGAGGCTCGCCAGACAACAGGGATATCACAAAGCCCACCTTGGTTGCCTCTAGAGAGAATGTCCGGGGCTGCAGTGCGAAGTACAATTCGCAGGAGTTGCGAAACGCACGATACTTGGTGCGATCGCCGGAAAACCTCTCGGGTGTAGGTACCCTTGGCTCTGGAGGAAGCATCACTACGGAGGGTGCAGATGGAAGACCGGTGGGGGAGGTTCCTTGAGGGTTAGATGAGGAGGACAAGGCTTGGACTTGTTCCTCCAACCTTGAGTAGCCATCCTGGAGACTCTTCACGGCTTGGGTCAGACCGGCCAAATGTCTGCATAACTCATCCATAGGGGAGGCCCCCTGCCCGGACTCAGTCATGGCTGCCTGATACTGTCAGGCTGGCACTTACCGAACCGATGAGTCCGCTTGGGCAGAGGGTGGTCTCCCGTACGTGTCCGACTTACAACCCCTGATAGAGCAGACAGGTGGCTGAGAGTGCGGAGTGGTAAGAGAGCCTGTGATATGGCTCCAGGAGCAGGAACTTGCAGGAAGCTTCTGGCAGCAGGTGTGTAGATAGGACACAGGCAACTGGGTACAGAACAGGAGCAGAGCAGGCAAGTCCGGGTGCAGGCAGGGTACGGCAACAGGCGGGCAGCAGAGGCACAGAAGGAGCAGGCAAAAGAGAGGTCAAACAGGCCGAGGTCAGATGCAGGCAGAGGTCAGCGGTGTCAAGGGAAAGCCGGGTCGTCAGGAGGTAAGCAAACAGGAACACAGGATACGAACAACGGGACAGGAACCGAGAAGCTGTTGGTCAGGCAGCACCTGGGAGATGTCAGTGGCAGACCTAAATAGGCCGTTTGGCGCCAAGCACCGCGCACGGGCGCGCGCATAGGCGCGCACGCGCGCGGGCATAGGCGCGCGCGCGCCCCCGAAGGCCGGCAGACACACCAGCGGTACCCGAAGTGCCCACCACAGCGCGCTGACGCGCACCAGCGCCAGCAGGGGCACGTGAGGGCACACGCCGACGCGCACCAGCGCCCACAGGAGCGCGCAACACCGCACGCACAGGAACACGCACCCCAGCACGCACCGCAGGACATCGGCGCGCACCAACACGGGCAGCACCGCGACCATCCAGGTAACGACCCTGACAACTGGAGAGTGATGCAGTTGGCACTGTAGGAAGTTTTGGGGTCTAGGTGGACACTGTTGGAGCTTAGGGACACTATGGGGGGCTAGAGGCTCTGCAGTAGGATGGGAGGCACTGGGGGAGGTTGGAGAGCACTGTAGGGGGCATGGGAGAACTGTGGGGGCTAAGAGGCACAGTTGTCTACTATGGAAGTTTTGAGGGACACAAAGGGAGCTGGTATGAACTGAAGGGGATAAGGAGATCTGCATCTGGCTGGAGGCCCGTGCTTTGCAGTGGCATTATGGGAGACTGGAGACTGCTGCATGGGGCACTGTGGAAAGTTTGGGGGAAAGGTGGGACACTCTTGGAGCTTAGGGACACTCTGGGTGGCTGGGAGCTCTGCAGTAGGCTGGGGGGCACTGTGGGAGGATTCAGAGCACTCTGAGGGGGTTAGGAGCATTGTGGGGGACACTGGTCCACTATGGAAGTTTGCAGGGCACCAAAGGAGCTGGTAGGCACTGTGGGAGATTAGGAGATCTGCAGCTGGCTGGAAGTCCATGCTTTGCAGGGGCATTGTGGGAGATTGGAGTCAAGGTGGGACCATGTTAGGGACACTATGGGGGGCTGAAAACTCTACAGTAGGCTGGGCGGCACTGTGGGAGGTTGGAAGGTTGGAGAGCACTGTGGGGAGGCTGAGGGGCGCAGTGGTCCACTATGAAAGTTTGGGGGTCATTAAGGGAGCTGGTAGGCACTGTGGGAGGTTAGATCTGCAGCTAGTCAGAGGCCTGGGCTTTACAGGGGTATTATGGGAGACTGGAGTGCAGCAGGGGGTGCTGTGGGAAGTTTGGGGCAAGGCGGGACATTGTTGGAATTTAGGGACTCTATGGGGTGGCTGGAGGCTCTGCACTAGGCTGGAGAACACTAGAGGAGGTTGAAGATCACTGTAGGGGCTGAGGGGAACAGTGGTTCACTATGAAAATTTGGGGGGCACTAATGGAGCTGGTAGGAACTGTGGGAAGTTAGATCTGTAGCTGGCATGAGGCCCAGTAGGAGGGAGGCCACAGCCCCACAGCAAGCCATGACCTTGTGGTTGAGAACTACTGGTCTAAAAGGTCCATGTTGAAACCTAAATGTTCCTCCATTCTGATATCATTCACTGTAATGACCTAAAGACACAAAGAAACCCCATACGCATTCATTAGAACACAACCATCAAGGAGAAGGTGGTTGGGTCATGGGACACCCAAAAAGTGACAAAAATTCAACTCCTAGAGTCTGAGCTACCAACATTCAATAAAGGCTATGGACCTTTAAGCTGAGACCAGCAAACTGTACTCTTCAACTGTTGAGCAGCTCCAGGAAGCTCAATAACTTACGGAGCAAGTAGACAGGACTCTCCTGTATTGTCCACTGGCAGCAGACCGCATGCCACCCTTGAGGCCACCCCCTTGCTGGTCACCTCTTCCCCAGACGTTTTAGGGAGGCAGAATGGGAGTCAAAGACCTGTTGTAGTCTGGTCACTGATGGAGAGGAGACCGAGGTAATGCTCCCTCCTACCTGTGGCAGACTGATGACATCATCTCCGCCTAGGCTAGGTCACTGAATGGAGGTCAAGGGCAGCTGTTTAATGATAAAAGGTGGAGTTTCTTTAATTGTTGCAGTATGTATGTAGTGAGCCGTCAGATTGTATCGAGGCGGACTTGTAAAGTTCCACTTTACGTAGAGAGGCAGAATGAGAATGAAAACCTGGGGAGAAGAATCTTCAAAAACAATCAGCGCTGGGAGTTCCCAGATTTTATTCCTGACGGGTCCACTTGAACCAAATGTCTTTCTGAGCAGCAGCGAAATGTCAAGGTCATGGCACGGAATAAACAACGCTCGCTGAGAGAACGCCAAGCAGCTTCACTGACATTAGTGATGTTTACAAATGCCATGACGGCTATTCGTATTTATTTATTCCAGTTTATGGAAATGTACAAGGTGTAGCGGCATCAGGCAAGGTCAAGGAGTCCCGGTACCGCACCTGGCGGGGGGATGTGGGAAATCTTTGATACATCGAACATCTCTTGTGATTCCTTTGTAAAGAGAAGCCATGGTGTATTTCTACAATAGGGTTAGGAGCAAAGGCTAGGAGTTAGGGTTAGGAGTAAGGGTTAGGATTTAGGAGGAGGGTTAGGAGTTAGAAGTAAGGGTTAGGAGTTAGGGTTAAGAGTAAGGGTTAGGATTTAGGAGGAGGGTTAGGGGTTAGGGTTAGAAGTAAGGGTTAGGAGTTAGAAGTTAAGGTTAAGAGTAAGGGTTAAGGTTAGGAGTAAGGGTATGGTAAGGGTTAGGATTAGGGTCAGGAGTTAGGGTTAGGAATGAGGGTTAGGGTTAAGAGAGAGGGCCAGAAGTAAGGGTTAGGGTAAAGTGTTGGGAGTTAGGGTTAGGAGTTAGTGTTAGGGTTAGAGTTAGGAGTAAGGGTTAGGACTAAGGGTTAGGAGTAAGGGCTAGGGTTAACAATAAGGGTTATGGCTATGAGTATGGGTTAGGAGTTATGGGTTAGGAGTTATGGGTTAGGAGTTATGGGTTAGGAGTTATGGGTTAGGAGTTATGGGTTAGGAGTTAGGGTTAGGAGTTAGGGTTAGGAGTTATGGGTTAGGAGTTAGGGTTAGGAGTTAGGGTTAGGAGTTATGGGTTAGGAGTTATGGGTTAGGAGTAAGGGGATTAAAAAGAAGGCTTAGGAGTTGGGGTTGGGAGTAAGGGTTAGGGAATGGATTAGGAGTAATGCCGCGTACACACGATCAGACTTTCCGGCAGTCTTGGGCCGGCGGACCGGAATCCATCAGACAATTCAGTCGTGTGTGGGCTCCAGCGGACTTTTTTTCCCCAAAAGTCAGAGGGACCTAGAAATAAAACATGTTTCAAATCTATCCGACGGACCAAAAATCTGGAAAACCGTTCGTCTGTGTGCTAGTCCGACGGACCAAATACGCAGCTATTGGCTACTGGCTATTGAACTTCCTTGTTTAGTTCCGTTTACATCATCACGTTCAAAACTAACGGACTTTCGAACGGACTTAGTCCGGTCGTTTGTGGCCAAATCAGTTTTGTTCAGAAAGTCCATCGGAGCTCGGCCGAAAGTCCGTCGGGAAGACTGTCGGACCTAGTCTGTCAAAAAGTCCGGTCGTGTGTATTCGGCATAGGAGTTAGGGGTTAGGGGTTAGGGGTTAGGAGTTAGGGGTTAGGAGTTAGGGGTTAGGAGTTAGGGGTTAGGAGTTAGGGGTTAGGAGTTAGGAGTTAGGGGTTAGGAGTTAGGAGTTAGGGGGTTAGGAGTTAGGGGGTTAGGAGTTAGGGGGTTAGGAGTTAGGGGTTAGGAGTTAGGAGTGGGTTAGGAGTTAGGAGTGGGTTAGGAATTTGGGGTTAGGAGTTCGTTATTAACTGAACAATTGATTGCAAGTACATTTTGAGTCCATATGATTGCTGTTCCATATTTTCACAGTTATAATTCATATCCACATTTGTAGACTGTGCTGGGTTGAACAAAAAAACCTGAGTTCAGGAGGAGTCGCTGTGCTAACAATCCGACGTTAGTAAAGCGATCTCCCCTGCTGTGCTATTGTGTTATGACAGAACACTCCAGTCAGCACTCTCATCTATTGGCTGAGATCTCTGATTGGGTTAATTCTGCCAATCAGAAGACCTCTTTTGGTCATGCCCCATTGACAGAAGCCGGCCTGGCTGCAGTATACATGGGTCAATTGTTGGCCACTTTCTATTGAACCGGCCGATGCCGTCCGACATTCGGCCCGGGTGTACAGGGCTTTACAAATCTGAACCATTGCTCTTCATTATACAGTAACAGAGGTGATGACCCTCTCTTCCTCCGGGTGGCGCTCCTGTGGATAAGTCCTGTCACAGGGAAGCTGTAGACTTCTCAAAATCTTACAAGAGATATGTGAACTTGTTCTGCTTGATGCCGATGATCCCATCAGTGCGTGTCAAAGAAATTCTCCACTTTCAAAAGGGAAAGGAAAACCCTGACCGCATGCCTCCATGCTAATGATTAGCGGTGGTCTCTCAGTTCAGGACCCCCCACCGTAGATAAGCCATTTTAACATTGGGAAAGGTCTGGACTACTTTACCGCACTTTTAAACATGCTTTTTTTGTGTGTTTTTGATGCTTCAGTGACGTTTTAGTGCTCCTTCAGTGCCACTACGGTGCTCATCAGTGCCCTATGGTGCCACTACGATGCTCATCAGTGCCCTATGGTTCCACTACGGTGCTCATCAGTGCCCTATGGTGCCACTACGGTGCTCATCAGTGCCCTATGGTGCCACTACGGTGCTCATCAGTGCCTTATGGTGCCACTACGGTGCTCATCAGTGCCCTATGGTGCCACTACGGTGCTCATCAGTGCCCTATGGTGCCACTACGGTGCTCATCAGTGCCCTATGGTGCCACTACGGTGCTCATCAGTGCCCTATGGTGCCACTACGGTGCTCATCAGGGCCCTATGGTGCCACTGCAGTGCTTATGAGTGCCCTATGGTGCCACAACAATGCTTATCTGTACACTATGGTGCCACTACAGTGCTCATCAGTGCCCTATGGTGCCACTACAGTGCTTATCAGTGCCCTATGGTGCCACTACAGTGCTTATCAATACCCTATGGTGTCAATACAGTGCTTATCAGTGCCCTATGGTGCCACTACAGTGCTCAACAGTGCCCTGTCGTGCCACTAGAGTGCTCCTCAGTGTCCAATAGTGCACATCAGTGCTCATCAGTGCCACCCTATTAGTGTATCCTCATCAGCGCCCATCAGTGCCATAAAACTGCGTTTTCTTCATTTTCTTTCCACATTTCCCAAAACCTTGTGGAGAAAATGACATGTGCCTCATAGATTATACATTGGGAAGTTTGCTTTCCAAAATGGGGTCATTTTGTGGGCGCTTCTATTGTCCTGATGCTCCAGGGCCTTCAAAAGTGCGATAGGTTGTCAGGAAATTAGATGTGTAATTGATGGCGCTCCCTGCATGTTGGGCCTCTGTATGTGGCCAGGCTGTGTAGAAGTCTCACACATGTGGTATCGCCATACTCTCAGGAGGAGTAGCAGAATGTATTTTGGGGTGTAATTGCAAGTATGTATATGCTGTGCATGAGAAATAACTTGTTGTTATGACAATTCTGTGAAAAGAAAAATCTTAATTTTGCAAAGAATTGTGGGAAAAAGTTACAACTTGAAAAAACTTACCATGTCTCTTACTAAACACAAAAAGGGGTCATGGGGGGGGGGGGGGTATTTGTACTTTTCTGGCTTGTTAGTGTCTTAAGAAATTAGATTGGCCATCAGAAAATTGATCAATCCTAATGTACTATGATTGGCGCCACAGCTTGTAGACTTTATAACCTCACAGACCAAATAATATACACAGATTTGGGTTATTTTTACCAAAGAAATGTAGCTGTATAAATTTTGGCGAAAGCTCATGAAGAAAAATTACTAATTTCGCTAAATTTTAGAACAGAAACAGAAATTTTTTTTTTTTTTCGAAATGTTCGATCTTTTTTATTTATTCAATGGATCTACACACCCCTGTTAAAATGTCAGGTTTCTGTGATGTTAAAAAAATGAAAATAATGTGGTTGCATAAGTGTGCACACCCTCTTATGTAGCTGTGTTCCCAAACAAATTTGCGCTATAAACTAAAAAAGAGTGACAATTTTGAAAAAAACGCATTATTTTTTACTTTTTGCTATAATAAATATCCCTCAAAAATATATTTTTTTTCCTCAGTTTAGGCCGATACGTATTCTTCTACATATTTTTGGTAAAAAAATCGCAATAAGCGATTATTGATTGGTTTGCGCAAAAGATATACCGTTTACAAAATAGAGGATAGTTTTATGGCATTTTTATAATTTTTTTTTTTAAATGGCGGCGATCAGCGATTTTTTTAAATTTATTTTTTATCGTGACTGCGACATTATGGCGGACACATCGGACATTTTTGACACATTTTTGGAACCATTGTAATTTATACAGCAATCAGTGCTATACACTTACCTGACACAGGAGCCAGCGATGTCACCGTGGTCCCCTGTAGTACGGAGCGTCCATCTTCTTCCGGGTATCGCTGCTCTGGCCACTCACAGCGCCAGAGCAGCGATGACGTCACTCATGCGCATTGGGAGCCGCCACTAACGGCATATCACCGGTAGCAGCGGCATGCTGCTAAGCGATAGTGCGCCTGCGCGCCGCTGTCTACGGCACATGCCGCTGGCTCCCCCAGTCCCACATAATACTTACCTGAGCCCCCTCTCAATCCATTGGCTCCCCCTGCTGTCAATCACAGCCAGTGAGCCAATCAGAAGATGGAAGGGGCAGAGTCGAGACATGACCACACAGAGCCGTGGCTCGGGAGCACGTCTGCTTTGGTGCACCCATAACAAGCTGCTTGCTTCGAGGGCACCCAGGAAGAGGGTAGGGCCAGGGGTTCCGGCGAGGGACTCAAGAAGAGGAGGATCCAAGCTGCTTTGTGCAAAACCACTACACAGAGCAGGTAAGTATAACATGTTTATTTATTGTTTAGAAAAAAAATTAATAAACAAGACTTCAATATCACTTTAAGGGTAGCTGTGTGTGGTAAAAGATATGCAATAGAACAGTTTTATTTTCATAAAATTAGTATACTGAGGTTTGTACGGTCTGCTACATACTGGCTTGTGGTACAGTCATTAAAGCCTTATGCCACTATATTGCCACATACCAATATAGTGGGGGGGGGGGGGGGGGTCCAAAAAAATGTTCAGGGAAGAATGCACCTTACATTGGTGATCAGTGGGAGGAATGTTCCTTACATTGGTGATCAGTGGGAAGAATGTTCCTTACATTGGTGATCAGTGGGAAGAATGTTCCTTACATTGGTGATCAGTGAGAAGAATGTTCCTTACATTGGTGATCAGTGAGAAGAATGCCCCTTACATTGGTGATCAGTGAGAAGAATGTCTCTTACATTGGTGATCAGTGAGAAGAATGTCTCTTACATTGGTGATCAGTGAGAAGAATGTTCCTTACATTGGTGATCAGTGGGAAGAATGTTCCTTACATTGGTGATCAGTGAGAAGAATGTTCCTTACATTGGTGATCAGTGGGAAGAATGTTCCTTACATTGGTGATCAGTGAGAAGAATGTTCCTTACATTGGTGATCAGTGAGAAGAATGTTCCTTACATTGGTGATCAGAGGGAAGAATGTTCCTTACATTGGTGATCAGTGAGAAGAATGTTCCTTACATTGGTGATCAGAGGGAAGAATGTTCCTTACATTGGTGATCAGTGAGAAGAATGTTCCTTACATTGGTGATCAGTGAGAAGAATGTCCCTTACATTGGTGATCAGTGAGAAGAATGTCCCTTACATTGGTGATCAGTGAGAAGAATGTCCCTTACATTGGTGATCAGTGAGAAGAATGTTCCTTACATTGGTGATCAGTGGGAAGAATGTTCCTTACATTGGTGATCAGTGGGAAGAATGTTCCTTACATTGGTGATCAGTGAGAAGAATGTTCCTTACATTGGTGATCAGTGAGAAGAATGTTCCTTACATTGGTGATCAGTGAGAAGAATGTTCCTTACATTGGTGATCAGTGAGAAGAATGTTCCTTACATTGGTGATCAGTGAGAAGAATGTTCCTTACATTGGTGATCAGAGGGAAGAATGTTCCTTACATTGGTGATCAGTGAGAAGAATGTTCCTTACATTGGTGATCAGTGAGAAGAATGTTCCTTACATTGGTGATCAGTGAGAAGAATGTTCCTTACATTGGTGATCAGAGGGAAGAATGTTCCTTACATTGGTGATCAGTGAGAAGAATGTCCCTTACATTGGTGATCAGTGAGAAGAATGTCCCTTACATTGGTGATCAGTGAGAAGAATGTCCCTTACATTGGTGATCAGTGAGAAGAATGTTCCTTACATTGGTGATCAGTGGGAAGAATGTTCCTTACATTGGTGATCAGTGGGAAGAATGTTCCTTACATTGGTGATCAGTGAGAAGAATGTTCCTTACATTGGTGATCAGTGAGAAGAATGTTCCTTACATTGGTGATCAGTGAGAAGAATGTTCCTTACATTGGTGATCAGTGGGAAGAATGTTCCTTACATTGGTGATCAGTGAGAAGAATGTTCCTTACATTGGTGATCAGTGGGAAGAATGTTCCTTACATTGGTGATCAGTGAGAAGAATGTTCCTTACATTGGTGATCAGTGGGAAGAATGTTCCTTACATTGGTGATCAGTGAGAAGAATGTTCCTTACATTGGTGATCAGTGGGAAGAATGTTCCTTACATTGGTGATCAGTGAGAAGAATGTTCCTTACATTGGTGATCAGTGAGAAGAATGTTCCTTACATTGGTGATCAGTGGGAAGAATGTCCCTTACATTGGTGATCAGTGAGAAGAATGTTCCTTACATTGGTGATCAGTGAGAAGAATGTTCCTTACATTGGTGATCAGTGAGAAGAATGTTCCTTACATTGGTGATCAGTGAGAAGAATGTTCCTTACATTGGTGATCAGTGAGAAGAATGTTCCTTACATTGGTGATCAGTGAGAAGAATGTTCCTTACATTGGTGATCAGTGAGAAGAATGTTCCTTACATTGGTGATCAGTGAGAAGAATGTCTCTTACATACAAAAAGACTTGAGGAGCTCACTGGATTCAGAGTCAGCGAATCGGGGTCCAGTGAGAGACCAGGAGCTCAAGGGGCTGAAGAACTACAAGGAGAAGTCAGTGGAAGGAATAGTGCCCCATCATTGGTGTCAGTGGGAGGAATAGTACCCCATCATTGGTGTCAGTGGGAGGAATAGTACCCCATCATTGGTGTCAGTGGGAGGAATAGCACCCCATCATTGGTGTCAGTGGGAGGAATAGTGTCCCATCATTGGTATCAGTGGGAGGAATAGTGTCCTATCATAGGTATCAGATAGTGCCCCATCATTGGTGTGGGGGGGGGGAATAGTGCCCCATAATTGGTATTTATCTTGCAGAGAGATTCCCTCTATGCCGTTGGCGTGATGATCTGTCATTATTGGGGTATTATTGGCAGCGAGTGTTATTAATGGCTGGGAATCAGACTGAGAGGGAGTAAAAAAAAATGACATTTCTGTTTCATCCACATTAAGCTGAAGAAAGTGAGGGGGACATGAAAGATGAGGCGGGGGGAACTCGCTCTCCGGGAGATAATAAGGAGGAGAGATTGGGAGCCGGGAGATAAGCTGCAGGTTCATCTGCATACAAGTGATAGCGCATGGATATAAAAATCCCTAATAAAGTAATAATTATAAGACGTACGGTTAAAAAAAAAAACTGCAGCGTTTTTGTAGGTAATCTCAACCGCCACCTTTTTATATCGCAGGTGAGGAGTAAGCAGGAGGCAGGAATAGGTGTAGAGAATGATGTACCGAGTGTATCGGCGCCCCTCGCTGGCTCTTATTATGCCTCTGTTTAATTATTTAGAATTCCTCGTACTTCTTTCTGCTTATCCTTTGCTCCTTTGGATTGGTTGTCACGTCTCGTGTCTCTATACAAATTGCTCCATCAGTCACCAAGGCTTTATTATAGATTGCTTGCCTCTCAGCATCACTGATAATTGATAAACTGCAAATGACTGGGGGAAGGGGTGGGGGGAAGGGTGTTGCATCTATCTAGATGCCCATTGGACAGAATGATAACCAATTCAGTCAATCACCTGACAGCTTGTTGCCCCAGGCACAGTGAAGTGGTAGTAGTGCTTAGACACTCGCAGGTATTCTTCCTTCCTGTAGGTGGCACTCTGCCGGTGTGACTGGAGATGGGGAGTCTGTAAGGCTCCACCCAGTTCACACCTAGGCTTAGCAGAAATGAACGTTTCTGCAACCACGTGAAAAAAAAAACCGCATGTGCTGCGCCTTTATTTCTTAATGGCACCGCAAACGCGGGTAGCAGTCGCACCTTTTTCTTTTGTTGGTGCGTTTTTGGAGCGGTGGAAGGCCGATTTTAAATGAATAGTGCTTCTCCAAAAACACTCTAAAAAAAAAAACGAGCAAACAAAAAACGTGACGTGGTGGCGTCGCTCAAGTGTGAACGTGGCCTTAAGGGGGTGAAGCTTGTAGCTCCGCTCTAAGCAAGAGAAAAAAAAAAAAAGGTTCAGTCCCCCTGGTGCTCAGAGGTAGGGATGCCAGCATTAGACCTCACTCATGGATGCTTAACAGCCCCGGCCAGCACTGCTCTACAAACCATGCCCGCTGATGTCTTTTGCCCGGGGTTTAGTCCATAGAGGTCTACGGAGGTTTGTGGAGCAACGCTGGCTGAGGCTGTTTTTCATCTACACTTACATTCCGGTCTTGTTAGGAGTGTGGCAATCCCCATGTATATAGGGGAATTAGTCCTCTCTGGAAAAGTAAGGATCTGATTGATGCCAAATTCCTATGAGGGTTCAGGAGGCCATCTTAACAAGGGAGCCTTTAAATAGGGGATCCCGCGTCATTTGGGTATGCTTTAAGCAAGTAGTAGAGTAGGGTGAGGAACCTGCTGGTTAGGTACAGTTCTTAGCACAGGGTGAAGTTCCTGGGTAGGTGTAGCGCCTTGGGGTTTAGTCTGGGAGCTCCTCACCAAATTCCTTGTCAGGTGTAGCTACTGTAGTTGATTACTAAGGATCCATTGACTTCTCCCTAAGTCTAAGTTTGGCCTGTATAAGTTTGTATACCTTTATAAGTCTAAGTTTGGCCCTAAGTTTGGCCTGGTTGTACACTCCTCTTCTACCACCAGGTGGCCGGGCACTTGGAGGTATGAGATTGAGAAGGACAACTCAAGGTCTGGTTATGGCTATATGGGTTATATCGGCCAATTGGCAGGGATTTTGTTGAAGAGCCTATATATTTAGGTGATCCAGGTTCTTGTGTGGCACCCAGACCGCCGTCTGGGTGGGCGGATGTCGTCTGCCCTGGGCTGTTTCAGTTACTCACTTACTCGTCTGCCCTGGGCTGCTAGGCCGGAGATTGGGTCTATCCCGGTGGGCATCAGGCTGCCAGGCTGTGTGAGGGCCTATCTAGCAATAAGAGAGCAGCGCAGGGTTGGCACTGCAGCTTGCAGTCCAACCAAAAGTGACGGTTCTCCAGTCAGGTTCCCATGTATATAAATTCTGTCACCGCTGGATGAGTGAAGTCTAATTCTGGCATCCCTACCTCTGAGGACCAGGGGGACTAAACCGGAGAACCTGTCATGGTCGGAGGTAGAAGGGAAGCTGTCGCCACTAAGAGGCCAACTACCTTATTACCAGAGACCACAGTGAGTAACTGAAACAAGTACCGGAGGAGTATTCTCACCGAACGGGCACGGTGGAGAATCGGGAAACTTCAGGCGGTGATAAAGTCAGGGACCCAACCAGCGAAGGTGACACTTACAGAGCAGCCTTGTGTGTCAAGCTAGGGACCGAGCCGGTCAACAGGGGTGAAGCTTGAAGGTATCCAAAGGGCCAAGCTAAGGACCCAGCAGGGAAGCGTGGGTGACGCTTGAGGTAGATACCACCGCAAAATCCTTGAGGAGCTCACAGGTGTCAGTGAATTGGGATCCAGTTAGAGACCAGGAGCTCAAGGGGCTGAAGAACTACAAGGAGAAGTTTTAGTACAGCTGAGAGAACTCTTATGCCGCGTACACACGACCGGACTTTTCGAGGGACTAGGTCCGACAGACTTTCGACGGAGTTCTGACGGACTTTCCGAATGAACGGACTTGGCCACACACAATCACACCAAAGTCCGGACGGATTTGAACGTGATGACGTACGACCGGACTAGAATAAGGAAATTCATAGCCAGTAGCCAATAGCGTCATTTTTTGTCCGTCGGACTAGCATACACACGAGCGGATTTCTCAGTAGGAACTGGGTCCGGCGGAGTTCCGGCGGAAAAATTTGAAACATGTTCCATTTCTAAAGTCTGTCGGATTTTTGCAAATCAAAAGTCCGCTGCAGCCCACACACGATCGAATGGTCTGCCGGAATCGTTCCGTCGGACCTTTGATGTTGAAAAGTCCGGTCGTGTGTACGCGGCATTACTTTACGTCAGGAACTGTTTAAGTACTGTTCCCATAAGATACAGCAATCCTGCTTGTGCAGAAGTGGCACCTTGCTGGGGCCTTTCCCTGTACGGCTGTCCCCCTGTTGAAGTCTCAGAGTCTACCATTTGAAATTGCAACTACTTAAGTGTGTCCTGGCCCTAACCCTCTTTCCCTTGCAAAATATGAAAAGGACTGTCAAAGAAAAAAAAAAACGTCTTTTACATCCAAGGAGTGTCTGGCACACAATTACTTTTACCACCTTTGCACCCACTATGCCTCACAACACACCACATATTGAAGGATGTCGGCTGTCTTTGGCCTTGAAGGTTCTCATTAAGCTGGAAGAGGTAAGAGATTCTGCTATGTAGGGAACGAGTTAGGGGCACTATCTAGAGCCAAAGATCCTTCAGAAGATCCCTTTCAGTGGACCAGTCCAGCATGATTATGCAGAATCCCACCACCCCACCAGCAGAGGCCATTCTATAGGAACGCTACTCTAAATTATACCACATTGGGCTGTATTGATTATTCACCAGCAGGGCCGGGACAAGGGGTGGGCAGGGGGGACGGCTGTCCTGGGCGCAATGGTTTATTGCAGGGATACGGATGCCCTGGACCTAACCCTAAGGGAAGAGGGGGCGCAAAGTTTGGCATCTTTGCCCTGGGAGCTGGATGGCCTTGTCCCGGCTATGTTCACCAGTGTGCCATATTGTTCTTCCATTTTAATCACTACAGTTCTGAACTGTTACTATAAAATACTACAACAACCCTGCTTCTGTTCTGTTATGTTTGTAGGTCTCATGATTACCTACAATATCCAGGAGGCACTTGACAAGTCCACCGATCACAGGTTCAGAATCCCCAAATGGGTGGAGAATTGAGCATTAACTGCAACTCGTATATAGCATAGTCCATCTCAGGAGGTGTTGGGTGGTGAAACCCAGTGGTATGATGACTGGGGGCACAACTCTCACAACAAAAGCCAGATAGTAAGGGAACCATCAAACAGTAGCTACAAATAAGATGGCGGGAATGGAGTTTATCAAGGTGCCCATTGGACATAATCAGGGCAGGACTTACCATTGGGCTTGACTGGGCTCAAGCCCATGGGCCCTGCCCAATAGGGGGCCCCACCGAGATACATAGACGAGTGTACTCGGCTCAGCTCCGCTTACAGTCACACCCAGTCCCGACCTATGATGGACATAACACAGGGAATGGGCGTGACTGTGAGCCGAGCCGAGTACACTACTCTCGGCTCCGCTCTGGACTGCGAGAGGACCCGAGAGCCGCCGAGATACACAGGACTCTGTATCTCGGCGGCACCATTTTTAAACTTCAAGGCTACACTGACAAGGCTGCAAATGACACTGCTAGGTTGCATTGATGGGCAATTAAATGTAAGTTTTTTTTCCTTAAAATTCCCTCCTAAACTTGGGGTGTGTGTTATACGCCGGTGTGAGTTATACGCTGATAAATACGATAATGTATAGAAGGTAGGGCCTGAAAGTGACTCAAGCCCAGGGGCCACCACCACCCTAAGTCCTGCCCTGGACATAATGATGACCAATTGGTCTGATAGTGTGCCCCCTAGCAGGGGATGCAGGCTCACCTGAGGCATGGAATCTAAGTGGCAGTTGGTCTTAACCAGAATTCCTGATGGTGGAGATGATCAGTCAGGAACCCTAGTGGTCCCAGATGAATTTTAAAACTTCCACTAGATTGCAGCCCTCAAGATTGCCCTTTCAAAGGGGTGGCTGGAACAGAGAGGATACGGTGTACAAACTGTTCACAGGGCTTCAGATGAGAGAGTAGACATGTCCATACAGTGGTCGAGGCAGAGTAGTCGGGTCCACATTGGGATTGAGACAGAGTAACCAGGTCCAAGCAGAGGTTGAAGTAAGCAGGAGTAGTAGTCAGGTCAATTGGGGTCAGCAACAAACAGGCAAACAGGTAATATTTAAGAGGAACTGTCATGCTTTTTTTGAGGATGTTTACATTCCTTGTAATAGGAATAAAAGTGACACTTTTTTTTTTTTTTTTTTAAGAGAACAGTGTAAAAAAAAAAAAAAAAAAAAAAGGAAAAATAAATAAGAAAACAAAAATATTTTTTAAATGCACCCCTTCCTGTGGAGCTCGCGCGCAGAAGCAAACGCATACATAAGTAGCGTCCGCATATGAATATGGTTTTTAAACTACACATGTGAGGTATCGCCACGATCGGTAGAGCGAGAGCAATAATTCTAGCCCTGGAACTCCTCTGTAACTCAAAACATGCAACCTGTAGAATATTTTTAATCATCACCTATGGAGATTTTTAACGGTAAAAGTTTGTTGCCATTCCACGAGCGGGGCGCAATTTTGAATCGTGACGTGTTGGGTATCAATTTACTCGGCGTAACATTATCTTTCACAATATAAAAAAAAAAATTTGGGCTAAATTTACTGTTTTTTCTTATTTTTTTTAATTCAAAAAAGTGTATTTTTTCCCCAAAAAAAAGTGCGCTTGTGCAAATACGGTGTGGCAGAAAGTATTGCAACGGCCGGCATTTTATTCTCTAGGGCAGTGATGGCGAACCTTGGCACCCCAGGGGTTTTGGAACTACATTTCCCATGATGCTTGGCTACACTGCAGAGTGGATGAGCATCATGAGAAATGTAATTCCAAAACATCTGGAGTGCCAAGGTTCGCCATCACTGCTCTAGGGTGTTAGAAAAAGAAAAAAGTATAATGTTTGGGGGTTCGAAGTAATTTTCTAGCAAAAAAATAAACCGTTTTTAACTTGTAAACAACAAATCTCATGCTGTGTACACACGATCGGAAATTCTCGGCGGAAAAAGCTCTGATGGTTTTCCCAACGGAATTCGGCTCAAGCTGTCTTGCCTACACACGGTCAGATCAAATTCCGACCGTTTATAACGCGGTGACGTACAACGCGTACGACGTGACTAGAAAAAGGAAGTTCAATAGCCAGTAGCCAATAGCTTCCTTCTCGTAGTTGAATCTGAGCATGCGTGGTTTTTGGTGCGTGATACACGCGATCGGAATTACTGATAGAAAGTTTTTCCGTCTGGAAAATTGAGAACATGCTATCAATTTTTGGCTGTCGTAAATTCGAACAGCTAAATTCCGATGGAGCGTACACACGGTCGCATTTTCCGATGAAAAGCTCTCATCTGTCTTTTTCTGGCCGGAATTCCGATCGTGTGTACGCGGCATAAGAAAGAGGCTCGGCCCTTAAGTGGTTAAATAAACGTCAGAAGTTATCCAACAGGCGCTCGGCGTGTAAATTCAGCTTATGATGACTTCAATGTTTCCTATGGCACGTAATTCATTTTTTATTTTAAAACGTGTTAATATATCCCCCCCCCTCCGGCGTGAGACTATCGATTTGTATGCGAAAGGATTTGCGATCAGCGAATGGATGTTTAGATGCTCTTGGTATGAAGGATCTCACCGGCCTCCACCGATTAGCTTGTGGGCAGGTTATCAACAAGGCAGCTGGGAGCCGTTCTGTGGTGTAATTATACAAGCGACTTCCATAAGATAAATCAAATATCTCGCATTCCCGGCTGCCAATATGGAACCTGGGCCGGCGGTTCCCACAATCAGCCAGCAGCAGCGGCATATGCTTTCCTCCTAATTAGCGATAGCAAAATGTTCTGACATATATGTTGTTGCATTTAGCGAAGGTGTTGCCGTAATCATGTCACAATCGTTGGGCCTCGCGCGTTACAATGTATCTAAACCTAAAAAAAAACAAAATGGAATACATTGCTGCCTACCAGTCCTTGGATGAGACGGCTGCGTTTGTTTTCTTTTCTTTTTTTGTTTTTTTGGGCGTGTTTATTTTTTTAGTTAATTTTGTTTTTATCTAATGTTCCTGCCAGAAGTGTTATTTTTTTTTTCTTTTTCTTTTTTTTTTTTTAGCTTGTTTATTTTATTTTTTAGTTAGTTTTGTTTTTATCTAATGAGCCTACCAGAAGTTTTGACTTTTTTTCTATCCAAAAGTAAATAAAAAATAAAATAAAAATAATTGTGTCCATAATTGGGCTTTAACCACTTCAATACCGGAAACAGTTTTTAGCCTCTATTCACACTTGTGCAACTTTGGACATCAAAGTCGCATGACAAGTCATTCCACATGTTTTCCAATGATAACCGTTCATATACACGATATTGTCAAACGGTGGTCCAACAAAATACAGTAAAACCTTGGTTTGAGAGCGTTTTGCAAGACGCTAGATTTTTTTAAACACTTGTCGACCGCTGCACGCCGATATATGTTGGCGCAATGGCAGCGGTGGGCAAATGGGCGTACCTGTATGTCCCCTTTAATTAGCGGGGTTAGTGGGCGCGCACACGCGCTGGCGCATCCGCCGCGTACAGCGTGGCCGTGCCCGTGGGACCCGCAGACAAATGGGCGTAACTGTATGTCCCCTTTAATTGGCGGGGTTAGTGGGCGCGCACATGCACCGCCATGGCGCACCTGTGCATCCGCCGCGTACAGCGTGACCGAGCCCGTGGGACACACAGACTCAATGGCCATTTTTAAGGCAGGGCAAAAGGGGCAGCTGCCCTGGGCCCTGTCATTGTTGTGGGGCCCAAAGCAGCTGCCTCATACTTTCCAACTATCCTGGTTTAAATTCCCTCGTCCCTTGAGGTTTTAGTGTACTGTGTCCGAATATCTCAGTGTGAAGTGCTACTAATGCTGCCCAGCTCTGCCCTATTGTTGTGTACAGATGACTCACCTGCAGACCCTGTGTTTACATGTAAATTACCGGCATTCATCTGTAAATAGAGGCGGCCAGCGGCATTGATATGTATATAATGCCCCCCTGAGGTCATATCCACAGTAATCTCTAGCAACCAATCAACAAGCAGAAATCATATGCTGTAACCTCTAACAACTAATCAGTGAGCTGTAATGTGTGGTGTAACCTCTAGCAACCAGTCAGTGATCGGTAATGATACACTGTAACCTCTGGCAACCAATCGCAATAGCTGCCTGATCTGATTCAGTAAACTGATTTTGCGTCTAGCTGCTATTTATTGTATGTCTCGAAGCAGGTGGAGAGCAAAACTGTATGAGGTGGGGGCCAAAGCAAAGTTTCGTCCAGGGTCCAATCAATATTAAAGATGGCCCTTTGTCCGGTGACCGCGTCACGGAGCCGCAGAATAGGGAAGTGCCTATGTAAACAAGGCATTTCCCCATTCTGTCTTGTGACATGACAGAGATCACTGTTCCCTGTCATCAGGAGCGGTGATCGCTGTCATGTCCTAGGTAGCCCATCCCCCCCCTCCCACAGTTAGAATCACTCCCTAGGACACACTTAACCTCTTTATCTCCCCCCTAGTGGTTAACCCCTTCACTGCCAGCGTCATTTACACATTAATCAGTGCGATTTTATAGCACTGAATGCTGTATAAATGTCAGTGGTGCCAAAATAGTGTCAAAAGTGCCCGATGTGTCCGCCGCAATGTCGCAGTCATGATAAAAATCGCAGATCGCCGCCATTACTAATAAAATAATAATAAAAATGCCATAAAACTATCCCCTATTTTGTAAAGGCTATAACTTTTGCACAAACCAATCAATATACGCTTATTGCGATTAATTTTTTTTTTTTTTACCAAATATATGTAGAAGAATAGATATCGGCCTAAACTGAGGAAAAAAATAGTTTTTTTATATATTTTTGGGGGATATTTATTATAGCAAAAAGTAAAAAATATTGCGTTTTTATTCTCCAAAATTGATGCTCCTTTTTTGTTTATAGCACAAAAAATATTTTGTGGCCACCATTATTTTCCAGCACTGCCTTAACCCTCTTGGGAGGTCACCAGAGTTTCACAGGTTGTCACTGGAGTCCTCTTCCCCTCCTCCATGATGCCATCACAGAGCTGGTGGATGTTGGAGACCTTGCGCTCCTCCACCTTCTGTTTGAGGATGCCCCACAGATGCTCAATAGGGTTTAGGTCTGGAGACATGCTTGGCCAGTCCATCACCTTTACCCTCAGCTTCTTCAGCAAGGCAGTGGTCATCTTGGAGGTGTGTTTGGGGTCATTATCATGTTGGAATACTGCCCTGCGGTCCAGTCTCTGAAGGGAGGGGATCATGCTCTGCTTCAGTATGTCACAGTACATGTTGGCATTCATGGTTCCCTCAATGATCTGTAGCTCCCCAGTGCCGGCAGCACTCATGCAGCCCCAGACCATGACACTCCCACCACCATGCTTGACTGTAGACAAGACACACTTGTCTTTGTCCTCCTCACCTGGTTGCCCCCACACACGCTTCACACCATCTGAACCAAATAAGTTTATCTGGTCTCATCAGACCACAGGACATGGTTCCAGTAATCCATGTCCTTAGTCTGCTTGTCTTCAGAAACTGTATGTGGACTTTCTTGTACATCATCTTTAGAAGAGGCTTCCTTCTGGGATGACAGCCATGCAGACCAATTTGATGCAGTGTGCGGCATATGGTCTGAGCACTGACAGGCTCACCCCCCACCCCTTCAACCTCTGCAGCAATGCTGGCAGCACTCATACGTCTATTTCCCAAAGACAACCTCTGGATATGACGCTGAGCACGTGACCTCAACTTCTTTAGTGGACCATGGCGAGGCCTGTCCTGAGTGGAACCTGTCCTGTTATACCGCTGTATGGTCTTGGCCACCGTGCTGCAGCTCCGTTTCAGGGTCTTGGCAATCTTCTTATAGCCTAGGCCATCTTTATGTAGAGCAACAATTCTTTTTTTCACATCCTCAGAGAGTTCTTTGCCATGAGGTGCCATGTTGAACTTCCAGTGACCAGTATGAGAGAGTGAGAGCGATAACGCCAAATTTAACACACCTGCTCCCCATTCACACCTGAGGCCTTGTAACACTAACGAGTCACATGACACCGGGGAGGAAAAATTGCTAATTGGGCCCAATTTGGACATTTTCACTTAGGGGTGTACTGACTTTTGTTGCCAGCGGTTTAGACATTAATGGCTGTGTGTTGCATTATTTTCAGGGGACAGCAAATTTACACTGTTATACAAGCTGTACACTCACTACTTTACATTGTAGACAAGTGTCATTTCTTCAGTGTTGTCACATGAAAAGATAGAAGAAAATATTTACAAAAATGTGAGGGGTGTACTCACTTTTGTCAGATACTGTATATCTCTAAATAAAGTGTGTATATAAGTAAAGTTTGCATACTCCGTAGGTCCTTTAATGCTTCAATAAATAACGATTGATTGTTAAAAATAAAACAAAAAAAAGTTTTTGAAATATTTAATTGTAATTATAAATGTGTATTATTTTTTGTGCACCTCTATTGGTTGATTATCAAATTATGAATTCTTGTAGTAATTAATTACAACTTTGTTTGTTGCTTTACTTTTTTAGTAATCATTTCATACAGCACTCTAGAATCTCCTGAAGAAGCTCACTCGAAGCGAAACATGTAGAGCGGTAGCGTCTGTACAAAATATATGTACAAATATATGATTTGAACTTGACATGCAAATGAGGTATTTTTTTTTTTTTATGTTTTTAATCGCATCAATAAAATATTTTTACAATTAAAAAATACTACATTCTTTATTTACTGACACCTTAAAAGTCCCGCAGTTGGCTGTTTTTTCATGTATTCTTCATAAAAAATGGGATGTGGTGTCCCCTCTGACCAGGCAACCCTCTATATCCTTCTGATAAAGCACCTATCAATAAATGATTGTGGAACGAATCATTTGAGTTTCCATTATTTCTTATGGTGAAATGTGCTTTGATATACAAGTGCTTTGGATTACAAGCATGTTTCTGGAATGAATTATGCTCGCAATCCAAGGTTTTACTGTAACTGACCCTTTTTCCAATTCAGTGATTCTGATTTGACTGTTAATTTTTTTTTCCTGACGTGTTGGTGTTATATCGTTCACTTGGATGTTATAATTTGCAAAGTAAATGCAGCTGGATAAAACAAAAACTGTGTCTGTTTTCATTTCAGGCTGCAAAGCAACAAAATCTGATTATTTTAAATGGGGGTGATTCTTTTCTAAACCCACTGTATTCACACTATATTACCAAAAGTATTGGTACGCCTGCCTTTACACGCACATTAACTTTTATGGCATCCCAGTCTTAGTCCGTAGGGTTCAAAATTGAGTTGGCTCCGCCCTTTGCAGATATAACAGCTTCAACTCTTCTGGGAAGGTTGTCCACAAGGTTTAGGAGTGTGTCTATGGGAATGTTTGACCGTTCTTCCCAGAAGAGCATTTGTGAGGTCAGGCACTGATGTTGGACAAGAAGGCCTGGCTCGCAGTCTCCGCTCTAATTCATCCCAAAGGTGTTCTATCGG
This sequence comes from Lithobates pipiens, assembly GCF_037356315.1. NCBI lineage: Eukaryota > Metazoa > Chordata > Amphibia > Anura > Ranidae > Lithobates > Lithobates pipiens. The sequence continues at coordinate 234,703,718 of NW_027507787.1, forward strand.
GTTGAGGTCAGGACTCTGTGCATGCCAGTCATGTTCTTCCACCCCAAACGCGCTCATCCATGTCTTTATGGTCGGATGTCCACATGTGTAATTGTTTTTTGATTAATTACGGGTATCAGTATATAAGTGGGTGTTTGATAACGGCTCCCCCACCTGCTGAAAAAGACCATCGGAGGGGGGCGTAAGGCGTACGGGTGGAAGGAGCCATTGCTTGAGATGTCTGAAGTCGCCATTTTTATCAGCGCGTTGAGCTGATTATATGCCTGGTTTTTAGATTTCCTTGTGAGTGGTTTTTAATCCATGTGGTGTTTTAATAAAAAATTTGGAAACGGAGAGCACTATGGCTTCTCTGTCTTTTTCCATGACAGGATTTGCTGAGGAATAAGTCCCAAATAAGGAAGTATTGTGATTCAGGAGTACGAGGAGGAGGAGTGGTCTGGGGTTATCCTGAGTGGAATACACGAAGGTCTGAATGACCCTGTAGTGGGGGCATATATTGGCACGTTCTCTGGAGGTGGTGGGCACCGGACACAGTGGAAGGTAATATTTGAACTGTCACTTTTTTTCTGTGTACACAGCGGTGGATCTCTATTGTTGGAACTGTTAACATTTTTTTTACACATATTAAGTGTGTTTTACACAAATTGTGCGTTATTTGATGTGTAATTTTTTCGTTTTCAACATATGTCATATTAAGTATTTTGAGTTGATTATGCTACTGTCAGAGCTGGGCTCAGCCCTTCCTTCTCTAAGCTGGCCGCTCAGCTGTCGGCTAATTGCCGGCTTCTTTCTCTCCACGGGTACTCAGCTGTTGATGATATCCTGCTCGTCAGTCCTGCCTCCTTGAGCTGTTCAGCCCAGAGGCTCTCTGCCTTCGCCTTGGTCAACGTTACAGAGACATTCTCCTACGTTCCTGTTTAACCACTTGCCGCCCGCCATATAGCAGAACGACGGTGGCAAAGTGGTTTCAATATCCTGACTGGGCATCATATGACGTCCTCAGGATATTAACCCGCTACGCGCCACCCGGGGGTATGTATCGTGGTGATGACATCGCGGCGAGAACTATGATCTTGGTAAAGAGTCTCGGATGGACTCTTTACCACGTGATCAGCTGTGTCCAAACACGGTTGATCTGAGTGTAAATAGGAAGAGCCGGTGATTGGCTTTCTCACTCACGTCTGACAAGGGGGGGGGGGGTTGTGCTGATTGATTATCAGCGCAGCCTCCCCCGAGGATGCCCACACTGGACCACCAGGGAGGCCACCAGACCACCAGGGATGCCCAGCACCAGGTATGCCACCCTATACCACCAGGTATGCCACCCTAAACCACCAGGGATGCCAGTCAGTGCCCACAATGGATGCCAATCTGTGCCCACAATGGGCATCACTGATTGGTATGCATTATTGTTTGGCACTGATTGGTTTCCATCAGTACAATAATTTACACTACAATGCCGCCTATCAGTTCCCATCTGTGCCGTCTATCAACACCCATCCAAGCTCATCCTTGCCGCCTATCCATGCCAATCCTTGCCGCCTATCAGTGCCTATTTGTGCCACCTATCAGTGCCCATCCGTGTCGCATATCAGTGCCATCTATCAGTGCCCATCAGTGCCGCATATCAGTGCCCATCAATGCCACCTCATCAGTGCCACCTCATTGGTGCCCATCAGTGCCACCTTATCAGTGCCCATCAGTGCAGCCCAATCGGTGCCCATCAGTGAAGGAGAAAACTTATTTACAAAGTTTTGTAACTGAAACAAAAAAACATATTTTTTTCAAAATTTTCTGACTATTTGTTATTTGTTTAGCAGAAAATAAAAATCCCAGGGGCGAACAAATACCACCAAAAGAAAGCTCTATGATAAAAATTCAGTTTGGGTACAGTGTTGTATGACCACGCAATTGTCATTCAAAGAGCGACAGCGCTGAAAGCTGAAATTTGGTCTGGGCAGGAAGGTGTATAAGTGCCCCCCCCGGTATTGAAGTGGTTAAAGACTTGCTTTGCCGACAACCCTTTTGGCTCCAGATCCTGCTTGCTGTTCCACTAGATTGATAACCTGACTTCTGGCTTGGCTGACTATCCGTTCCGGTTACTGAACTTTGGCTATGTTTTGACTACGTTTGTTCTTTTTTTACTTTTATTATTAAACAAGTGTAATTTAAAGCGGAGTTCTGCTTAAAAATAAATAAATAAAAGTCAGCAGCTACAAATATTGCAGCTGCTAAATTTTAATAATCAGATACTTACCTGTCCCAGGGTCCAGCGATGGGGGGGAGGGAAGCGAAGCCCCGCTCGTCTCCCCCTCCTCTCTGCGGCGCTGGCATCACTACTGTGGGCGCCCCGGCTGTGGCTTCACGTGAGCCGTGGGAGCTGGAAACCTCTGAAAAGAGGCTATCCGCTCCCCCCCCCCCCCAAAAAAAAGGACATGCTAAATGTGGCATGTCAGGGGGTCACCTCCCTTAAAGTGGAAGTTCCATTTTTAGGTGGAACTCTGCTTTAACTGTACTTCTGTCTCGGTCTGACTTAATTGTTTCTGACAGCTACACTTTTATGTACACATGGCTATGTTTTTTTTTTTTTTATTTTTTTTTATTTTTTTTTTATGATTTTTTTTTTTTTTTTTACCAACAATTAAAGTTATCTTGTCCTGTCTTGGTCAACACCCCAGGTCAATATTGGGGTTCACCAACATCTTCCTTGCAATTTTCAAGTATTGTACACGGCTGTAACTATTGACTGTATACAAACCTATTTTGTGAATGTTTTTCATTCTTTTTTTAATGTTTTTCTATAAATAAATCGTATTTTAATTATATTCTTGCCTATATCCTTGAGGTACCGGGGTAGTCCAAACTTCCCCAATTTTTAGCCAGGGGTACATCTGTGGTGGAGCCAGGCTCCTTTTCCCGGAGTCCTCCTGTTGTGATGTCATGAGTGAGTCAATGCCCATGTATAAGCCAGGTTAGGAGGAGCCCTAATACAGTTGGGGCAATGGGGGAACCAGATACCCCATCATCAGGCAGGTAGCCAGAACATGGAGGCCCTGGACAGGGATGAAGGCCAGGTTGGGGTACACCAGCATCCAGAAGAGCTGGTGCGGTAGACTTCCTGACCCTTATGGAGGTGGGGACGAGAGCGGGTTGCAAAAAGGCCTTTTAGCTTAGCTCCCAACTCTGCCAGATTCCGAGGGACTGTCCCTGATTTGGAACAAAGTCCCTCTTTCCTCCTCATTGTTCCCTCATTTTGGTCTGATCTATATAATCGTGTTGTAATTGTTTTACAAATAGGTGTCCCTCGTTCCCATCTCAATAAGTTGGGATTTATGCTTTTAGGCCGGCCAGGAGTTCCCTGGAGTGAGGCTAGCCCCCCCTGGAGGGTCCCGTGGGAAGTGTACCCATGGAAGAGGTGACTGCAGAGATCCCATGTCAATGAGTACTTATGACCCTGAGTGGATAAAGATGGTTTAAAGGAAGATGGCTTACTGAAAGTGCTGCGCGATGCTTTCACATTTGACTAATGCGGACCGTCCACTAAATGTGATTGACAATAGAATGTCAAGTGACCTCAGATAGTATGTCGAAGTGATGTGAAGTTCTATCAGTAAAGTGCAGCAACCTTATCTTTGTGTGGGCATTCCTTCCTTTGGGAGTATAAAGGTCAATGACCAGGAATGTCGAGAGGTGACCTCTGGCATGAAGTAGGCACAAGAAGGCGGAGGTTTAAAGCCTCAAGCAGGAGGGTCATTGTTCTAGCAGAAGCAGGGCAGGGACTTGTGCTCTTGGCACCTAATTCTAGCCATTGGCAAGCCCCCCTTGCAAGCTACTGTTATGGGAGGCCTTGCTGTGTGGGAGGCGCCTTGCCAAAGCTATTGAGCTTTTTTGAAGTTATCATCACCTGACTACGAGTTCCATTTTGTAAGATGGATGGGATAAGAATGATCTGCTTGGCCATATCTGCAACATTTTTACCCACAGAATCCCTATCAGGACTTTAGGACTTTTGAAATTCCTTGGATCAACACTGAGCATCAGGACCGGGACAAGGGGTAGGCGGGAGGGGGCCCAATGGTTTCCTGGGGTCACCTTCCTTCTGTTGCAAGGCTGACAGGAGTAGTGATGGCGGTAGTGATGTTGACAAGTGAGTGACTGATGGGTGTAGGATCCCCTAAGCATGCACATCATGGGCAGGGGTGAGGGAGCGCACAATCATTGCCCAGGGTGCTGGATGACCTTGTCCCGGCACTGCTGGGCATGTCCTCTAACCAAAGGGTATTTAGAGAGGAATTTCACCTTCCCACCCCGTTATTTATTTATTTATTTTTCTCCCCCCACTTACCTGATTTTGAGCTGGTAACACTTCAGATACTCACCCACACAGAGGATCCAGCGTTGTCCTGCTGAGATCCTCTTCTCTGCAGCCACCGCCGGGTCCCACACCACCATGTTCATCTGTGACAGATGTACCGCTAGGACCGCCCCCTCCTCTGTTGGTGAACAGGGTGAAGTGTGGGGCTCCCGGCGGTGCATCCTGGGATATGCAGATGATATGTTTCAGGAGGAGGTGGGGGCACTGACATCATTTGCCTGGGGGGGGGGGGGTCAAAAAAATGTGCAGCGGAGGCTGGGCAGGATGCAGAGGCGCCAACTCATTGGAATGGGTGAAGATCTGCTTTAAGAAGCAGCATTTGACACATTTGGTGCTGTGTCCTATTGTCAGCTTTCCATTGTGTAAAAAGAGTTATAATACTTCCTCATAGCCTTGCTTGTTGCCGGCCCTAAATGTCATGAGAACTCAATGCCTGCCCAACACCTCAACCTGCTCCTGACTACTCTCTTGCCTGCCGCCTGCCCATGACCTCAGCTTGGACCTGACTTCTCTCTTGCCTGCCGCCTGCCCATGACCTCAGCTTGGACCTGACTTCTCCCTTGCCTGCCGCCTGCCCATGACCTCAACTTGGACCTGACTTCTCTCTTGCCTGCCGCCTGCCCATGACCTCAGCTTGAACCTGACTACTCTCTTGCCTCCCGCCTGTCCACGACCTCAGCTTGGACCTGACTTCTCTCTTGCCTGCCGCCTGCCCATGACTTCAGCTTGAACCTGACTACTCTCTTGCCTCCCGCCTGTCCACGACCTCAGCTTGGACCTGACTTCTCTCTTGCTTTGCGCCTGTCCACAACCTCAGCTTGGACCTGACTAATTTCTTGCCTGTTGCCTGCCTACTGTATGACCTCTGCTTGGAACTGACTACTCTTCTGCCTTTCATTTTGTGTACAGTCTCTGCGCTGTAGTTATTCTGTTCCAGCTACCCCCTTGGTGGGGCAATCCTGAAGATCCCAACCTGGTGACATCTTGCAGCTAAGAAAACCAGGACCTGTAGGGTTTCTGGCCCATCCCTAGCATCAGGATCTCTGGTGGAGACTGCCAGTCACTTAGGGCTCATATACACTTGCTTCAACTTTAACACACATTAACCGCTTGCCGACCGCCTCACGCCCATATACGTCGGCAGAAGGGCTCGTACAGGCAAACTAACGTACCGGTACATTGCCCTTTGAGAGGCAGCCAGCGCATGCCTGCGGCAAGCTCCGTGAGTCGGGTCACGGGTCCCACGGACTCGATCGCCACAGGAATACCCGTGATCGCCTCACGGAGAGGAAGAACGGGGAGATGATAATGTAAACAAGCATCTCCCCGTTCTGCCTAGTGACAGTCATTGATCTCTGCTCCCTGTGATCAGGAGCAGAGATCAGTGACGTGTCACATGTAGCCATGCCCCCCCCCCCCACAGTTAGAATCACTCCCCAGGACATACTTAACCCCTACACTGCCCCCTAGTGGTTAACCCCCTTCACTGCCAGTGTCATTTACACAGGGATCAGTGCATTTGTATAGCACTGATTGCTGTATAAATGACAATGGTCCCAAAAATGTGTCAAAAAAAAATTATTAATAAAAATGCCATAAAACGGTACCCTATTTGGTTTGCGCAAAAGTTAAAGCATTTACAAATCAATAAACGCTTATTTTTTTTTTTTTTTTTTTACCATAAATATGTAGAAGAATACGTATTGGCTTAAACTGAGGAAAAAATTTTTTTATTTATTTTTGGGGGATATTTATTATAGCAAAATGTAAAGAATAATGCTTTTTTTTTCAAAATTGACGCTCTTTTTTTTTTTGTTTATAGCACAAAAAGTAAAAACCGCAGAGGTGATCAAATGGCACCAAAAGAAATCTCTATTTGTGGGAAAAAAAGGACGTTGATTTTGTTTGGTAGCCACGTCGCACGACAACGCAATTGTCAGTTAAATTGGCGCAGTGCCGAATCGCAAAAAGTGCTCTGGTCAGGAAGGAGGTAAAATCTTCCGGGGCTGAAGTGGTTAAAGTGCCTACCGCATCAACATGCTTTTTCATCCTTTTTTTTAAGTTTTAATGAAACTTGGCAAATGCCTTGGGTGTTTCTATTTTCTTTAAAGGGGCTCAGTAGAACCCTGGCTCGTTAGTACCCCGACTTTGCAGATGCAGCTCCCCAGCTCCTATTCAGCAGATCCATTGTTCAGAAGTACCCCCAGCTCTGCTAATCCCCTGCTCAGTAGTTCCCCCAGCTCTGCTGATGCCCCAGTCAGTAGTACCACCAGCTCTGCTGATCCCCCCACTCAGTAGTACCCCCCAAGCTCTGCTGATCCTCCATTCAGTAGTACCCTCAACTCTGCTGATCCCCTGCTCAGTAGTAACCCCAAGCTCTGCTGATCCCCCACTAAGTAGTACCCTCAGCTTTACTGCTCCATGCTCAGCAATAACCTCCAGGTCTGCTGATCCCCCACTCAGTAGTAACCCTCAGCTCTGCGGATCCCCCACTCAGTAGCAACCTTTAGCTATGTGGATCCCCCACTTGGTAGTAACCCCAAGCTCTGCTGATCCTCTGGTTTGCGGATCCTCCTCTCTCTCTCTCCAGTCCCTGCTTACATCCCGCTATATTGCTCCTACACTACGTGCCATTTGTGACATCGGCTAGTTCTTCCTGCCCCAGTCGTCCATCTCTGCTGATCCTCTACCGCTCAGTCCTCATTCTCCAGTCCCTATCACCTTCCACGTCTGCACCAGACACTCCCAGAAAATATACACATGAACTGGAAGTGACTGCTGATGACGTCTTTCTGGTTCACTTGTTGGTTTCCCAGTGCATCCTGGGATATCTCATACCTGCAATATCTCCAAAACAAAGCAAAGCTAAAGCTGAATAAAAGCCCCTCAAAAGCTTTAGGTGCGAACATTGTCATAGACTTCGATGGAGGCTTTGGAGACATCTTGAGGCACCAAGAAAGTGACATGGGGGATTATTTTTGAAGCAAAGCAAACACAATGAGTGACCAGGACTGTAAGGTCACCATTTTATTTAGTGACAGGAGCTTTGATTCAGAGAGCTTTACAAAAGCGTGTCCAATGCCTCAGTTTGAAGCAAGTGTAAATGAGGCATTATACTCCTTGCCTCTGGTGAGGTGTCACCTTGCAGGGGGCACCATAAGAGCATTGAACTCTACAATGCCCGTGCTATGAGTCAATTCAATGTAGGTGCATTTTTTTGGGGACGTTATAATGGGATTACTTTAGGTTTGCCCTGAAGAAAATTTTTGGGTACACCATGCTCCTTCCTCCAAATACTGAATTCAGGAATTTCAGATAACCTAACATCAGGAGCTCTGTTAAAGACCATCTGACTCTGTAGACTCCCAGCACCAAGTAAGACCATGTCACCTTTCAGGGGCCACCATAAGAGTATAGAACTTTAGAATGTCTATGTCATGAGTCAATTCGGTGTAGGTGCATTTTTTTTGGGGCAGCTTTATGATGGGTTCACTTAAGTTTTGCCCCGAAGAATATTTGAGGGGGAGACTGTGCTCCTTCCTCCATATACTGAATTCAGGAATTTTAGATACCCTAACATCAGGAGCTCTGTTGAAGACCATCTGTCACATAGACTCCCTGCCCAAGTGAGACCATGTCACCTTCCAGGGGCCACCATAAGAGTATAGAACTCTAGAATGTCTATGTCATGAGTCAATTTGGTGTAGGTGCATTTTTTTGGGGGAGCGTTATGATGGGCTTACTTAAGTTTTGCCCCGAAGAATATTTGAGGGGGAGACTGTGCTCCTTCCTCCATATACTAAATTCAGGAATTTTCGATACCCTAACATCAGGAGCTCTGTTGAAGACCATCTGTCACATAGACTCCCTGCCCAAGTGAGACCATGTCACCTTCACAGGTCCACCATAAGAGTATAGACCTCTACAATGCCCAAGCCATGAGCCAATTCAATGTAGGTGCATTTTTTGGAGAGCTTTATGATGGGTTTACTTAAGTTCTGCCCTGAAGAATATCTAAGGGGGTGACTGTGCTCCTTGCTCCATATACTAAATTCAGGAATTTTCGATACCCTAACATCAGGAGCTCTGTTGAAGACCATCTGTCACATAGACTCCCTGCCCAAGTGAGACCATTTCACCTTCCAGGGGCCACCATAAGAGTATAGAACTCTAGAATGTCTATGTTATGAGTCAATTCGGTGTAGGTGCATTTTTTTGGGGGAGCGTTATGATGGGCTTACTTAAGTTTTGCCCCGAAGAATATTTGAGGGGGAGACTGTGCTCCTTCCTCCATATACTAAATTCAGGAATTTTCGATACCCTAACATCAGGAGCTCTGTTGAAGACCATCTGTCACATAGACTCCCTGCCCAAGTGAGACCATGTCACCTTCACAGGTCCACCATAAGAGTATAGACCTCTACAATGCCCATGCCATGAGCCAATTCAATGTAGGTGCATTTTTTGGAGAGCTTTATGATGGGTTTACTTAAGTTCTGCCCTGAAGAATATCTAAGGGGGTGACTGTGCTCCTTGCTCCATATACTAAATTCAGGAATTTTCGATACCCTAACATCAGGAGCTCTGTTGAAGACCATCTGTCACATAGACTCCCTGCCCAAGTGAGACCATGTCACCTTCACAGGTCCACCATAAGAGTATAGACCTCTACAATGCCCATGCCATGAGCCAATTCAATGTAGGTGCATTTTTTGGAGAGCTTTATGATGGGTTTACTTAAGTTCTGCCCTGAAGAATATCTAAGGGGGTGACTGTGCTCCTTGCTCCATATACTAAATTCAGGAATTTTCGATACCCTAACATCAGGAGCTCTGTTGAAGACCATCTGTCACATAGACTCCCTGCCCAAGTGAGACCATTTCACCTTCCAGGGGCCACCATAAGAGTATAGAACTCTAGAATGTCTATGTTATGAGTCAATTCGGTGTAGGTGCATTTTTTTGGGGGAGCGTTATGATGGGCTTACTTAAGTTTTGCCCCGAAGAATATTTGAGGGGGAGACTGTGCTCCTTCCTCCATATACTAAATTCAGGAATTTTCGATACCCTAACATCAGGAGCTCTGTTGAAGACCATCTGTCACATAGACTCCCTGCCCAAGTGAGACCATGTCACCTTCACAGGTCCACCATAAGAGTATAGACCTCTACAATGCCCATGCCATGAGCCAATTCAATGTAGGTGCATTTTTTGGAGAGCTTTATGATGGGTTTACTTAAGTTCTGCCCTGAAGAATATCTAAGGGGGTGACTGTGCTCCTTGCTCCATATACTAAATTCAGGAATTTTCGATACCCTAACATCAGGAGCTCTGTTGAAGACCATCTGTCACATAGACTCCCTGCCCAAGTGAGACCATGTCACCTTCACAGGTCCACCATAAGAGTATAGACCTCTACAATGCCCATGCCATGAGCCAATTCAATGTAGGTGCATTTTTTGGAGAGCTTTATGATGGGTTTACTTAAGTTCTGCCCTGAAGAATATCTAAGGGGGCGGCTGTGCACCTTCCTCTATATACTGAATTCAGATATTTCGGATGTCTTTGGGTTTGGATGGTCTCAGTCCAGTGCACTGAGAGGTGGCAAATTCCTCTCACAATGGACCTCTGATTACGAAGACTTGAGAAGGATGAGTTGTGATTGGTGACACACAAAATCTATAGCGCACCGGGGACCGAGTGTCTGCCAGGCAGAGAACGTCACGCCCCCAATTCTGGACCAATTTTACGAGCCTTCCAATTTCCAGCACATAAAGAATTTTGTTTCTACACATAAACTAGTTTTCAATAGCAGTCACCGAAACATTATTTTATTTTTTTCTTTCAGTAACCCATATAAAATGCCGGGACGGGCGACGGGAAAACGCCGCACACTTAATTTACTTGATCGTTAATGTGAATTGTTGCTGTTTCAGGACTCGCACCTCCCGTTGCCTCTTGATAAATGACCCCCCACTATGTGTTTTACCTGCAGTCGCTTCTTTGCTCAGCATCCCAGTCTCCATGGTTACTGGGATCCAATACCCACAAGGCGCTTTCTGTAATTGTTAACACTTTTGCGTCCTAAAGGATCTGACATTTTTCTCATCTCATCATCTTAGCAACTTAATCCTGCTAGAGTAATGTGGTCAGGAGAAGTATCTGATTTAAAGAGTACCTGTCTCTTTTGGGTTATGGAAAGCAGCCATATATTTTTTTATTTTTTTGTCTGGGTGCTCGGCTTATGAATTACAAAGAAATTAAATGCATCTGTGTGTCAAGAAGTGCTTTGCACTGAGGGGTAGGGAGGTTTGGTACATCCGCACCAGAAGCCGCTCAAGGCCATATATAACTTCTCCTCCCTTGGCATCCTTGACTCTACTCTTTCCTGGTTCTCCTCATCAGGACCTGCTTAATGCATTGGGCACCCCTGGGCACTGCCTAGCCTCAGGTTCATGGAGGCCCAATGATAATCTTGCATTACACCATACTTGCCAACTGTCCTGGATTTTCCAGGACAGTCATGCTTTTTTACTAAGCTGTCCCGGGATTTGCTGTGTCCTGGGCAGCGTCTCGGAATCTGGGCTGTGGGCGCAGCAGCAGCCTGTCACTGGGCTGAATCTACAACCGGAATGACATCTTATCCTACTACTTGTTTAAAATTGATTTGATTGATTTACCCAATAAATATACACTCACCGGCCACTTTATTAGGTTCCCCTTGCTAGAAGCGTGTTGGACCCCCTTTTGCCTTCATTCTTGGTGGCAGAGATACAACAAGGTGTTGGAAACATTCCTCAGAGATTTTGCTCCATAGTGACATGATGGCATCCACCACAGTTGTTGCAGATTTCCACCACATCCCAAAGGTGCTCTATTGGATGAGATGTGGTGAGTGTGGAGGCCATTGGAGGACAGGGACCTCATTGTCCAGTGGTGAGATGATTGGAGCTTTGTGATATGGAGCATTATCCTGCTGGAAGGAGCCATCAGAAGATGGGGACACTGTAGTTATAAAGGGATGGACATGGTCAGCAACAATACTCAGGTAGGCCGTGGTGATTAAACCATACTCAATTAGTACTAAGGGGCCCAAAGTGTGCCAAGAAAATATCCCCCCCCCCCACACCATTACACCCCCACCACCAGCCTGAACCGGTGATACCCCATCCCCCACACCATTACACCCCCACCACCAGCCTGAACCGGTGATATCCCATCCCCCACACCATTACACCCCCACCACCAGCCTGAACCGGTGATACCCCATCCCCCACACCATTACACCCCCACCACCAGCCTGAACCGGTGATACCCCATCCCCCACACCATTACACCCCCACCACCAGCCTGAACCGGTGATACCCCATCCTCCACACCATTACACCCCCACCACCAGCCTGAACCGGTGATACCCCATCCCCCACACCATTACACCCCCACCACCAGCCTGAACCGGTGATACCCCATCCCCCACACCATTACACCACCAGCCTGAACCGGTGATACCCCATCCCCCACACCATTACACCCCCCACCACCAGCCTGAACCAGTGATACCCCATCCCCCACACCATTACACCCCCCACCACCAGACTGAACCAGTGATACCCCATCCCCCACACCATTACACCCCCCACCACCAGCCTGAACCGGTGACACCCCATCCCCCACACCATTACACCCCCCACCACCAGACTGAACCAGTGATACCCCATCCCCCACACCATTACACCCCCACCACCAGCCTGAACCGGTGATACCCCATCCCCCACACCATTACACCCCCCACCACCAGCCTGAACCGGTGATAACCCATCCCCCACACCATTACACCCCCACCACCAGCCTGAACCGGTGATACCCCATCCCCCACACCATTACACACCCCACCACCAGCCTGAACCGGTGATACCCCATCCCCCACACCATTACACCCCCACCACCAGCCTGAACCGGTGATACCCCATCCCCCACACCATTACACCCCCACCACCAGCCTGAACCAGTGATACCCCATCCCCCACACCATTACACCCCCACCACCAGCCTGAACCGGTGATACCCCATCCCCCACACCATTACACCCCCCACCACCAGCCTGAACCAGTGATACCCCATCCCCCACACCATTACACCCCCACCACCAGCCTGAACCAGTGATACCCCATCCCCCACACCATTACACCCCCACCACCAGCCTGAACTGGTGATACCCCATCCCCAACACCATTACACCCCCCACCACCAGCCTGAACCAGTGATACCCCATCCCCCACACCATCACACCCCCACCACCAGTCTGAACCGGTGATACCCCATCCCCCACACCATTACACCCCCACCACCAGCCTGAACCGGTGATACCCCATCCCCCACACCATTACACCCCCACCACCAGCCTGAACCGGTGATAGAAGGCAGGATGGTTCCGTGCGCCAAATTCTGACCCAACCATCTGAATGTCGCAGCTGAAATCCAGACTCATCAGACCAGGCAACGTTTCTCCAATCTTCTATTGTCTAATTTTGTTGATCCTGTGCCAATTGTAGCCTCAGTTTCCTGTTCTTAGGTGACAGGAGTGACACCCGGTGTGGTCTTCTGCCGCTGTAGCCCATCTGCTTCAAGGTTGGATGTGTTTTGCGTTCAGAGATGGTATTCTGCATACGTCGGGTGTAACGAGAGGTTATCGGAGTCTGCCCATTCTCCTCTGACCCTAACAAGGCATTTTCCTCCACACAACTTCCGTTCACTGGATATTTTCTCTTTTTTCCCACCATTCTCTGTAAACCCGAGAGATGGTTACATAGTTACATGGTAGGTGAGGTCGAAAAAAGACCATCATCCATAGATGGTGGTTCTGGCCAGCTCAGTGGATTGCTTTAAGAAAGGCCTGGATTATTTCCTAAGTGTACATAATATAACTGGGTACTGATATTTATAGGTAAAGTTGATCCGATTGCTTTGCAGAGGATCAGGAAGGAATTTTTTCCCCTGCTTTAGCAAATTGGATCATGCTCTGCTGGGGTATTTTGCCTTCCTCTGGATCAACTGTGGGTATAGAATTGGGTATATGGGATTGCATGATATTATTTTTATTTTTTATTTTTTTGTGGTTGAACTGGATGGACTTGTGTCTTTTTTCAACCTGACTAACTATGTAACTATGTGTGTGAAAATCCCAGAAATACTCAGACCAGCCCTGTCTGCCGCCAACAACCGCACGACGTTCAAAGTCACTTCAATCCCCCTTTCTTCTCCCATTCTGATGCTCAGTTTGAACTTCAGCAAGTCGACTTCACCACGTCTAGATGCCTAAATGCATTGAGTTGCTGCCATTTAATTGGCTGATTTGTGTTACCGAGCCACTGAACAGGTGGACCTAATAAAGTGGCCTGGTGAGTGTATGTTTAATTCTATCAACTGGTTATGCTTTCATTCTTCAGACTAGGTGGGTAAATTGAGGCAGGTTGGTAGGGGCCCCAGTGCATTACTTTCCCCAGGGGCCCATGATGCTATTAAGAAGGCCCTGAGTCCACCTACCTATCTCAGCACACCTTCAATGTCGCCTACAACAACATTCTCCTCCTCTTATCCTAGATGTCCCAGCCCCCCCCCAGCCTCTGGCCTCGGACCCCTTCTTTTCTCTATCTACAACTCCCCTCTGGGTCAGTTGATAACCTCCTACGGCTTCCAATACCATCGCTACACCGAAGACACCAAAATCCATCCCTCCACATGACTAACTGACATATCAGTATGGATTTTCCATCACAGGTTTATTTCCTAAGATTGTCAGCTCCCTCTAGTGGCAATAATACAGTATGTTTTCCTGAAATACCTTGGTCGGGAAAAGTGCTGCCCTAGCGCCACTAGAGGGAGCTGACGATCATATGAAACAAACCTATCATGGAAAAATATGCTGAAGATTCATAGACCTGTGTGTGGGGCTGCAAACCTCCCCGAAGTGAAGTTTACTGACATGCCACAAAAATGTTTACTGACAGAGTAATTTTTTTTTTACTGACAGTTGCAAAAAATTACTGTTTTCAGTGCAAATATCAATATTTAAAGCTGAAAAAATGCAGGCAGTGCAGGCTATATGGACAGATCACTTCATTTGTAATGGATATTTCAGGTCCCCCCCCCCCCCCCCACATTGTGTATCCTCTTTGATATTTGTACAGAGCTTTGCGAGGAATGTTCACCTCTCCACTTTGTATTGTTTTCTTTTTTATTCTTGGAAAATAATTCATAAAAACGATTGCAGGCAGTGCGCTTAGGGTATAACAAAAGGCAAAAAAAATATTCCTCCTTCTACACGAAGATCGGGTTTCTATAAACCAGCACAGAGTTCCCCCTTACATCACAGTCTGCAGGGTTCCCCTCTACAGTGCAAGGGGGAACTCAATGGACCCAAATGTAAAAGGGAACACTGTGGACTCTTATTTAAAGGAGAACTCTGAGGACTCTGATGTAAGGGGGGGGGGGTGCTATGGACACCGGTGTAAAGCAAAATTCTGATGTAAGGTGGCCTCTGGTCACCAGACCCCCCCTCCCCACTTACACAAGAGTCCACATGGCTCCCCCTTTATATCACAAGCCACAGAGTCCTCCTTTACATCAGAGTCTGCAGGGTTCCCCTTTACAGTGCAAGGAGGAACTCTGTGCACTGTGATGTAAAGGAGAACTCTGATGTAGAGGGGAATGCTATGGACAGTGGTGTAAAGCAAAATTCTGATGTTAAGGGGTCTCTTGTCATCAGACCCCCCCCCCCCCCCCACGAGTCCACAGGGCTCCCCTTTACATCATAGTTCACAGAGTCCCCCCTTACATTAGAGTATGCAGGGTTCCCCTTTACAGTGCAAAGAAGAACTCTGTGGACCCTGATGTAAAAGGGAACACTGTGGACTGTGATGTAAAGGAAAACTCTGATAACGCTGATGTAAAGGGGAATGCTATGGACACCGGTGTAAAGCGAACTTTTGATGTAAGGGGGTCTCTTGTTACCAGATCCCCCACCCCCCCTTTACACAAGAGTCCACAGGGCTCCTCTTTTCATCATCATCCACAGAGCCCCCCCTTACATTAGAGTTTGCAAGGTTCCCCTTTACAGTGCAAGGGGGAACTCTGTGGACTCTGATGATGGACAGTGGTGTAAAGCAAAATTCTGATGTTAAGGGGTCTCTTGTCACCAGACCCCCCCCCCCCCCACGAGTCCATAGGGCTCCCCTTTACATTATAGTTCACAGAGTCCCCCCTTACATTAGAGTATGCAGGGTGCACCTTTACAGTGCAAGGGAGAACTCAGTTGACCCTGATGTAAAAGGGAACACTGTGGACTGTGATGTAAAGGAGAACTCTGAAAACTCTAATGTAAAGCGGAATGCTATGGACACCGGTGTAAAGCAAAATTCTGATGTAAGGGGGTCTCTGGTCACCAGACCCCCCCCCCCCCCCCCACTTACACGAGAGTCCACAGGGCTCCCCCTTTATATCACAGTCAACAGAGTTCCCTCTTACAATAGAATATGCAGGGTTTCCCTTTACAGTGCAAGGGGGAACTTTGAGGACTCTGATGTAAAAGGGAACACCGTGGACTGTGATGTAAAGGAGAACTCTGATGTAAAGGGAATGCTATGGACACCGGTGTAAAGCTAAATTCTGATGTAAGGGGGTCTCTGGTCACTAGACCCCCCTCCCCCCATTTACACAAGAGTCCACAGGGCTCCCCCTTTATATCACAGTCAACAGAGTTCCCTCTTACAATAGAGTATGCAGGGTTCCCCTTTACAGTGCAAGGGGGAACTCTGAGGACTCTGATGTAAAAGGGAACACTGTGGACTGTGATGTAAAGGAGAACTCTGATGTAAAGGGAATGCTGTGGACACTGGTGTAAAGCAAAATTCTGATGTAAGGGGGTCTCTTGTCACCAGACCCCCCTCCCTCCCCACTTACACAACATTCCTCAGGGCTCCCCTTTACATCACAGTCCACAGAGTCCCCCCTTACATTAGAGTATGCATGGTTCAGCTTTACAGTGCAAAGGGGAAATCTGTGGACCCTGATGTAAATGAGAACTCTGAGGATTTTGATGGAAAGGGGAATGCTGTGGACTCTGGTGTAAAGGGAAATTCTGATGTAAAGGGATCTCTGGTAACCAGATTCCTTTGTGTAGGGGGGGGAGGTGTTTACACAAGAGTCCACAGGGCTCCCCTTTACATCACAGTCCACAGAGTTCCCCCTTACATCAGAGTCTGCAGAGGTCCCCTTTACAGTGCAAGTGGGACCTCTGTGGACCCCAATGTAAAAGGGAACACTATGGACTGTGATGTAAAGGAGAACTCTGAGGACTCTGATGTAAGTGAGAATGCTGCGGACTTTGGTGTCAAGGGAAACTCTGATGTAAGGGGGTTTCTGATCACCAGATTCCCCGCTTTTACACTAGAGTCCACAGAGCTCCTCTTTAAATTACAGTCCCCAGGCTTCCCCCTTAAATTAGACTCCACAGAGTTCCCCTTTACATCAGAGTCCACAGAGTTCCCCCTTACATTAGAGTATGCAGGGTCCACCTTTACAGTGCAAGAGGGAACTCTGTGGACTGTGATGTAAAGGAGAACTCTAATGTAATGGGGAATGCTACGGACACTGGTGTAAAGCAAAATTCTCATGTAAGGGGGTATCTTGTCACCAGATTCCCCCCCCCCCCCCCTTACCCAAGAGTACACAGGGCTCCCCTTTACATCACGGTCCACAGAGTCCCCCTTTACATCAGAGTTTGCAGGGTTCCCCTTTACAGTTCAAGGGGGAAATCTGTGAACCCTGATGTAAAAGAGAACTCTGAGGATTCTAAAGGAAAGGGGAATGCTAAGGACTCTGGTGTAAAGGAAAATTCTGCTGCAAGGGGTCTCTGGTCACCAGACTCCTTTGTGTAGGGGGTGGGGGTGCTTACACAAGAGTCCACAGGGCTCCCCTTTATATCACAGTCTACATAGTTTCCCCTTACATCAGAGGTCCCCTTTATAGTGCAAGGGGGAACTCTGTGGACCCTGATGTAAAAGGGAACACTGTGGACTGTGATGTAAGTGGGAATGCTGCGGGCTCTGGCGTAAGCGGAAACTCTGATGTAAGGGGGGGTTTCTGATCACCAGATTCCCCGCCTTGACGCAAGAGTCCATAGAGCTCCTCTTTAAATCACAGTCCACAGGCTTCCCCCTTAAATTAGACTCCACAGAATTCCCCTTTACATCAGAGTCCACAGGGTTTCCCTTTACATCAGAATCCACGGAGTTTCCCTTTACACCAGAGTCCACAGGGTTTCCCTTTACATCAGAATCCACAGAGTTTCCCTTTATATAAGAGTCTGCAGGGTTTTCCCCTTATAATACATGAATGTCCAAGACTCACGGATAAACGCGCAGATGCTATTTGCTGATCCCCGAGTTCAGCCTTTAACAAACGAAGATTCGTGCGTTAGATTTGACTAATTGACTTTTGCGCAAAAAAAAAAAAAACAAAGAACGATCGTGTAAATTCAAGGCATGCGGTAAATTCAGGTGATCGGCAAGATGAGACCTTCGGTGAATTTTTTGAAAATGGCAAAAATGAGCGACTAATGAGCGGTAATGGAAATCCGGCACAAGTTCTGCTTTAGTGAACTGACGTCACGATCGTTCTCTCCCGTCTCCGTCTCCTGTGAGTCATTGAGTAACATGAACCGTTTGCTGCCAAACATGAGGTCCCCCCCCCCCCCACCCCTCTTGGCAGGAGTCCTCCTCGGCTATGCCGGTGGCGTCAATTACAGAACTTTTTTGGTTGTACATCCCTCAGCTGGAAAATCTGGAGCATCAGAACGATGAGATCGATCGTAAACATCATAGACAAACGTCATTGTTCCTTTGCCCTGTCTTGTAGTCAGTGCCGAGACAAGGTCATCCAGAGTCCAGGGCAAACTTGACAAATTGTGCCCCCCCCCCCAAGATGAGCATTACCTATCAGCGAAAATCCCCCCCCCCAAACAAATACAAGCACCAATCTCTAACCTCTAAGCATAAATCCCCCCTCCCTGTCCAAATCGCCCCCCTGCTGAAATCTCCCCTCCCAGCACAAATCTTTGCCCCCCCTCCAGCTCAAATCCTCTCTATCTATCCCCCCCTCCAAAAAAATCCCCTCTCCTAGCACAAATCATCTACCCCTTCAAATTTCTTCTCCAAGCAAAAAAATCCCCCTGTACACTCCAATCCCCCCCCCCCCCATCCAGCACCCATCCCCCGATCCCCCCACACTAGCACAAATACCCCCCCAATAATCCCTACTAGCACAAATCCCCCCCCCCCCAAAAAAAAACTGAGCACTCTGCATGCTCACCTCTAAGCATAAATTCCCACTCCTCCCAGTACGAATCGGCCCCCTGCTGAAATCTCTCCTCCCAGCACAAATCTTTGACCCCCCCAGTTCAAATCCTCTCTCTCCCCATATGCCCCTCCCCCCTAAAAAAAAATCCCCATCCTAATACAAATCCTCTACCCCTCAAGTTTCCTCTCCAAGCTAAAGAAAACCCCTCCTCCACTCCAAATCCACCCTTCCTGCACACATCACCCTCCCCCAATCCCCTATGCTAGCACATATTTTCCCTCCTAGCACAACCCCCCCCCCCCCCGAATTATCCCTACTAGCACAAATCCCCCCCCCCCCCCGGAAAAAAAAACTGAGCACTAATCTCTGCATGTTCACCCCTAAGCATAAATTCCCACTCCTCCCAGTACAAATCTACCTCCTGCTGAAATCCCTCCTCCCAGCACAAATCTTTGCCCCCCACTTCCCCGTCATATGCTCTCCACCCCCCCCCCCCCCCCACACACACACATATGCTCCCAACGAGAAAAACAAAATTCTCCCTCTTAGTACACATCCTCTGCCCCTCAAATTTCCTCTCCAAGCACAAATCCCCCCCATCCCACATTCTAGGACACATTTCCCCTCCTAGCACAAATCCCCCCTCCCCAAATAAAATTCCCGCTATTATATTACTTTTATAGCACACACCCCCCTCCTAGGACAAATCCTCTTCTCTCATCTCTCCTCCCAACACAAATCTCCCCAAGTCACCACTCCTAGCACTCCTAGCACACCCCCCCCCCCCCCACATTGGCCCTCCTAAAACAATTCTTACCCCCTATAAATAAACAAATAAAGTTGTGCTACGGACTACTCAAAATATTATTAACAAATGGGTTAAAGCTGTCTCTACTCCAGAAGACGTCACTCTGACGAAACGCGTAGGGCGTGGTCACGTTACGTGCATCCTCCACATAGCTACAGCGGCCGATGGACTTTCTGTAAACAAAATGATTTTTCACTTTTTGCATGTGAGTAGTTTTCTTCGTTTTAAATAAAGTGGATTGTACATACATACTACACTATGGATATATTTCTTCCTTTGACACATACACCAACGGAGGTCTAACACCAATGGAGGAGTGAACATCCCCCCAGCGCACCAGCAGCAGATGCCAGATAGCAGCACAGTGGCTTATACTGTGAAAGCCCATCCACCCCAGCTGGGGTAAGAGTTCTGGTGAGAGCATTCACATTATTATAGCACTGAGCGGCGCACCGGGGAAGATTGCTTTCTCTTTACTGAAGATACCAGCACTTTTGCACTAGTCCCGTTACTTCACAGTCATATGGGACATTTTTTTTCAATGAGTTTTGGATGTGTTCTTTGAATGAATTTCATTATGCATTCTGGTTTCTGCATATTGAATCTGAATTGATGCTTTAAGGTCATTTATGAATTAATTCAATTTTTACTTTATTGGCACATTTTTTCAGCACTTTTGTGTGAGCACACATTATATGAATTAATATTATTTAATTAACAATTTATTATAGTATATATATATATATATATATATATTTTTTTTTTTTTTTTTTTTTTTTTTTTCACCAACACTTTAAGCTTGTATTGTATAAGAGGATTATTTAAAATAGCATTACTCCTTCGTTAAGGATTGGTAATTTTGGGTTTAGCGCCACCATCTACCTCTTTGTATTTTTAATTCTTACCCCCTGCCACTCCCCAAATTCCCCTTCCCAACACAAATCCCCCCCCATCTCCTTGTGGTGCCCCCTACCTCACATGATACCATCCCTTGTCCCGGCCCTGCTTGTAGTATCTTATATATATTATAAAGGGTTGCCTCCTTTGTCTAGAAATATAGAAGCCTGAAGGCAAAAAAAAGATGATGTGGTCCATCTGGTCCACCCTTGTTTTTAACATTTTGGGGTATATTTCCTTGATTATCCTTTATACAGATCAGGCTATTGCCAGACTATCTGCTTATCCTTGTTTAAAACTCATTTAGGTTGAATGGTTCACTACCTCTACTGGAAGTCTGCAATCTTCTGCAGTCTCCATCTTTTGACACTAACTGTACCCCGTAATCTGCGCAAATGGGGGCAAAGTTTAATGTTCTTAGGCTATTTTCTCTCCAGGTCGAATGTTCTTCATTCATACAGAACAAAGTGAATTTGGAAGATACCACACAATGGTCCCTAGATGGAGCTGGGGATCACAGGAAGTAATAGGATATGCCAGCTCCATCTAGTGGTCATAATACAGTATTTTTCTGAAGAACATAATACGACCTGGAGAGAAAGTAGCCTAAAACCATTCAATTTTACAACCAGTACATGCACTGTACATGCAGTTTCACAGGGCGATTCGCTCTGAGACTTTTTCATAAATACACCCTTAACCTTATCCCTTTTCTGGTTGTTGAGGCCAGGTTCATATTGCAAATCTGCAAATCTACATCACTCACCTGCCTGTCCACCTCGTTCCAATCAGACACCTCTTATCTGTATAAGCAGTTTCTTTTTTTGTAAAAGTGAACTTACCCCTATTAAACAAAATATAAAAGTCGAAATCCAACACGTTTCAGGGACTCACAACTCCCTTCATCAGGGCTTGTTTGATGATAGGTGCAAATAGCGTGTATCCAAAATTTAAGTGTACAGATGTGCGATGAGGATATGCCTGACAATAAAAGGTGATTGTTGCTTGGTTAAGGTGAACTAACCCTTTAATAAAAAATAAAAAAACAACTACTGGATGTAGCCAAGTGTGGTGGTGCTCTCATTCTTCTAATACTTTACAGAGGCACAAAACCAACCAGAAACCCCCTTTAATTGTTCTGAGTTCTTAGCACTGCTCTTTGCACTTCATTGCATTGCTGCACACTTGAATTTTGGATGCATGTTGTTAGCACCTGTCAGCATACAAGCCCTGATGAAGGGAGTTGGGAGCCCCTGAAATGTGCTGGCTTTCTACCTTCATATTGTAGTTGATAAAAAGAACTCTACTGAGCTTATCCAATTGTGGTGACGCTCTCATTCTTCCAATTCTCTACAGAAGAACATTTGGGAAGAGCGTGAAGCTGCAAAATGCCAACATCAGCATACAAGCCCTGATGAAGGGAGTTGTAAGCCCCTGAAATGTGCTGGATTTCTACCTTCATATTGTATTTGATAAAAAAAAAAACTCTACTGAGCTTATCCAATTGTGGTGGCACGCATATTCTTCTAATACTCTACAGAAAAACTCCAATCTGGAGCTGCAAAATGCCAACATCAGCATACAAGCCCTGATGAAGGGAGTTGTAAGCCCCTGAAATGTGCTGGATTTCCACCTTCATATTGTATTTGATAAAAAGAACTCTATTGAGCTTATCCAATTGTGGTGGCACTATTATTCTTCTAATACTCTACAGAAAAACTCCAATCTGGATCTGAAAAATGCCAACATCAGCGTATAAGCCCTGATGATGGGAGTTGTAAGTCCCCGAAATGCGGTGACTTTTTACCTTTCTATTGAGTTTAATAGCAAAAAACAAATCCTACTGAACATATTCAATTGTGGTGGCACTCTCATTCTAAGACTCTACAGAAGAACACCTGTGTGGCCGAGATTCTTCCATTTTTGGGAGGTGTCTGGTGCTACAAGAATGTAAACATTCGCTTACAAGCCTTGATTAAAGAAGTTGTGATTCCCCCGAAACATGTTGGTGCTCTACCATTTCAATCAGTTTAATAGCAAAAAAATCCTACTGAATTTTCTCAACGTTTGGGAGGAGTCTTGCACTGCAAGAACACACATCAGCATACAAGTCCTGACGAAGGGAGTTGTGAGTCCCCGAAATGCATTGGACCTCTACCTTTATATTGTGTTGAATAAAGAGAAACATACTGGAATAATCCAGTTGTGGTGGGTCTCATTCTTCTAATACTCTACAGAGGAGCTCCTATGTGGCTGAGATTCTCAAAGTTTGGGATGAATCTAGTGCTTCAAGAATGCCACTATCAGCATACAAGCCCTGATTAAGGGAGTTGTGATTCCCTGAAATGTGTTGGCCTTCAACCTTTCTACTCAGTTTAATAGCAAAAAAAAAAACTCCTACTGGTCTTCTCAACAATTGGGAGGAGTCTGGCACTGCAAGAACAAAAAATGGCACTTTTTGCACCCATCACCTACTGGAATAATCCAGTTGTGGTGGGACTCCCATTCTTCCAATGCTCTACAGAAGAACTCCTGTATGGGAGAGATTCTCAATGTTTGGGAGGAGTCTTGCACTGCAAGAATGCCAGCATCAGCATACAAGCCCTGACGAAGGACGAGTTGTGAGTCCCCGAAATGTGTTAGCGTTCTACCTTTCTATTCAGTTTATTAACAAAATTCTACTGGACTTCCCAAAGATTTGGAGGAGTCTGGCACTGCAAGACCACCAAGTAAAGGTGCTATTTGCACCCATCAGCATACAGACCCTGATGAAGAGAGTTGTGAATCCCTAAAAGGTATTGGACCTCTACCTTTATTTTGTATTTATTTTAAAAACCTTTGTGAATCATCCAGTTGTGGTGGCGCTTTCATTCTTCCAATACTCAACATGAAAAAACTCGTGATTGGCAGAGATTCTCACCTTTTGAGAGGGGTCAAGAATGCCAACATCAGCATACAAGCCCTGATGAAGGGAGGTGTGATTCCCCAAAACACGTTGTTTTTCTACTTTTCTATTCAGTTTAATAGCAAAAAAAAAAAAAAATCCTACTGGACTTCTCAATGATTGGGAGGAGTCTGGCACTGCAAGACCACCAAAAAAAAGTGCTGTTTGTACCCATCAGCATACAGACCCGGATGAAAGGAGTTTTGAGTCCCTGAAACGCATTGGACCTCTACCTTTTATATTGTATTCAAGTTAAGAAACCTTCTGGAATGATCCAGTTGTGGTGGGACTCCCATTCTTCCAATGCTCTACAGAAGAACTCCTGTATGGGAGAGATTCTCAATGTTTGGGAGGAGTCTTGCACTGCAAGAAAGCCAGCATCAGCATACAAGCCCTGACAAAGGGAGTTGTGAGTCCCCGAAATGTGTTAGCGCTCTACCTTTCTATTCAGTTTATTAGCAAAATTCTACTGGACTTCTCAACGATTTGGAGGAGTCTGGCACTGCAAGACCACCAAATAAAGGTGCTTTTTGCACCCATCACCATACAATTCCTGACGAAGGGTGTTGTGAATCCCCGAAACATTTTGGGGTTCTACCTTTCTATTCAGTTTAATAGCAAAAAGAAAAAATCCTGCTGGACTTCTCAACGATTGGGAGGAGTCTTGTACTGCAAGAACGCAAAAGAAAGGTGCTTTTTTGCACCCATCGCCATACAAGTCCTGACTAAGGGAGTTTTGAGTCCCTGAAACATGTTGGGGTTCTGCCTTTCAGTTTAATAGTAAAAAGAAAAAATCCTACCAGACTTCTCAACAATTGGAAGGAGTCTTGTACTGCAAAAAATGCAAAAGAAACATGCTTTTTGCACCCATCACCATACAAGTTCTGACTAAGGGAGTTTTGAGTCCTTGAAACATGTTGGGGTTCTACCTTTTTAGCCAGTTTAATAGCAAAAAGAAAAAAATCCTACCAGACTTTTCAACGATTGGAAGGAGTCTTGTACTGCAAAAAACACAAAAGAAAGGTGATTTTTGCACCCATCACCATACAAGTCTCGACGAAGGGTGTTGTGAGTTCCTGAAACATGTTGGGGTTCTACCTTTCTATTCAGTTTAATAGCAAAAAGAAAAAATCCTGCTGGACTTCTCAATGATTGGGAGGAGTCTTGTACTGCAAGAATGCAAAAGAAAGGAACGTTTTGCACCCATCACCATACAAGTCCTGACTAAGGGAGTTGTAAGTCCTTGAAACATGTTGTAGTTCTACCTTTCTATTCAGTATAATAGCAACAAGGAAAAAATCCTACTGGACTTCTAACTATTGGGAGTAGTCTTGCAAGAACATCCCCCCCCCTCCAAAAAAAAGAAGGGTGCTATTTTCACCCATCAGCATACAAGTCATGACGAAGGGAGTTGAGTCGCCGAAATGCGTTGGCATTTTAACTTTCTATTGTGTTGAAAGAAACGAAAACCTACTGGAATGATCCAGTTGTGGTGGGGCTCTCATTCTTCCAATACTCTACAGTGCCCTCTAGTCGTGTTGCGATGTGGCGCTCTTTGAACAGCCTAATCGCACTGTGGCGCGCTTGACTTTTGAACGCGCGCTATTTGCCCCACCCACGTCTGCGCTTGACCCGGCCCGCCGTGCAGACATTTCCGCATCTGCTTTTAACCATAAGCCAGTTCCATCAGCCCCTTCTGTTGTGCTGCACCGCCGAGCGTCTTCCGCGGCCCCCGTACGTTGCGCGCTCCTCCCTTTCGCGAGAATGATGAGCGCCCTGGTTTTCTGTGTCAGGGACGCTCGTTCCCCCCCCCCCCCACCGCGTCCTTCTGTCACGTCCCTCCATCAGATCTCTATTCCCCTCCTGTGCCTTCTACATAAAACAGGTCACTGGACACAGTTTTGCTCTAATTCTCTCAATCTTCCCTCTGCGGGCCAGACGCACGCCAGCGGGTACGTCGCTGCGCGCACTGCTGAGCGCTCTCCTGCGGCTCGCGGAAGGTTCACAGTGAAGCAGGACCCGGAAAAAAAAAAATGTTCAATCCACCTTGGGGACAGCCAGGATTTCTATTCCTGATCCCCGTCCTGATGTGAAGGATCACTGCCGCCGGCCACGGGCACCGAAGGACGGTCATGCGTGTAGGCACAAGCTTACCGCCATTTATTTTTTATTTTTATGACGATCAAGAAATTAACATGCAAGCTGAGCTCCATCGTTTATGTTAGCGGAAGTGCGGAGAAGCTCTGGCTTTTCTTAAAGGACAATAACACTCTCATTTAAAAAGCTGTTTGTAGAGTGCGGGTTCAGCAAAACTGTAAGGGGGGGGGGGCGGGGTTTCTATAAAAAAATTAATTAATTAAAAAGTGTGTCAGCATTTGTATCGTCATCACAAATAATCCCTATAATGTGTCTAATATCTTTATTTCCTATGATTGATAGCGTCATCTAGTGGCCATAATGCAGTACTTTCCAGAAATACCTCAATCGGTGAAATATTGCACGGTGTCCACTAGATGGAGCTCTCATTTAAAAAGCTGTGTGTAGAGTGCAGGTGCATTATAACTGTAAGGGGGGGGGGGGGGGGGGACTATAAAAAAAAAGTGCCGTCTGAATGTGTCAGCATTCCAATAATTTCCATAATTCGTTTAATATGTTTATTTCCTATGATTGATAGCTCCATCTAGTGGCCATAATGCAGTACTTTCCAGAAATACCTCAGTCGGTGAAATATCACACAGTGGCCACCAGATGGAGCCCTCATTTAAAAAGCTGTGTGTAGAGTCCAGGGGGCAGCAGGTCCACATTTGTAAAACGTGACATGTTGGGTATCTATTTACTCGGCGTAGCGTGTGTAGAGTCCAGGGGCAGTAAAATATCAGCATACAAGCCCCTGATGAAGGGAGTTGTGAGTTCCTGAAACGTGTTGGACTTCAATAAAAAAAAAAAAAAAAAATGCGGTCTGAAGGTTTCAGCATTCACATCGCCATCCCCATAATGTGTTTATTTCCTATGATTGATGGTGCCATCTAGTGGCCATAATGCAGTACTTTCCTGAAATACCTCAATCGGTGAAATATCGCACTGTGGCCACTAGATGGAGCTCTCATTTAAAAAGCTGTGCATAGAGTCCAGGTGTAGTATAACTTGGGGGTGGGGTGGAAGGGTTCTATGGGGAAAAAAACATTCAAATAATCCCCGTAATGTGTCCAATATGTTTATTTCTTATGATTGATAGCTCCATCTAGTGGCCATAATGCAGTATTTTTCCTGAAATACCTCAATCTGTGAAATGTCGCACTGTGGCCACTAGCGGGAGCTCTCATTTAAAAAGCTGTGTGTGGAGTCCAGGGGGGCAGTAAAACTGTAAAAGGGGGGAGGCTATAAAAAAAAGTGCTGTCTGAATGTGTCAGCATTCAAATAATTTCCATAATGTGTTTAATATGTTTATTTCCTATGATCGATAGCTCCATGTAGTGGCCATAATGCAGTACTTTCCAGAAATACCTCAATCAGTGAAATATCACACAGTGGCCACCAGATGGAGCCCTCATTTAAAAAGCTGTGTGTAGAGTCCAGGGGGCAGCAGGTCCACATTTGTAAAGTGTGACATGTTGGGTATCTATTTACTCGGCGTGGCATCATCTTTCACATAATAGAAAAAAAATTGTGCTAACTTTACTGTTTTTTTTTTTTACATTCAATAAAGTGTTCCCCCCCCCAAAAAAAAATTAGCGTTTGAAAGACTCCTGTGCAAATACCGTGTGACATAAAATATTATAACAACCGCCATTTTATTCTCTAGAGTCCCTGCTAATATATATATATATATATATATATATATATATATATATATATATAATATATAATATATATATATATATTATTATTATTATTCACGATTTATATAGCGCAAACAGTTTAGGCAGCGCTTTACAATGTATAGGGGGATATATATATATATATAATGTTTGGGGGTTCATTTTCTAGCAAAAAAAAATACAGATTTTAACTTGTAAAAAAAAAATGTCAGAAATAGGCCTGTCTTAAGAATGAAGGACATTCGACCCGGAGCGAATACAGCCTGGGAACATTCGATGTTGGCAGCATTCGCCAGAACAAAGAGGAGAATTGTATAGAAGGATCACCTACCCGTCCGCTGTGACTGCCGGTAAGCGAGTGTATCGGGTATATGGATATAGGTATAGGTGCTCGCCCCCGGTTTGGACGGTTGTCCTATCAGGGGATTGGCCGCACCATCAGGAGAAGCCACAATCACCGACTGGCCCATCCACTTCATGATGCCCGTATAAACCCATTTCCATAAAGTGGACTTTTCTGGAACTGCATGAATTTATGTCCTTCTATTCCTCTGTGATTTTTTTGTGAAGTCACTGGGCTTTTTTTCAATCTCCAGGTTGGATGTTATTCATTCATAAGAACAGCATGAATCAGGAAAATGCAGCATTATGGCCACTAGATGGGGCTGATGACCATTAGGCTCAACAAATGCTTGTCAGCTCCATCTAGTGGCCAGAATGCAGTATTCCCCCCCATCCCAAACCTCTCCATTCTTTATGAATGAATAACATTCAACCTGGAGAAAAAAAAATAGCTGGATCATTTAAAATGTTTGCCCCCCATTTGCACAAAACGAAGGTACGTGTGTCTCTGCAGGACGAATGGTAACTTTTTCACAGGTGCACCCCCCAAACTGATCCCCCACCCCCCAGACACTTGAACTGGCCATAGATGGATCAAAATTTGTCGAGTTCAGGGGTGACCTACCAAATTTTGATGCATCTTCGGCCGTTCCCACGAGAGAGAGAATACGAAACGCGCCGCACAACGCACATCTAAACTTAGCCCGGCACTCATGTAGACCACGCCCTGATCTATATTTAACTCTTTATTTTTCAACAGTCTTTGTTGCTGTTCGCACAGTCTCCTCCTCCAGGGGGGCGGAGCCAAACATACAATGTATCTTCTTTGTTTTTGTTTCTCTTTTCTTTTTTTTTTTTAGAAAGAGATACAAAGTATCTTCTTCTTCTCACAGAAGAGGAGCATTGCGGGGGGGAGGAACCTCATCCATTACCATGATTGGCAGAGATCACGTGATCAAGAGCTGGTCTAAGGGCCGGTACACACCACATGAAGTCCATGCGTTTTTTTTCCCTGCATCAAAAACGCATTGAAAGTAGGTTGTATGGTTTCCAATGACAGCGTTCACACCAGTGCCGTCAGTTCCAGAAATAAAAGTAGAACACGCTGCATTTTTCCTGCACTGGACTGTGCTGGGACGCTGTAAAACGCATAAAAAAATGCACCGGAACACACATGCGGTAAAACGCATCAAAAAACCCTCTGAAAGTCAAGGAGATCGTGTGGACGTCCTGCGATTTGCTATAATTCTGGATCGCTGGCATAATTGCAGCAATTCTGCCCGCGATCGGGGGGGGGGGGGGGGCAAGATGTGAACAGAGCCTAAATAAGGATTTGGGCTCTGTTCACATCTTGACCTCCCGGATCACGGGAAGAATCGCCGCAATTCTGCCAGCGATCCGGAATCATAGCAAATCGCAGGACGTCCACGCGATCCCCGTCACTTTCAGTGCGTTTTCGAGGCGTTTACAGCATATAACCTACTTTCCATGCGTTTTTGATGCAGAAAAACACCCCGCACTTTACTGCATGTGGTATGAACTGCCCCCCCCCCCCTTTCATATATCTTGGCATCCTTGAATCACGCCAAATCGCGGGAGGCTCATGCAATCCCCATCACTTCCAATTGCACTCCAATTGGTGCAATTTTGCAAGGATTGTAGCACTGGTGGGCACCTATCAGTGCCCCACCAGTGTTGCCAATCAGTGCCCACCAGTGCCTCCTATCAGTTCTTCCTATCAGTGCCTATCAGTGCCCATCTGTGCTGCCAATCAGTACCCATCTGTGCTGCCAATCAGAGCCCACCCGTGCCTCCTATCAGTTCTGCCTATCAGTGCCGCCTATAAGTGGCCATCTGTGCTGCCAATCAGTGCCCACCCGTGCCTCCTATCAGTTCTGCCAATCAGTGCCCATCTGTGCTGCCAATCAGTGCCCACCAGTGCCTCCTATCAGTTCTGCCTACCAGTGCCCATCTGTGCTGCCAATCAGTGCCCACCAGTGCCTCCTATCAGTTCTGCCTATCAGTGCCCATCTGTGCTGCCAATCAGTGCCCACCAGTGCCTCCTATCAGTTCTGCCTACCAGTGCCCATCTGTGCTGCCAATCAGTGCCCACCAGTGCCTCCTATCAGTTCTGCCTATCAGTGCCCATCTGTGCTGCCAATCAGTGCCCACCAGTGCCTCCTATCAGTTCTGCCTACCAGTGCCTATCAGTGCCCATCAGTGCCACTTATCAGTGCAGACTCACCTGCACACATCAGCGAAGGGGAAAAATTACCTATAAAATTTTATAACAAACTACGAAAACCTTTTTTTCCCTCAACATTTTCAGTCTTTTTCCGTTTATTTAACAAAAAATAAAAACCCCCCCAGAGGTGATCAAATTCCACCAGAAGAAAGCTCTACTTGAGAGAACAAAATGATAAAAATTTCATATGTGTACAGTGTTACATGACTGAGTAATTGTCATTCAAAGTGTGACAGCTCTGAAAGGTGAGAGTTGGCCTCGGACGGGCAGGGGGAGTGGCCGGTACTGAGGAGGTTAATATTAATATGTACCCACATAACGCCTTTGGGCCGCATTCACACCGGTGTGTATTTCATACGCGCGACAAAACACGTAAAAATGTGCGCTTTTCCGCTCGATCTGGAAGCACGCTGCAATCGCCGGTTGCCGTCAATTGTCAATGGTGCCTCAAGCGCAGGTAGCGGAGGTGCATTGCTTGCCGTTTGGCATACAAAACACAGCAAAAAAAACGTGAAATGAGAAAACGTCGGACGGTCTGCGATCAAAAAAAGCTCTGGAGCTACTTTAGGGGAGTTTGCCACGTGGGGGGGGGCAGCCCATTCAAGAGAACGGGTCTCCCCCGAGGCGCAGCACGAAAAAAAAAAAACGCGGACGGGAATGCGATTCAGGTGCGAGTGCAGCC
This sequence comes from Lithobates pipiens, assembly GCF_037356315.1. Lineage (NCBI taxonomy): Eukaryota > Metazoa > Chordata > Amphibia > Anura > Ranidae > Lithobates > Lithobates pipiens. The sequence goes on from NW_027507787.1 coordinate 234,734,183, forward strand.
TGGTCTGGGCAACGGTCTCGGTGGCAGGTCACCTTCTCTCTTCCCTATTAGCGGTCGCATTGAAAAAAACGAAACGTATCTCTTTTTGACAACTATCCACCCCCAAACGCAGATTTCTAATTGGCCACCTTCGCCACCCTGCCCCGCCCCTGGCCGCCCTGCGCATTTCCAGAAGAAGCCCACCTAGACCTTGTATTTAATGGCAGCGATGACAAAAATAAGCGAGCGCCATCCAGTTTGATGACAAGTTGACGGATTAATGGATCTGCGTTTCTCTTGTCTCTATAATTGCTCTCATGAGCAGGAGGCGGCGGTGGTGGCGGCGGTGGGGGGGAAACATCGCCAGAGGTTCTCATTGGTCTCCAGCAGAAAGCTCACCTCTAAGCTGTTCCCTGCGTCTCGGAGAAGCAGCGGGGGGAGTCAGAAACTGATTAGCTCTGCCTTTCCCAATGAGATAGCCGAGCTGAGGGCGCCTTCGGGGATTTACGGCGGCGGCTGACTAACTAAAGAGCGCCATCGGCCGCCAAGTGCACATGCTCACCGCGATCAGTCCAGCCAGTTAGATCTTCTTTCTTTTTTTTTTTTATCGCCGTCCTTTGCGCAATTTTGTCCTGGAATGTCAAGTTTTCAGCACGCGGCCATTTCTGTCGCCGGAGCTCCTCGGATTCGTCACCACGGCGGGGTCGGATTTCAGGAGTTTGGGAAGTCCACTGACTCCGACCGCCGAGCTGGGAAATGTGTCATGGGGGTGGGGGGGGGGGGGGGGGGTTGTGGTTGCAGCTAGATGCCAGGACCGCGGTATTTTATTTTGCCTCAGGTGCCAGATTTGCCGCAGGATCACTTTTAGAACGGGCTTGCGTTACCGATCACTGAGCTCGAGAAAACATTCAATGCTGGCGGTGGCTTGCCATAGAGATAAGCGATGGCAAGATGGCCGCCGCTCATCTCTATGCCCTTGGAGGACAGGATCGACGCCATGACATCACTTGCGGTTTTCATGTAAACGTGGCTTTTTTTCCGACCGCAAAACGTTACGGCTTTCAAGTGGTTTACCGGGATTATAGCTGAAGAGATCATGCATAACCCCACTAATGGTTTTTGCAACCGGTGGCTGGCTTTCTTATGAGCCACCTGAACACCGTCAGAAGCGGTGGGAGCCCCCTCCCCCTTCCGCCACTTGCCGGTGTCTCTCTGGCTTATCGTTTTCCCCTGGATCGCCCGCGATCCACCGGTGCAGATCGTCTTTGATTGCCTCTATGGCCTTGGAGGACCCAAGCGATGCCATGATGTCACTTCTGGTCCAGGGCGGAAGTAAAAAAAATTTTTTAAAGCAAAAGATCACATTTTTTTTTATCCTAAAAGATTTTTTTTTTTATCCTAAAAAATTCTTTTTTAATCTTAAAAGATAACATTTTTTTTTTTAGATCTTATAAGATATATAATTTTTTTTTATCCTAAACGATATATTATTTTTTAATCTTAAATGATAAAAAAAAAATTCTTAAAAGATAACTTTTTTCTTCTATCTTCAAATATAGCAATTTTTTTTTCCATCTTAAAAGATAAAAAAAAAAAAAATTATCTGAAAAGATAAAATTTTTTATATCTTAAAAGATAACATTTTTTTTTAGATCTTATAAGATATATCATTTTTTTTATCCTAAAAGATATCTTTTTTTTTATCTTAAATGATAACCAAAAATATGCCTTTATTTAAAAGATAGCAAATTTTTTTTTCATAACTTTTTTTTCAATCTGAAAAGATAACTTTTTTTTATCTTAAAAGATAAAAATTTTTTTTAGATCTTATAAGATATATCATATTTTTTATCCTAAAAGATATATTTTTTTTATCTTAAATGATAACCAAAAATATGCCTTTATTTAAGGTTACAAAAAAAAAGGGAAGGAGATGCACTGGACTCCATAGATGCACTGGACTCCATCAAAAACTCACTAAAAACGCTTAACCGCACTGGAACGCTGGAACTGAAAAAGATATTTTTTTTTATCTTAAATGATAACCAAAAATATGCCTTTATTTAAAAGATAGCAATTTTTTTTTTCATCTTAAAAAGATAAAAAAAAAAAATATCTTAAAAGATAAAAAATTTTTTTTAATCTGAAAAGTTAACTTTTTTTTATCTTATAAGATAACATTTTTTTTAGATCTTATAAGATATATCATTTTTTTATCCTAAAAGATATATTTTTTTTATCTTAAATGATTACCAAAAATATGCCTTTATTTAAAGTTACGAAAAAAAGGGAAGGAGATGCACTGGACTCTATCAAAAACTATTTTTTTTGCCATTTTATTCTCTAGGGTCTCTGCTAAAAATAAATAAATAAAAAAAAAAAGAAACTTTTTATAAAAGTATTTTTCAAGAAAAAAAATTTTTTATTCAAAAGATCACATTTTTTTTATCCTAAAAGATTTTTTTTTTTATCCTAAAAGATTCTTAAAAGATAACATTTTTTTTTTAGATCTTATAAGTTATATACATTTTTTTTATCCTAAACGATATATTATTTTTTAATCTTAAATGATAAAAAAAAATTCTTAAAAGATAACTTTTTTCTTCTATCTTCAAAGATAGCAATTTTTTTTCCATCTTAAAAGATAAAAAAAAAAATTATCTGAAAAGATAACTTTTTTTATATCTTAAAAGATAACATTTTTTTTTAGATCTTATACGATATATCATTTTTTTTATCCTAAAAGATATATTTTTTTTATCTTAAATGATAACCAAAAATATGCCTTTATTTAAAAAGATAGCAATTTTTTTTTTTTCATCTTAAAAAGATAAAAAAAATTATCTTAAAAGATAACTTTTTTTTTAAATCTGAAAAGATAACTTTTTTTTATCTTAAAAGATAAAAAAATTTTTTAGATCTTATAAGATATATCATTTTTTTTATCCTAAAAGATATATATTTTTTTATCTTAAATGATAACCAAAAATATGCCTTTATTTAAGGTTACAAAAAAAAAGGGAAGGAGATGCACTGGACTCCATCAAAAACAATTTTTTTTGCCATTTTATTCTCTAGGGTCTCTGCTAAAAATAAATAAATAAATAAAAAGAAACTTTTTTTTAAAGTAATTTTCAAGAAAAAAATACAGATTTTTACTTGTAAACAACAAGTGCCAGAAAAAGGCCTGGTCCTTAATTGGTTAAAAAAAAAAAGGCTGTTCAGGCCTCATGCACAGCGCACATTTTTGACGCTGCTCTTAAAGGTGTCTGGCGGAATATAGAGGAGTAAGGGGGTGGCAGAATGTGGGGTAGTGGGGGATGTAGGGGGTGCAGAATATAGAGGATGCAGGGGGTGCAGAATGAGGGGTAGTAGAGGATGCAGGGGGTGCAGAATGTGGGGAAGTGAGGGATGCAGTGGGTGCAGAATATAGAGGGTGCAAGGGGTGCAGAATGAGGGGTAGTAGGGGATGCAGAATATAGAGGGTGCAAGGGGTGTAGAATGAAAGGTAGAGGGGCATGCAGGGGGTGTAGAATATAGAGGAGGCCCGGGGTGCATAATATGGGGTAGTGGGTGATGCAGGGGGTACAGAATGTGGGGTAGTGAGGGATGCAGGGGGTGCAGAATATAGAGGATGCAGGGGGTGCAGAATGAGGGGTAGTAGGGGATGCAGAATGTGGGGAGGTGAGGGATGCAGGGGGTGCAGAATATAGAGGACGCAGGGGATGCAGAATGAGGGGTAATAGGGGATGCAGGGGGTTCAGAATGTGGGGAAGAGAGGGATGCAGGGGGTGCAGAATATACAGGGTGAAGGGGATGCAGAATGAGGGGTAGAGGGGGATGCAGAGGGTGTAGAATATAGAGGATGCACGGGGTGCAGAATGTGGGGTAGTGAGGGATGCAGGGGGTGCAGAATATAGAGGATGCAGGGGGTGCAGAATGAGGGGTAGTAGGGGATGCAGGGGGTGCAGAATGTGGGAAAGTGAGGGATACAGGGGGGGCAGAATATAGAGAATGCAGGGGGTGCAGAATGAAGGGTAGTAGGGGATGCAGAGGGTGCAGAATGTGGCGAGTTGATGGATGCAGGGGGTGCAGAATATAGAGGATGCAGGGGGTGCAGAATGAGAGGTAGTAGGGGATGCAGAATGTGGGGAAGTGAGGGATGCAGGGGGTGCAGAATATAGAGGGTGCAGAATGAGGGGTAGAGAGGGATGCAGGGGGTGTAGAATATAGAGGATGCCCGGGGTGCAGAATATGGGGTAGTGGATGATGCAGGGGGTGCAGAATGAGGGGTAGAGGGGGATGCAGGGGATGTAGAATATAGAGGATGCCTGAGGGGTGCAGAATATGGGGTAGTGGGTGATGCAGGGGGTGCAGAATGTTGGGTAGTGAGGGATGCAGGGGGCGCAGAATATAGAGGATGCACTGGGTGCAGAATGAGGGGTAGTGGGGGATGCAGAGTGGAGCAAAATGTAGGGTAGTGGGGGATGCAGGGTGTGCAGAATATAGAGGGTGCAGGGGTAGAAGACTGTTGGGTACTGGGGGATGCAGGACAACCTGGGCTCAGAGGAATGCTGGCCATCAGACTGAGGACATCCAGTGGCAGAAAATAGTACTGCAGGGGGTATCTCTGGATGTTGCAGCATTTAATGAGCTATTCGCTTTTTATATGGTTACCTTTGGCTGGAGTTTCGCTTACTTCTATGTAGACTCCAAACTTTTTGTGTTAGTTTTGGATGGAGTGTGGAAGGATTAGCCCCCCTGTCAGTTTTTATGGCTGATTTACCCTCACTATTGGTCCTGGTAAACATGGCCTTATGTTTGCGACATGATGAGTTGTCACTGGGACAGGAAGTGAGGGGAAATTTTCCTATGGGGACACATGTTCTGATATGACCATCAGGAGGCGCTGTGTGTCAGCTGCAGGGGGTGCTTAGGTGTAACGGGGGGAGTAGTGGGGGATACAGAGTGCGGGTAATAGGGGAGGCATGCTGTAATTAATGTGGGGTAATGGGGGATGCAGGGGTTACAGAACTGGGGGGGGGGGGATATTAGGGGTATATAGTGATTAGTAATGGGGGTACAGAGAGGGCTGCAGGGGGTGCAGAAGGTGGGGAATGCAGGGGGTGCATAATGTAGAGGATGTAGGGGATGCAGAATGTAGAGGATGTAGGAGGTGCATAATATACAGGATGCAGGGGGTGCAGAATGTAGAGGATGCAGGGGGTGCAGAATGTAGAGGATGCGGTAGTTCAGAATGTAGAGGATGCAGGAGGTGCAGAAAGTAGGGGATGCAGGGGGTGCAGAGCGTACAGGATGCAGGGGGTGCAGAATGTGGAGGATGCTGGGAGGAGAGAATGTAGAGAATGCAGGGGGTGCAGAGTCTAGAGAATGCAGGGGGTGCAGAGTGTAGAGGAAGCAGGGGGTGCAGAGTGTAGAGGATGCAGGGGGTGCAGAATGTACAAGATAAAAATCATCCCGGACCAGCCCCCTCCTTCCTACAAGATGAGGCCCAACTCCATGTGATTGACCCTTCCCCCCTTTTTTTTTTTGCACCTTGGGCATCATTGCAAAGACCATCCTAACCCCTCCCAAACTACGTGTCTTCATCAGATGCCTTCATGAGATGCCTCCATGAGATGCCTCCATGAGGTGCCTTCATGGGGTGCCTTCATGAGGTTCCTTCATAAGATGCCTTCATGAGGTTCCTTCATGAGGTTCCTTCATGAGATGCCTCCATGAGATGCCTCAATGAGGTGCCTTCATGAGATGCCTTCATGAGATGCCTTCATGGGGTGCCTTCATGAGGTGCCTTCATGAGGTGCCTTCATGAGGTGCCTTCATGAGATGCCTCCATGAGATGCCTCAATGAGGTGCCTTCATGAGATGCCTTCATGAGATGCCTTCATGGGGTGCCTTCATGAGGTGCCTTCATGAGGTGCCTTCATGAGATGCCTTCATGAGGTTCCTTCATGAGGTGCCTTCATGAGGTGCCTTCATGAGATGCCTTCATGAGGTGCCTTCATGAGGTGCCTTCATGAGATGCCTCCATGAGATGCCTCCATGAGATGCCTCAATGAGGTGCCTTCATGAGATGCCTTCATGGGGTGCCTTCATGAGATGCCTTCATGGGGTGCCTTCATGAGATGCCTTCATGGGGTGCCTTCATGAGATGCCTTCATGGGGTGCCTTCATGAGATGCCTTCATGGGGTGCCTTCATGAGATGCCTTCATGGGGTGCCTTCATGAGATGCCTTCATGGGGTGCCTTCATGAGATGCCTTCATGAGGTGCCTTCATGAGATGCCTTCATGGGGTGCCTTCATGAGATGCCTTCATGAGGTGCCTTCATGAGATGCCTTCATGAGGTGCCTTCATGAGATGCCTTCATGGGGTGCCTTCATGAGATGCCTTCATGAGGTGCCTTCATGAGATGCCTTCATGAGGTGCCTTCATGAGATGCCTTCATGAGGTGCCTTCATGGGGTGCCTTCATGAGATGCCTTCATGGGGTGCCTTCATGAGATGCCTTCATGAGATGCCTTCATGGGGTGCCTTCATGAGATGCCTTCATGAGATGCCTTCATGGGGTGCCTTCATGAGATGCCTTCATGGGGTGCCTTCATGAGGTTCCTTCATAAGATGCCTTCATGAGATGCCTTCATGAGATGCCTTCATAAGATGCCTACAGGAGGTGCCATCAAAAAAATAACGTCTTTGGATGGCACCCAAACCTCTATTCATTTGCTGCCTCCTCATACACTCCATGTCTGTTCCTCAACTACGGCTTTGTTTGTGACAAAAGCCAGGAATTGTTTTTTTCTTCTGCCTCTTATCTCTAATGGAGCTTCTTCTTCTTCTCTCTCTTTTTTTTTTTTTTAATGTTGCATGCGTGCCGCCTGTCTATGCGTCTATGAGCGCAGTATGGAAGTGAGCGTCTGATGCGGTACGCCTGGTTTATCATTGCAGGACACCCACGTCCACTTCTCCTTCTGTCTGCCTTGCCAACGTCTCAACCATCACCAACCCCCCCCCCCCCCCTGGCTTTATCAAAGGAGCCAATGGGAGGGTGGGGGGGTCTCTCCATTCCCCCCTTTTTTCCTGTACATTTTTGTTCTTGATACAATGTATATATATAGAGATGTGCGTCACATGCTTGTTATTCAGTAGACTCGATTTCTCTCTCTCTCTCTCTCTCTCTCTCCCTTCTCTCTCCTCTCTCTTTTACTCAGGTCACTTTGACAAGCTCACTCTCCTCCCACTAGCATTGCAATTAGCATATTAATAAACCACAGTACTGCCAGTGGAGAGAGAGAGCGAGGAGAGAGCGAGGAGAGAGCGAGAGAACGCACATACAAGCTCACATACAGAGACAGAATAAAAATTCCTTCTGCCTGCTTCCTCTGAGGCCCAATTTCTGGCTTTTTAGGAGGGGGGCTCGTTTTTTTTTTGTTCTCCGAGATTCCGCACGGGCATTTTATGCCAGGAGCCGTAGCCGCGGGCACCCAGTACCTTCTCGGTTTCAGACCAGGCATGTGAAGATGTCAGTGGGCTGCGCATGTCCTGGTAAGTGCCTTATCTTCTTTTTTCTTATTTTATTATTCCCAGATAATTAACTGGGAATCAATTAGCTTAAGTCGCCTTTGTCGCAGCAAACCGGGGGGCCTGTGGATGTTCTTTTTTGCGTCAAAGATACAAAAGTGACCTGTGTGTTGGCTTTACCTTGGAGTGGATCGAATGTGGTGGTAATGGTGGTGGTGGTGGTGATGGTGGAAGGGGGCAAGAAACAAAAGTGACCTGTATGTTGGCTTTACCTTGGAGTGGATCGAAGGTGGTGATGCTGGTGATGGTGGAAGGAGGCAAGAAACAAAAGTGAACTGTGTGTTGGCTTTACCTTGGAGTTGATCAAAGGTGGTGTTGATGGTGGTGATGGTGGAAGGGGGCAAGAAACAAAAGTAACCTGTGTGTTGGCTTTACCTTGGAGTGGATAGAAAATGGTGATGGGGGTGATGGTGGAAGGGGGCAACAAACAAAAGTACCCTGTGTGTTGGATTTACCTTGGAGTGGAGAGAAAATGGTGATGGTGGTGATGGTGGAAGGGGGCAAGAAACAAAAGTACCCTGTGTGTTGGCTTTACCATGGAGTGGATCGAAGGTGGTGGTGGTGGAAGGGGGCAAGAAACAAAAGTAACCTGTGTGTTGGCTTTACCTTGGAGTGGATCGAAGGTGGTGGTGGTGATGATGGTGGAAGGGGGCAAGAAACAAAAGTAACCTGTGTGTTGGCTTTACCTTGGACTGGATCGAAGGTGGTGATGATGGAAGGTGGCAAGAAACAAAAGTGACCTGTGTGTTGGCTTTACCTTGGAGTTCATCAAAGGTGGTGGTGGTGGTGATGGTGGAAGGGGGCAAGAAACAAAAGTAACCTGTGTGTTGACTTTACCTTGGAGTGGATCGAAGGTGGTGGTGATGGCGGAAGGGGGCAAGAAACAAAAGTAGCCTTTGTGCTGGCTTTACCTTGGAGTGGATTGAAGGTGGTGGTGGTAATGGTGTAAGGGGGCAACAAACAAAAGTGACCTGCGTGTTGGCTTTACCTTGTGGATCGAAGGTGGTGGTGGTGGTGATGGAAGAAGAAGGTGGTGGGGGGGAGATGAAAAAAAAAAATCCCAGAGTTCCTAAATATGAACCAATCAGAAGTGCTTGTGGACTTTTGACCTTAGGTCACGGAGTCGGTAGGCTTGGGGTTGACCAAAAAATTAAATACATTTGTAGGCCTGGATTGACGAGCTGCAAAAAAAAAAAATTGTTTTCTGGAATGTAGCGCACTGCAAATGTTTTTTTTTTTTTCCTTCCCCCAAACACGGCGCCCCCGGCGGAGGGGGGTTACTAGAGGTTGTTGTCGTCCCTGCGGCCAGTGAAAGACCCATTTTTGGACCCGGTTCTTGAATGATACGCTTGTACATTCCCTTGATCACGGTTAACTCTTCCGGCGCCGGTTTGGTTAGGCGAATATTGAACTGCCTGTTGATTGCTGCGGTGTCAGAACCCGGAGATATTATTATTTGCGTTATGCTAGAGCTGTATATATATATATATATATATATATATATTTTTTTTTTTTGGTGGTTGTTGTTGTTTGGGGGGGGGGGGGGGGGCTGGGGGCTAATATGCCAGATGGCTTTTTTTTTTTTTTTCGAAAAGGCGCTGGAGTTGTTGTAGACTTAGGCACAGATTGTACGGCTGTTCTTCTATCTGGATGTGTTTAGCAAGGACACCTTTGCAGCGCGCATATCCGCAGGGACTCATTATCAACGTCTAAGAGAAAGACAAGGAAACATTAGGACTTAGTTTAACCCAGTGGCTGCTGGATTCTCTGAGGACAGAGGAAAAACTCTCAAGGGGGGAATTTTTTTTTCTTTCTTTTTTTTTCTTTTTTTGCTAGGCAACGTGCCTTGAGAAATGTTGTTTTTGTATTTGGTGGCTAGATATGTTTTTTTTTTTTTTTTTTTTTTAGCTTTTTTCCATTAACTCCAATGTGACCATAATAAATATTCATGCAGCATTTGTATACATTTTGTTGATAATAATAATAATATTATTAATATTATTAATAATAATAATAATAATAATAATAACATTATTATTATTATTATTATTATTATTAATAATAATAATAAAAAAAAAATTTCTCTAGTGTTGGGCTCTTTGAGATGATCCCACGTTTCTCTGGTTTGGTACAAGACACCTGTTCAGAATAAGATTTGGTGATTCGTGACTCGTGGTATCAGCATCTTGTCCCCCCCCCCCCCCCCATGCGTTGCCTTGGTTCAGGTTGAGCAAGAAAAACTCCAAATAACCAATGTATGGGGACTTCCCTCCAAAATATTGAGTTCATTGTATCTCTATGGTATCAATAATAATAGGAAATATTATTTAGAATATTTCTATAGCATTGGGTTGGTGTTGGGCTCTTTGAAGGGTTGTCTTGTATCTCTGGCTTCATACAACCTGTGCAGAGTAAGATTTGGTGGCTTGTGACTTGTGGCATCAACATCTTCTCCCCCATGCATTGCCTTGGTTCAGGTGGAGTAAGAAATTCTTTATATAACCAATGTATGGGGACTTCCCTCCAAATGATTAAGTTCATTGTATTGATATTGTAACAATAATAAAAATAACCAATAATATTTAGAATATTTATATAGCGTTGGGTTGGTGTTGGGCTCTTTGAAGGGTTCTCACGTATCTCTGGCTTGGTACGAGACACCTGTTAAGGATAAGATTTGGAATAATAATAATAAATAATCTTTCTCTAGTGTTGGCGTTGAGCTCTTTGAAGAGACCCTAGATTTCTCTGGCACCCACATCTTGACACCCATGTGTGGCCTTGGTTCAAGTAGAGTAAGAAATACTCCACATGACCAAAGTATGGGGACTTCCCTCCAAATTATTGAGTTCATTGTATCGCTATGGTATCAATAATAATAGGAAATATTATTTAGAATAATTCTATAGCGTTGGGTTGGTGTTGGGCTCTTTGAAGGGTTGTCATGTATCTCTGACTTCGTACAAGACACCTGTGCAGAGTAAGATTTGGTGGCTTGTGACTTGTGGCATCAACATCTTCTCCCCCATGCATTGCCTTGGTTCAGGTGGAGTAAGAAATTCTTTATATAACCAATGTATGGGGACTTCCCTCCAAATGATTAAGTTCATTGTATTGATATTATAACAATAATAAAAATAACCAATAATATTTAGAATATTTATATAGCGTTGGGTGGGTGTTGGGCTCTTTGAAGGGTTCTCACATATCTCTGGCTTGGTACGAGACACCTGTTAAGGATAAGATTTGGAATAATAATAGTAAATAACATTTCTCTAGCATTGGTGTTGAGGTCTTTGAAAATGGCCCTAGATTTCTCTGGCATCCACATATTGACACCCATGTGTGGCCTTGGTTCAAGTAGAGTAAGAAATACTCCACATGACCAAAGTATGGGGACTTCCCTCCAAATTATTGAGCTCAGGTCCACCAAGCCTGTCTAAGGGTTGCTGTTCAGAGGATTACAGGAAGCCAATATAAAGGAAGATGTCAGGTATTTCTATAGGGTTGATGATGGACTCTGAAGAGTTCTCACGTATCCCTGGCTTGGTACAAGACACCTGTTAAGAATTCAATTTGGTGACTCCTGACTTGTGGCATCAGCATCTTTCCCCCCATGCGTTGTCTTGGCTCAGGTAAAGTAAGAAATACTTCATATGACCAAAGTATAGGGACTTCCCTCCAAATTGTTAATTGTATCGATATCGTATCACTAATAATAGTAACAAATAATATTTAAAATTTTTCTATAGCATTGGGTTGGCGATGGGCTCCTTGAGGTGATCCCGCATTTCTTTGGCTTGGTACACAACACCTGTTCAGACTAAGATTTGGTGACTCCTGACTTGTTGCATCAGCATCTTGACTCCTCCTGTGCGTTGCCTTGGTTCAGGTGGAGAAAAGCTGGATACACACTATACAACTTTTGTTGTTTGATTTCCTTTAGATTTACCAACTGTGTAGTGCAAAGGCCTGCCAGATTGCATACACATTGAAAGTGTTTAGGTTTGACCTCATATTATATGGTTTTGGTAAATCTAAATAAAATTGTATAGTGTGTATCCATTTTAAGAAATACTTTATATAACCAAAGTATGAGGCCTTGCCTTCAAATTATTGAGTTCATTATATCAATAATAATAATAATAATAGCATATAATATATAGAATATTTCTATAAGGTTGGGTTGGTGTTGGGCTCTTTGAAGAGTTCTCACGTATCTCTGACTTGGTACGAGACACCTGTTAAGATTTAGATTTGGTGACACTTGACTTGTGGCATCAGCATCCTGACCCCCCCCTCCATGCATTGCCTTGGTTCAGGTGGAGTAAGAAATACTTTATATAACCGTAGTATGGGGACTTCATTCCAATTTATTGGGTTCAGGTCCACCAAGCCTAAGGGATGTTGTACAGAGGAGTACAGGAAGCCAATATAAAGGTAGACATTAGGTATTTAGCTGTACACTTTGTCATTTTTCTTTATTTTTGTATTTAGTGGGTAGATTTCTTTTCCATTGATTCCAATGTGACCCTAATAAATACTCATGCAGCATTGGTAAACATTGTATCGATAATAATAAAACATATTTCTCTAGTGTTGGTGTTGGTTGGTTGGGTTCCCACATTTCACTGGCATCACGGTCTTGACCCCCATGTGTTTTTTTTTTTCGTTCAGGTAGAAGAAATTCTCCATATGACCAATGTATGGGGACTTCCTTCCAAATTATTGAGTTCATTGTAGTGATATTGTATCAATAATAATAATGACAAATAATATTTCGATTATTTTGATGGTTCTCTGGCTCTTTAAAGGGTTCTCATATATCTCTGGCTTGGTATGAGACACCTGTTCAGAATAAGATTTGGTGATGCGTGACTTGTGGCATCAGAATTCTGCCCCTCCATGGGTGGCCTTGGTTCCAGTAGAGCAAGAAGTACTCCACATAACCAATGTATGGGGACTTCCCTCCAAAATATTGAATTCATTGTATCGCTATGGTATCAATAATAATAGCAAATATTATTTAGAATATTTCTATAGCGTTGGGTTGGTGTTGGGCTCTTTGAAGGGTTGTCATGTATCTCTGGCTTCGTACAAGACACCTGTGCAGAATAAGATTTGGTGGCTTGTGGCATCAGCATCTTCTCCCCCATGCATTGCCTTGGTTCAGGTGGAGTAAGAAATACTTTATATAACCAATGTATGGGGACATCCCTCCAAATGATTAATTTCATTGTATTGATATTGTAACAATCAGTGTGGCATCAGAATTTTGCCCCCCCCTCCCATGCCTTACCTTGGTTTGGGTAGAGTAAGAAATACTCCATATGACCAAAGTATGGGGCTTCCCTCCAAATTGTTAAGTTCATTGTAGCAATAATAATAACAAATAATATTTGGAATATTTCTACAGCGTTGGGTTGGTGTTGGGCTCTTTCAAGGGTTTTCATGTATCTCTGGTTTGGTACAAGATACCTGTTAAGGATCAGATTTGGAATAATAATAATGATAAATAATATTTCTCTAGTGTTGGTGTTGGGCTCCTTGAAGAGATCCCACATTTCTCTGCCATCAACATCTTGCCCCCCCCCCTCCCCCCATGTGTTGCCTTGGTTCAGGTGGAGTAAGAAATACTCCGTATAACCAATGTATGGGGACTTCCCACCAAATTATTGAGTTCAGGTGCGGAAAGCCAATCTAAGAGCTGCTGGGCCGATGGATTATAGGAAGCCAATATAAAGGTAGGTGGCAGGTATTTCCATAGGTTTGGACTTGTGGGATCAGCATCTTGCCCACCCCCCTATGTGTTACCATGGTTCAGGTAGAGTATAAGAAATACTCCATATGACCAAAGTATGGGGACTTCCCTTCAAATTGTTGAGTTCATTTTATCAATATTGTATCAATTGTATTGTATCAATAATAATAATAATAACATATAATATTTAGAATATTTCTATTGCGCTGGGTTGGGCTCTTTAAACTTTAGATCTAACGTATCTCTGGCTTGGTACGAGACACCCGTTACGGATAAGATATGGTGACACGTGACTTGTGACAGCATCTTGACCCCCCCCCCCCCCCCATGCGTTGCCTTGGTTCAGGTGGAGTAAGAAATACTCCATATGGGGGCTTCCCTCCAAGTTATTAAGTTCAGGTCCACCAAGTCTGTCTAAGCTGCTGTTCAGAGGATTACAGGAAGTCAATATTAAGGTAGTCATCAGGTATTTATACTAGCTGTGGACTTTGTCATTTTTCTTTCTTTTTGGATTTAGTGGATAGATTTGTTTTCTATTGACTCCGATGTGATTGTAATAAATACTCAGGCAGCACTGGTATACATTGTATCGATAATAATAATAGTAATAATAAATAATATTTCTCTAGTGTTGGTGTTGGGCTCTCTGGCATCACCATCTCGATCCCCATAGGTAGAAGAAATACTCCATATGACCGATCTATGGGGACTTCCCGCCAAAATTATTATAGGTCCACCAAGCCTGTCTCAGAGCTTCTGTGGAAAGGATTACAGGAAGCCAATATAAAGGTAGACATCAGGTATTTCTATAGGGTTGGTGTTGGACTCTGACTTGGTACAAGACACCTGTTCAGAATAAGAATTGGTGATCCGTGACTTGTGGTATCAGCATCTTGCACCCCCAATGCGTTGCCTTGGCTCAGGTGGAGAAAAGCTGGATACACACTATACAACTTTTGTTGTTTGATTTCTTTTAGATTTACCTTCAACTGTGTAGTGCAAAGGCCTGCCAGATTAGATACACATTGAAAGTGTTTAAGTTTGACCTTATATTTTATGGTTTTGGTAAATCTAAAGAAAAGTTTATAGTGTTTATCCATTTTAAGAAATACTTCATATAACCAAAGGAAGGCCTTGACTCCAAATTATTGAGTTCATTGTATCAATAATAATAATAGCAAATAATATATAGAATATTTCTATAAGGTTGGGTTGGTGTTGGGCTCTTTGAAGCATTCTCACGTATCCCTGACTTGGTACGAGACACCTGTTAAGATTTAGATTTGGTGACACTTGACTTGTGGCATCAGCATCCTGACCCCCCATGCATTGCCTTGGTTCAGGTGGAGTAAGAAATACTTTATATAACTGTAGTATGGGGACTTCCCTCCAAATGATTAAGTTCATTGTATTGATATTGTAACAATCAGTGTGGCATCAGAATTTTGCCCCCCCCCCCCCCCCCCATGCCTTACCTTGGTTCGGGTAGAGTAAGAAATTATTGAGTTCAGGTCCACCAAGTTGACTCCGATGTGATTGTAATAAATACTCAGGCAGCACTGGTATACATTGCATCGATAATAATAATAGTAATAATAAATAATATTTCTCTAGTGTTGGTGTTGGGCTCTCTGGCATCACCATCTCGATCCCCATAGGTAGAAGAAATACTCCACATGACCGATCTCTGGGGACTTCCCGCCAAAATTATTGAGTTCAGGTCCACCAAGCCTGTCTTAGAGCTTCTGTGGAAAGGATTATTTCTATAGGGTCGGTGTTGGACTCTGAAGAGTTCTCACGTATCTCTGACTTGGTACAAGACAACTGTTCAGAATAAGATTTGGTGATGCGTGACTTGTGGCATCAGCATCTTGCACCCCCAATGCATTGCCTTGGCTCAGGTAGAGTAAGAAATGCTCCATATGACCAAAGTACGGGGACTTACTTTCAAATGATTGAGTTCACTGTATCGATATTGTATCAATAATAATAATAATAATAATAACAAATAATATTTCGAATATTTCTATAGTGTTGGGTTGGTGTTGGGCTCTTTGAAGGTTTGTCGTGTATTTCTGGCTTGGCACAAGACACCTGCTAAGGATAAGATTTGGTGGCTCCTGACTTGTGGCATTAGCATCTTGCCCCCCCCGTGTATTGCCTTGGTTCAGGCGGAGTAAGAAATTCTCAATATGATCAAATCATGGAAACTTCCCTCCAAATTACTGAGTTCAGGATCATCACCAAAGCCAGGCTAGGAGCTACTGTACAGAAGATTACAGGAAGCCAATATAAAGGTAGACGCTGGGTATTTATGCTAGCTGTATACTTGGTAATTTATTCTTTTTTTTTTGCATTTAGTGGGTAGATTTGTATTCCATTGACTCCAGTGTGACTGTAATAGATACTCATGCAGCATTGGTATACATTATATCAACAATAGTAATAATAATAAAAAATAATATTTCTATAGCGTTGGGTTGGTGTTGGGCTCTTTGAAGAGTTTTCACGTATCTCTGGCTTGTTATGAGATACCTGTTGAGGTATTTGGTGATCATGACTTATGGCATCAACATCCTAACCCCCCCCCCCCACCATATGTTGCCTTCAGGTAGATTAAGAAATACTCCATATGACCACGAAAGTATCAAATTATTGAGTTCAGGTGCACCGAGCCTGTCTTAGCCCTTGTACACACGATCGGACATTCTGCCAACCAAATCCGTTGGATTTTGTCCGACGGATTTTGTCCGACAGATTGTGTCCGAAACTTTTGCATACACACGGTCGGACAAAGTTGTCGGAAAATCCGATCGGTCAGAACGTGATGACGTTATTTCGTTACGATGGGACTACGTTCACACTAGTAGCCCTTTGGTGTAGGAATTTGATCTGAGCATGCGTGGCACTTTGTCCGATCGGAATTCTCTACACATGATCGGAGTATGTCCGATCGGACCAGTTTGTCGGAAAATATTTCCAACAAGTTGGAAAATTGGGTCCGACGGAAACAGTCCGATGCATACCACACACAGTCAGATTATCCGACAACACAGTCCGATAGGCTAAGCCCTTGTACACACGGTCGGACATTCCGATGGAAAATATCCAATCGGACCGTGTTATCGGATAATCCGACCATGTGTGGGCTACATTGGACTGTTTCCATCGGAATATCCGACCGACAAAGTTTGAGCCCACGTACACACGGTCGGAGATTTTGCCAACCAAATCCGTCGGATTTTGCCCGTTGGATTTAGTCCGACGGATTGTGTCCAAAACTGTTGCATACACACGGTTGGGCCAAGTTGATGAAAAATCCGATCTTTCAGAACGTGATGACGTAATTTCGTTACGATGGGACTACATTCAGGCTAGTAGCCAATAGCTTTGATGTAGGAATTTGATCTGAGCATGCGTGGCACTTGGTCCGATGAAAATGCTCTACACATGATCGGATTAAGTCCGTCCGGCCCAGTTGGTCGGGAAATATTTCCAACATGTTGGAAAATTGGGTCGGACGGATATTCGGACGGAATCAGTCCGATGCATACCACACACAGTCGGATTATCTGACGACGCGGTCCGATAAGACTTATTCCGACAGATTCTCCGACCGTGTGTACAAGGGCTTAGAGCTGGGCTATAAAATTTTCCGACAACATGATCCGATCTGACTTTTTCCGATCGTTTGTAGAGAATTCCGATCGGACAAAGTGCCACGCATGCTCAGATCAAATTCCTAGACCAAAGCTATTGGCTACTAGCCTGAACGTAGTCCCATCGTAACGAAATAACGTCATCACGTTCTGAACGATCGGATTTTCCGACCGTGTGTATGCAACATCAGTTTCGGACAAAATCTGTCGGACAAAATCCGACAGATTTGGTTGTCGGAATGTCCGACCGTGTGTACAAGGGCTAAGAGGATTACAATAAGCCAACATAAAGGTAGACATCTGGTATTTACAGGGCCGTTTTTAAGGCAGGGCAAAAGGGGCAGCTGCCCTGGGCCCTGTCATTGTTGTGGGGCCCAAAGTAGCTACCTCATACTTGCCAACTATCCTGGTTTAAATTCCCTCGTCCTTTGAGGTTTTAGTCCTGTGCTGTGTCCTGAGATCTCAGTGTGAAATGCTGCTACTAATGCTGCCCAGCTCTGCCCTATTGTTGTGTACAGATGACCTGTGTTTACATGTAAATTACCGACATTCATATGTATATCATGCCCCCTTGAGGTCATATCCACAGTAATCTCTAGCAACCAATCAACAAGCAGAATTCATGTGCTGTAACCGCTAGCAACTAATTAGTGAGCCATAATGTGTGCTGTAACCTCTAGCAACCAGTGGAAATGATACACTGTAACCTCTGGCAACCAATTACAATAGTTGCCTGATCTGATTCAGTAGACTGATTTTGAGTCTAACTGCTAATTATTGTATGTCTCAGAGGAGGAGGAGAGCGAAACTGCATGGGGGGGGGCCCCAAGAAAAGTTTTGCCCAGGGTCCAATCAATATTAAAGACGGCCCTGGGTATTTATACTAGTTGTACAGTTTGTGACTTAATTTTTCTTCTTGGTTTACAAAGAAATAAGCTGAAACATACAACATAAGCTCAATGGTACATTATGGAAGGCAAAAAAAATTCAACACACTAAGTCAAGAGGCCATAAAGATCCATATTTAAAAAAAAGACGGGATAGAATTTGAATTGCTTAGCCCAGGAACTCGGAATGATGGGAGGTTGTAATTTGAACTCTACCCTTTTCTCCCGGGATCAATCCCATATCACCGGGGAAAGTGCAGGTGAAGGTGCAAAACAACATCTGTGTGATACCTAGACCTAAGCGTTGATTTTGTAGATAAAGATCTCAATTGATTTTTTTAATGAATGTATAACTGGATGAAATGTTAACTTCTCTCTCTATATATGTATCTGGAGCTCCCTGTTGATCTATAATAAGTGGTCAAAAGTTTTTGGACATCTGACTATCACACCTACAGGATATGATGGAGGTCAAGTTTTTCCAATGGTAACGCTCCATCAAGACATTGTAGTCCAGCCACTCTCAGCTGGGGGGGGGGGGGGGGTTCCATGGCACCCTAGAGCTCCTCCAGAGGTTGCTAGGGGTTCCCTGAACTGTGATCTCCCATCTGAAGGTTCCGGCATAGTTTTGGGTCCATAGCCACTCGGCAAGGTAGGCCGTGGTGTATAAACCATGCTCAATTGGTACTAAGGGGCCAAAAGTGTGCCAAGAAAATAAACCCCCCCCCCCACACACACACACACACCATTACATCACCACCACCAGCCTGAACCGGTGATACAAGGCAGGATGGATCTATGAGGCCAAATTCTGACCCAACCATCTGAATGTCGCAGCTGAAATCCAGACTCCTCAGACCAGGCAACATTTTTCCCATCTTCTATTGTCCAATTTTGGTGATCCTGTGCCAATTGTAGCCTCAGTTTCCTGTTCTTAGCTGATCAGGAGTGACCCCCCGGGGTGTGGTCTTCTGTTGCTGTAGCCCATCTGCCTCTGTTGTGTGTTCAGCGATGGTATTCTGCATACCTTGGGTGTAACGAGTGGTTATTTGAGTTACTGTTGCCTTTCTATCGTCTGCCCATTCTCCTCTGACTTCTGACACCAACGAGACATTTTCCTCCAGACAACTGCCGCTCACTGAATATTTTCTCTTTCCCCACCAGTCTCTGTAAACCCCGAGAGATGGTTGTGTGTGAAAATCTCAGAAATGCTCAGACTGGCCCGTCTGCCACCAACAACCATGCTATGTTCTAAGTCACTTAAATGCCCTTTCTTCCCCCCATTCTGATGCTCTGTTTGAACTCCAGCAAGTCGTCTTCACCACGTCTGGATGCCTAAGTGCATTGAGTTGCTGCCATGTGATTGGCTGATTAGCAATTTGTGTTACCAAGCGATTGAACAGGTGTACCTAATAAAGTGTCCGGTGAGTGTATGTATATATATATATATATATATATATATATATATATATATATATATATATATTTATATATTTATATATATATATATATATATATATATTTTTTTTTTTTTAAGCATAATTTTAATCCTATTAAGAGAACCTGTCATTTTTAAAAACATTTTTTAATGTCATACACTGGATGTTATTTATTTGACTGATTTGCTGATGTTATGCACTTTATCATTTTGGAAGATTTGCGCTAGTTTGGGTTTATGATATTTCTTTAAAGGTCAGAGATAGCGCTGTTACATTGTTTCTATAATAAGTAGGTTTTATACTTTCCTTAAGAATAGCTGCTACACTGACTTTCAATCCTGGGGCACAGTTCATTAATATCTGGTAATCAGGGAGAGCATACAAACTCCATGTAGATAGTGCCCCTGGTGAAAACCCATGTACAGTACATTCGCTCTGTGCAAATATGGGGAAAAAATGAATGTTATTAGGCTGCAATCTCTGAAGGGGGAATGTCATTCATTCACTAAAAATACAGTGATTCAGGAAAATACTGCCATTTGGCCACTAGATGGAGCTGATGATCGTAGTAAATAAGTATTTAATTCCTGTTATTACCAACTCCATCTGATATCTGATCTGGCCACAATGCAGTATCTTCCCTAAATCACTCTATTCTAGTTGCTCTAACCTACCGGGCAGAGGCCCAATGCCGGACCGCAGCCTCCCTCCTCCCGGGTCTCCAACCAACTGCAGATCCACTAAAGTTCCATTGTGCATCTCAGCTCCCACAGTGCCACCCAACCTTGCCACAGTGGCCTGCCATGCCCCTCAACCTCCCAGAGTGCATCCAGGTCTCCTGAGAGAGCTCAGCCTCCTCACTGCCCCCTAGCTGGCTGCAGAGCCTCTAGCCCCCCAGTGTGCTCCCAACCCCCAAGTCCCACAGTGCCCCCTGAGAAACCTCAGCCCCTACAGTGCCCCCAGCTTGCTGCAAAGCCTCCTGCCCTTTATTGTACCCCCAACCTCCAACAATGTCCTACAGCGCCCCCTGGGAGACCTCAGCCATCACAGTGCCCCTTTCTTGCTGCAAAGCCCCTCATTTTGTCCCCAAACTCCAACAATGTCCCACAGTGCCCCCTGAGAGATCTCAGCCCCTACAGTGCCCCCTAGCTTGTGGCAAAGCCTCCAGACCCCCATTGTGCCCCCAACCTCCAACAATTTCCCACGGCATCTCATGAGAGACCTAAGCCCCAACAGTGCCCCCTAGCTTGCTACAAAGCCTCTAGACCTCATTGTGCCCCCAGCTTCCAAAAAGTCCCAGAGCACCCCCTGTGCCTCCAACCTCCAACAAAGTCCCAATACCTCCCATTGTTCCCCCCATCTCCAACAATGCGCACTGCAATCTAGCACTGTGTTCCCAGAAAGCTTTGGCCTCCTAGAGAGACCCCATACTTCACAGTGGTCCCCAGCTACCTCCAAAACCCTAACCTGCCCATCCCCCAAAGTGACATCGAACCCCATCTAGATTCTTCCAGCATTCCAATACATTATTTGCTTTAATGTGTAAGTATAAGCCTTTTTTTTACTGTTGAGACGTGAGAGGTTTTGGAAGAACGTACCAGAGAACCAATGCTTTATCCTGTATGAGTGAACAACATTCGACCTGGAGATAAAATATCCTAGTAACATTCGATACTGTAGGGCACTGTAGGGGCTGGCATTTCTCAGGGAGGGCTGTGGAATTGTTTAGAGGTTGGGGGCACCATGGGTTGCTAAGGGCTTTGTAGCAAGCTAGGGGGCACTGTTGGGGATGAGGTCTCTCAGGGGGCGCTGTGGGATGTTAGGTTGGGGGCACAAAGGGGGTGGGGGCTGGAGGAGTTACAACAATCTAGGGGGCACTGTGAAGGCTGAGGTCTCCCAGGGGATTCTGTGGGACATTGATGGAAGTTGGGGGTATAATAGGGGGCTAGAGCCTCTGTAGCAAGCTAGGGGGCACTGTAATGGACTGAGATCTCTCAGGGGGCACAGTGGGATATTGTTGGAGGTTGGGGGACACAACGGGGGGCTGGAGGCTCTGCAGCAATCTAGGGAGCACTTTGGAGGCTGTGGTCTCTCAGGAGGCACAGTGGGACATTGTTTGAGGTTGGGGGGACACAATGGGGGGCTGGAGGCTCTTTAGCAAGCTAGGGCGCACTGTGGGCGCTGAGGTCTCACAGGGTGCTGTGGGACATTGTTGGAGGTTTGGGGACACAATGAGGACCTAGAGGCTCTACAGCAAGCTAGGAGGCACTGTGGGGGCTGAGATCTCTCAAGGGGTGCTGTGGGACATTTTTGGAAGTTGGGGGCACAATGGGGGGATAGAGGCTCTGCCGCAAGCTACGGGACACTGTGGGGGCTGAGGTCTCCCAGGGGGTGCTGTGGGTTATTGTGGGAAGTTGGGGGTACAATGGGGGGGTGGAGGTTCTGCAGCAATTTAGGGGGCACAGTGGGGGCTGAGGTCTCTCAGGAGGTACAGTGGGACATTGTTGGAGGTTTGGGGACACAATGAGGACCTAGAGGCTCTACAGCAAGCTAGGAGGCACTGTGGGGGCTGAGATCTCTCAAGGGGTGCTGTGGGACATTTTTGGAAGTTGGGGGCACAATGGGGGGATAGAGGCTCTGCCGCAAGCTACGGGACACTGTGGGGGCTGAGGTCTCCCAGGGGGTGCTGTGGGTTATTGTGGGAGGTTGGGGGTACAATGGGGGGGTGGAGGTTCTGCAGCAATTTAGGGGGCACAGTGGGGGCTGAGGTCTCTCAGGAGGTACAGTGGGACATTGTTGGAGGTTGGGGGGATACAATAGGGGGCTGGAGGCTCTGCAGCAAGCTAGGGGGCACTGTGAGGGCTGAGGTCTCCCAGGGGGTGCTGTGGAACATTGTTGGAGGTTTGGGGGCACAATGGGGGCCTAGAGGCTCTGCAGCAAGCTAGGGGGCACTGTGGAGGCTGAGATCTCTTAGGGGGTGCTGTGGGACATTGTTGGAGGTTGAGGACACAATGGGACAGCTAGAGGCTCTACAGCAAGCTAGGGGGCACTGTGGGGGCTGAGATCTACCATGGGGGTGCTGTGGGACATTTTTGGAAGTTGGGGGCACAATGGGGGGATAGAGGCTCTGCTGCAAGCTACGGGACACTGTGGGGGTTGAGGTCTCCCAGGGAGGTGCTGTGGGACATTGTTGGAGGTTGGGGGCACAATTGGGTGGGGGGTGGAGGTTCTGCAGCAAGCTAGGGGCACAGTGGGGGCTGAGGTCTCTCAGGGGGTGTTGTGGGACACTGTTGGAGGTTAAGAGCATGGGGGGGGGGGGGCTGGAGGCTCTGCAGCAATATACAGAACCAATGTATACTCAGTTTCACAGGACGAATAGCTCTGCAATTTTATTTTTAATAAATGCACCCCAAAGTGTGAGATGGTAGTAAATAACATTTTTGATCATCGCATGGATTGGTGTAAACTTTGTACAGCTTTATGGTTGTTGGGGAACTACAAGTTCCAGCAGACACACATTTTTGGGACATTTCATTCTTTTTTGTTTTAGTTTTTTGTAGTCTTTTTTTCTTTTTTTATAGTTTTAAGTCTTAGCTATGAAGCCTGGTGTTGACAAGATGAAGGGGCACGGCGTGTTTGTAATTCGGAAAGTACAAGATTGCTGTGTGTGCGTTACCAGGCATGACGGAAGAAGCCAATTAACGTGTAGTAACAGAAAGGCGCACCATAATTGTTATGTAAGATTCATTATGATGTGTTAACTTCACACCCAAAAAGCCTGTCTGACACCTTCCAGACACGGGGAGCTGAGGGCAGATTCGAAAGTAGGACGGATTATCTGAATATAATAAGTCATTACTGCGGCAATGTGCTCTCCAAAAGCTTTGGCATTGTTTTCGAGGAAAATGTACAGAGATTGGTGTTTTTTTATTTACTGGCCAAGACAAAAAATAAATAAAATACAATGTAACTTTTTTTTTGTACAGATGTATATGAAATGTTCCAAATATTGCATCTGTCCATCCTGCAGGTGGTGTTTTGCCTCCTGTTGAAAAAAATAAATAAAATAAAAACTTGATGTTTACAGTGCTCAGTAGCTTAACCCTCTTACCGCCAGAGCTGTTTTTAGCTTTTTTTTTGCACATGTGTTTAACCACTTGACCACTGGAAGGTTTTACCCCCTTCATGCTTTTTTTGCTATTCAGCACTGCGCTACTTTAACTACTTGAAGACCAGGCCTTTTTCTGGCACTTTTTGTTTACAAGTTAAAATCAATATTTTTTGCTAGAAAATTACTTATAACCCCCAAACATTATATACATATATATATATATATATATATATATATATATATATGAGATTTCTTAGCAGAGACCCTTAAGAATAAAATGGCGATTGTACATGTACACAGTCCCATGTACATGTACTGATAAGATAAAATAGAGGAGAGATCAGGGATCCTGTGTACATGTACTGATAAGATAAAACACAGAGGAGAGATTGGGGATCCTGTGTACATGTACTGATAAGAGAGATCAGGGATCCCGTGTACATGTACTGATAAAATAACACAGAGGAGAGATCGGGTATCCCGTGTACATGTCCTGATAAGATAACATAGAGGAGAGATCGGGGATCCCGTATACATGTACTGATAATATAACATAGAGGAGAGATTGGGGATCCCGTGTACATGTACTGATAAGAGAGATCAGGGATCCCGTGTACATGTACTGATAAAATAACATAGAGGAGAGATCGGGGATCCCGTGTACATGTCCTGATAAGATAACATAGAGGAGAGATCGAGGATCCCGTGTACATGTACTAAGATAACATAGAGGAGAGATTGGGGATCCCGTGTACATGTACAGATAAGATAACATAGAGGAGAGATCGGGGATTCTGTGTACATGTACTGATAAAATAACATAGAGGAGAGATCGGGGATCCCGTGTACATGTACTAAGATAACATAGAGGAGAGATCGGGGATCCCGTGTACATGTACTGATAAAATAACATAGAGGAGAGATCGGGGATCCCGTGTACATGTACTAAGATAACATAGAGGAGAGATTGGGGATCCAGTGTACATGTACAGATAAGATAACACAGAGGAGAGATCGGGGACCCCATGTACATGTACTGATAACATAGAGGAGAGATTGGGGATCCCGTGTACATGTACTAAGATAACATAGAGGAGAGATTGGGGATCCAGTGTACATGTACTGATAACATAACATAGAGGAGAGTTCAGGAGAAGTTGAAAAAAATGCTCAACTGCTCCTAAACTTCTATTTACCAGCAGCAGTGTACATGAGGCCTTAGGGGTGATTTGTTCTTGGGGGGGGGGGGGGTTGTGCTGGGGAGGAGGAAGATTAGTGTTGGGGGGTGATTTGTTCTTGGGGAGGGGGTTGTGCTGGGGAGGAAGAGTAAAATTAGTGTTGGGAGATTTGTACTCGGGGGGGGGGGGGATGTGCTGGGTAGGAAGAGTAAGATTAGTGTTGGGGAGATTTGTACTGGGGGGGGGGTGTGCTGGGGAGGAGTAAGATTAGTGTTGGGAGAGATTTGTGTTTGGGGAAGATTTTTTGCGGTGGTGGGTCCTTATAAAGGGGTACATTTTTTCTGAGGGAGGGGAGGGGGTATGTGAGGGGCAATATTTTGAGCTTAGAGAATGAGGTGAAGGTGGTTTGCCCTGGTTGGATATTTGCTTGGGAGAGGGTGAGATAGAGGGTAGATTTGTTATGGGAGGAGGAGAGGGTTTGTTACACTCATGTTCTCTGGGTGTCGGAAGTCACCTCCAGGTCTTTCACTACCCTAGTGTCGCCCCCTTTTGTCAGGGTGGGCAATGGTTTTTCAATACCCAGTTGTCCATTTTTAATGATTCCGTGCCCAGTCTTGTCTCATTTCCTGCTCTTAGATGACAGCGGTGAATCCAGCCGGGTCTTCTGCTGCTGGAACGCATTCACTTGATGTTCTGAGAGATGGCCTTCTGTCACAGAGTTTAGTGGACTCCGGGGCAAACAGCTGACTAACGGGCAGGACTGATGGAGCGGTGTCAGTACTAAGACAGATGGTCAGAGGAGCAGACAGCGATGGAGTCAGCGGGTCTGTGGTTAAGTCAGGCACAGATGAACCATTCTTGAACAGTGCAGGGACTATATAGGCTGACAATGACTGACAAGAGCAGAGATAACAGGACCAGGATAAGCACAGACAAGCTGAATCTAAATGCTGTCCAATCACCTGAGTCATCAGGACATGGCCTGTCAGACAAGTCCTGAACCCAGGATTAACCCGTTCATTAGGTTTGAATGTCCAACAGGCTACTTAAGCTTTCCTGATTAGAGCAGGTGTGCGCTTCAGAGAACTGAGCTACAGTGCTGCATAATGACCAGCATGTGGGTGGAGCTTAAGGTGCCCTAGTGGGGACACCATCCAACTGTGCTCACTAATGCCTAAACCTTCGGCAGGAGCTTGCGGACAATAAGACATTAACCAGTTGCCGACCGCCCAACTGAAAAAATACATCATTACTTTGACGTTAAATACCGGGGTTATGGCTGCAGCTAGATGAGGTAATCCCAGTATAATTTATATTTCTCAGACGCCAGTCTTTCAGATAAAGGTGGTCAGAGCTGCCCATTCACTTTCCAGTGGTTCCCGGCCTTACCTAGGTGATCGGTAGCTCCGGGAACCAATCTGGTGCTGGAGGCAGCTGGGCACAGAGATGAGTCAAGGAAAGACGGCCTTCACTCATCTCTATGACCTAGGAGGACCTGAGCGAGTTTTTAAGAATAAAAGTTTTTCATCGTTTTTCATGGTTTGTTATAAAATTTTGCAAACAGGTAATTTTTCTCCTTCACTGATGTGCGCTGATGGGCACTGATGGACTGTACTGATGGCCACTGATAGGGGAAACTGATAGGCTGCACTGATAGGCACTGATTGGCAGCACGGGTGGGCACTAATACGTAGCACTGATAGGTGACTCTGATTGGCAGAACACGTGGGTACTGATTGGCAGCACTGATAGGTGACACTGACAATGAGGCACTGATTGGCAGCCCTGATTGACAGCACTAGTGGACACTGGCAGCACTGATATTCAACACTGATAGGGGACACTGATGAGGAGGCACAGATTGGCAGCACTGGTGGACACTTATTGGCAGATTTGATGGGCACTGATTGGCAGCACTGATAGGTGACACTGATGAGGAGGTACTGATAGGCACTGATTGGCAGCACTGGTGGGCAATGATTGGCAGCATTGATGGGCACTGATAGGTGACACTGATGAGGCACTGATGAGCACTGATTGGCAGCACTGATTTGCAGCACTGGTTGACAGCACTGGTGGGCACTGATTGGTGACACTGATGAGGAGGCACTGATGGGCACTGGTGGACACTGATAGGCAGCACTGATTATCAATGTAGATGTCCCTTCCACACAAGCAAGTTTTATGCTCTCCTCTCCTCTCAGCATGAGGAAAGGAATAAAGATCACTGGCTTGTGTTTACATTGTGATCAGCTGTCATTGGATGCAGCTGATCATGTGGTAAAGGGCCACTGATTGGCTCTTTACCCTGATCTGTGATCAGCTGTGTCCGTCATTCGGTTACAGCGCAATCGGCAAGTGGTCCATGATTTGGTAATAATCCACAAGGCAAAAAGTCCATGACTGGAAGCTATATGTCTATAGATATCCTCGGGCTCCAGTCCCCAATGGGCACCCCGACTGGGTTCCCACTACCAACCCCCAAGGGGGTGGGTGGGCCTCTCCGGCAGAGTGACAGCTATATTTTGGCAGACTTTCCCTGAACCATCCTCCCAGGGCACTAATAAGCCCCTATTTATATGGTATGACCTGCAGGAGACGGTAACATTCTAAAGAGAGTGGGAAAACCTGGCCAGCAGCGTGAACCCCTTCTTTGTCCGCCTTCGGCTTCCATCGTTCCTGATTCGTTTGGCTTTAAATAAGCATGCAACCAGCAAAGTAAAGTAAAGCAACCGAAAATATGAAAGTCATTGGATCAGAATGAGGGCCGGGTAACTAGCACTCTAATAAGGAGAGGCCAGGCTAGGTATTTCTCTTAGCACAGGTTTCATTAATCTCAGCACCGGCTGTATACATATACAGTATATACTGGGAGCGCGCTCATTGCATGGGACCGAGCTCACACTGACTGCTCCCGTTCACCAATTAGGATCAGGAGCCAGTGGGCGGAGCTCAGAAACATACATGCGGCTGCTGCAACAGCCAATCACAGCAGCCACATGATCAGGAACGGGGGGGTTCCTGATCGTGTGGCTGCTGTGATTGGCTGTTGCAGTAGCCGCATGTATGTTCCTGAGCTCCGCCCACTGGCTCCGCCCACTGGCTCCGCCCACTGGCTCCTGATCCTAATTGGTGAACGGGAGCAGCAGCATGCAAAGCGCGGTCCAATATAGCAGCCAATCACATATCACACATATCACACATCTCATATTAAAATGTAATCAAAAAGAAAATGCGTAGAAAAAAAAAAAGTACTGAAAATCCAGCTGCTGAAACAAAAATAATTGGTTACTAGAACAAGCGTTAAAATACTCTAGGAGAGTAGCCCCCCTGCCACACAGCACAGCCTGGTCCAGTTTTTCAGATTAGGTAATTTTAAGTATTTTTATTATTTTTTATTATCTGGGAGTATGATTGCTTTATAGCTAAGGCAATGTGAACAGTAATGAGTACTGAGTATTATACAGAACACAATAGCATGTTACTGTGCTGAAGTCAGGTCGCCGGAATCTTCTTTCTGATTGGCTGCTATATTGGACCGCGCTTTGCATGCTGCTGCCCTTTGCCCGTGGAAGTCTTATAGTAGATAGAATAAACTTGCAAATGGGAAGGCTAAGGAAGAGGTTATTTGCTTACCTTGATGTCATGTGTGTACTTTATCAACCTCCATAAGCAAATATTATGTTCTGCTTAATGTGAAGTTTATGTGTCGAGATTGCTGCGCCGTTTGTGCCGGTTTATGAGGCTCATTATGAAGTCGGAGCTTCCAGCAGCGCTGTATATATTGGGATTTGTCATTGAATGGAAAAGACACAGAAGGAGATTTATCAAGAAAATTTGTGACAAAATTAGAAGCGTCTATTGCCTCTTATTTAGAAAAGTACTATATATACAACAATAAATATGTAATGTAGAACAATAAATATGCAACGTAGAACAACTACTATGCAACATAGAACAATAAATATGCAACATAGAACAACAACTATACAACAAAGAACAACAAATATGTAATGTAGAACAACAACTATACAACAAAGAACAACAAATATGCAACATAGAACAACAAATATGTAATGCAGAACAATAAATATGTAACATAGAACAAGAAATATGCAACAAAGTACAACAAATATGTAACATAGAACAACAACTATGCAACAAAACAAGAAATATGCAACAAAGAATAACAAATATATAACATAGAACAATAAATATACAACATAAAACAACAAATATGCAAAATAGAACAACACATATACAACATAAAACAACAAATATGTAACGTAGAATAAAAAGAAAAGGTACATAAAACAAGGAATATGTAACATAAAACAAAAAATATGTAATGTAGAACAATAAATATGCAACATAGAACAACAAATATGCAACATAGAACAACAACTATACAACAAAGAACAACAAATATGTAACATAGAACAAGAAATATGCAACAAAGTACAACAAATATGTAACATAGAACAACAACTATGCAACAAAACAAGAAATATGCAACAAAGAATAACAAATATGTAACATAGAACAATAAATATACAACATAAAACAACAAATATTCAAAATAGAACAACACATATACAACATAAAACAACAAATATGTAACGTAGAACAAAAAGAAAAGGTACATAAAACAAGGAATATGTAACATAAAACAACAAATATGCAACATAGAACAACAAATATGTAATGTAGAACAATAAATATGCAACATAGAACAACAACTATGCAACATAGAACAATAAATATACAACATAAAACAACAAATATGCAAAATAGAACAACAAATATGCAACAAAGAACAACAAATATGTAACATAGAACAAAAAATATATAACATAGAATAACAAATATGTAACATAGAACAATAAATATACAACATAAAACAACAAATATGCAAAATAGAACAACAAATATACAACATAAAACAAGAAATATGTAACGTAGAACAAAAAAAAGGAACATAAAACAAGGAATATGTAACATAAAACAACAAATATGTAACATAGAACAATAAATATACAACATGAAAACAACAAATATGTAACGCAGAACAAAAAAAAAGGAACATAGAACAACAAATATGTAACATAGAATAACAATCAGTCAATCACATGGCAGCAACTCAATGCATTGAGGGATCTAGACGTGGTGAAGAAGACTTGCTGAAGTTCAATCCGAGCATCAGAATGGGGAAGAAAGGGGATTGAAGTGACTTTGAATGTGGCATGGTTGTTGGTGGCAGACGGGGCTGCTCTGAGTATTTCTGGGATTTTCACACACAACCATCTTTCGGGTTTACAGAGAATGGTGGGAAAAAGAGAAAATATCCAGTGAGTGGAAGTTGTGTGGAGGAAAATGCCTTGTTGATGTCAGAGGAGAATGGGCAGACTGGTTCCAGATGATAGAAAGGAAACAGTAACTCAAATAACCACTCGTTACACCCAAGGTATGCAGAATACCATCTCTGAACGCACAACACATCAAACCTTGAAGCAGATGGGCTACAGCAGCAGAAGACCACACCGGGTGCCACTCCTGTCAGCTAAGAACAGGAAACTGAGGCTACAATTGGCACAGGATCACCAACATTGGAGAATAGAAGATCGGAAAAACGTTGCCTGGTCTGATGAGTCTGGATTTCAGCTGCGACATTCAGATGGTGGGGTCAGAATTTGGTGCATGGATCCATCCTGCCTTCTATCACCGGTTCAGGCTGATGATGGGGGTGTAATGGTGTGGGGGATGGGATATCACTGGTTCAGGCTGGTGATGGGGGTGTAATGGTGTGGGGGTGGATATTTTCTTGGCACACTTTGGGCCCCTTAGTACCAATTGATCATGGTTTAATCACCACGTCCTACCTGAGTATTGTTGCTGACCATGTCCATCCCTTTATGACTACAGTGTCCCCATCTTCTGATGGCTCCTTCCAGCAGGATAATGCCCCATGTCACAAAGCTCCAATCATCTCACCACTGGACAATGAGGTCCCTGTAATCCAATGGCCTCCACACTCACCACATCTCATCCAATGGCCTCCACACTCACCACATCTCATCCAATAGAAAACCTCTGGGATGTGGTGGAACAGGAGATTGCCATCATGGATGTGCAGCCAACAAATCTGGAGCAACTGTGTGATGTTATCATGTCACTATGGAGGAAAATCTCTGAGGAACGTTTCCAACACCTGTTGTATCTATGCCACCAAGAATAAAGGCAAAAGGGGGTCCTAATAAAGTGGCCCGGTGAGTGTATATGGCAAAACTATTGGGACGCCTGCCTTTACACGCACATGAGCTTTAATGAGATCCCAGTCTTAATCCGTAGGGTTCAATATAGATTTGGCCCACATTTTGCAGCTATAACAGCTTCAACTCTTCTGGGAAGGCCGTCCACAAGGTTTAGGAGTGTGTTTATGGGAATGTTTGACCATTCTTCCAGAAGCGCATTTGTGAGGTCAGGCACTGATGTTGGATGAGAAGGCCTGGCTCGCAGTCTCCGCTCTAAATTCATCCCGGGTTGAGGTGCAGGCCAGTCAAGTTCCTCCGCCCCAAACTCGCTCATCCATGTCTTTATGGACCTTACTTTGTGCACTGGTCCAAATGATTTGATGGAGGGGGGGATTATGGTGGGGGGGATGTTTTTCAGGGGTTGGGTTGGCCCCTTGGTTCCAGTGAAGGGAACTCTTCAGGCGTCAGCAGCATCCCAAGACATTTTGGACAATTTAATGCTCCAAAATTTGTGGGAACAGTTTGGGGATGGCCCCTTCCTGTTCCAGCATGACTGCCCACCAGTGCACAAAGCAAGGTCCATAGAGACACGGATGAGTGAATTTGGGGTGGAGGAACTTGACTGGCCTGCACAGAGTCCTGACCTCAACCCGATAGAACAGCTTTGGGATGAACTAGAGTAGAGACTGCGAGCCAGGCCTTCTTGTCCAACATGAGTTCCTGACCAGCCCCCCCAGATGATGTAAGTGATGAAGGTTGCAGCATGGGGGAGATGGTGTGCGGCTGCAATGGTGTGCGGCTGCAACAGTGTGCAGCAGGATGGCGCTGGATATGTTTTAAGGATAATCCAGGAAATAGATAAAAGGGGATTGAAAAAAATTGTTGGGGGAATTAAAGTTGCTCATTGACGTGCCTAAGCGACAGAGGTCACATGACCCAGATGCTGGGCCGCCTGAAGCGGTGATTTCCCAAGAAAGGGGCCCTTCTCTTACCGATTACCACGACTTTAGATTATTATTATAGATCCACTTTAATGTATATTATTGCAGGTACCATAGGGGTGTGCAGCCTATTACATTAGGTGTATAGGTGTGTAGGGTGTGGGTGTGTGTGTATATATATATATATATGTGTGTGTGTGTGTGTATATATATATATATATATATATATATATATATATATATGTCTATATATATATATATATATATATATATATATATATATATATATATATATATATATATATATATATATATATATATATATATATATATATATATATGTATATATACACATACATATAAATATATATACACACACTGTATATATAGGGCAGTAGAGCAGAGATTGGTGTCATTCGTTTATTTGTATTATTTTTATTATGCATTATATTATTATTATTTACAATTATTAATTCTAATTATTATTCTATTATTATATGTTTTAATTGTTTATAATTTAATTTTTATTATTATTTTTTACAATATTATTTTTTGTTATTCTTTTACAATTTTTTTTTTTGTAGTCCCATTAGGGGGGGGGGGGGCTTTGATGTAATATCAGGGGTCTAAACAGACCCCTGATATCTCACTTTAGGGACAGAGAAAGGGACTTCCCCAGGCAGCAGGGTGATTAGGCTGTGCCCAGGCACACCTTGCACAACCTGTGTGCATGCCAATGGCAGGGACTGTATGTACTATATGTATATTTTGGTTCATTTTTTCAAAGATGGCATTCACACATCCAAAGCAAAGGGGGCAGATGTAGCAGAGTGCCTAGACCCCCCACCCACACCCCCACCCACACACCCCCCCCCCCCCCACCACTTTTATACAGTGCCCAGGCAAGGGTTAAATTCCATTATATTGCTGGAACTAGAAGGCAGCTCCTTGGTGATTACATTTCCCCATTGAAGGATACCCAGACACCGTCATTTATGGATTGCAAAGTCGGCCGTTCTATAGCAAAGGCCACAGACGCTTGCTTCTTTTTTTTTTTTTAAAAGCTCTCATCTTCTCGGCGTCCCGTACCTCCATCTGGCTTTGCTTCATTGGCAGTTCTGGCGGAAGCTTTTATAGATCCTAATTTACCTTTACTTTACAAATGTCATCCTGAGAAGACTTTTTTTTTCTTCGGTGTGTAAAGTGGCACAAAAAAGTTGCAAACAATTAGATGATGCTATTTTTTTTTACTATTATTATTATTATTATTATTATTACAATTATTGTTACTGTTACAATTAGCAATACTATTATTATTTTTATTAATATTCGTATTAATAATATTAAAAATAAAATGACAATTAAAAAACAGAATTCTTATTATTATGACTATTATTAATATAATGATTATCATTATGTTATTAAATCGAATAATCATAACAATGATTGTAATCTTAATGATAAAATATTGTAATTTTATTACTAATACTGCTAGTAATAATATTAATAATGTAAACAACAATACGATTAGTATTATTACTAGTAGTAGAAGTAGTAGCAGTATTAATAAAAATTACAATTATTGTATCATTAAAATTACTAATAAAAAATACAATTAGTGTTGTTCTTATTGTTATGATTATTAATAATAATAGTAATAGTTTTATTATTATTATTCAAATAATCATAACAATAATAACAACACTAATTGTCAATACTACTGCTCCTGTCACTGAGAGGAATAGTGCCCCATCATTGGTGTCAGTGGGAGGAATAGTGCCCCATCATTGGTGTCAGTGGGAGGAATAGTGCCCCATCATTGGTGTCAGTGGGAGCAATAGTGCCCCCATCATTGGTGTCAGTGGGAAGAGTAGTGTCCCATCATTGGTGTCAGTGGGGGGTATAGTGCCCCATCATTGGTGTCAGTGGGAAGAGTAGTGTCCCATCATTGGTGTCAGTGGGGGGTATAGTGCCCCGTCATTGGTGTCAGTGGGAGGAATAGTGCCCCGTCATTGGTGTCAGTGGGAGGAATAGTGCCCCATCATTGGTGTCAGTGGGAGGAATAGTGCCCCATCATTGGTGTCGGTGGGAGGAATAGTGCCCCATCATTGGTATCAGTGGGAGGAATAGTACCTTATCATTGGTGTCGGTGGGAGGAATAGTGCCCCATCATTGGTGTCAGTGGGAGGAATAGTGCCCCATCATTGGTGTCAGTGGGAGGAATAGTGCCCCGTCATTGGTGTCAGTGGGAGGAATAGTGCCCCATCATTGGTGTCGGTGGGAGGAATAGTGCCCCATCATTGGTATCAGTGGGAGGAATAGTACCTTATCATTGGTGTCGGTGGGAGGAATAGTACCTTATCATTGGTGTCGGTGGGAGGAATAGTGCCCCATCATTGGTGTCAGTGGGGGGAATAGTGCCCCATCATTGGTGTCAGTGGGGGGAATAGTGCCCTTGCTTTTCCTGAGCTTGGCATGTCCTGACCTTATCTGCACATCATACAAGGTAATACGTCCGTCCTCTGCCACTAGAGATGGGAGGATTGGCGTGGCTCCTATGACCTTGGCAAAATGAATCCCATTTATTTGATTCTTGGTAGCGGCTGGAAGCCATCATATATTTTAATTTAGCCGTTTTTTTTTTTTTGTTTTTTGTTTTGTAGAAAATATATTTTCTGACAGTCTCTCAATTACAAAGCTGTTCCGAGCAATTTCCCCGCTCATTTTCATTGATCCAAACAAAATCTATTTTGCAAACGAAAAAAAAAAAAAGAAAAAAAATGTTGCCAATTACTAAAAACTCTTCTTTTTTTTCTTTTTTTTTTTTTTTTTTAATTTGCCAAGAAAATTGAGTTGATCATTTCTGACACCCCAGCGAGGTGCAGCCGGGTATTTATTTATTTATTTATTATTACTAGAAAGAAGCTGAAGAAGTAGATTTCACTTCTTTTCTTTTGATATTTTTCAAAGCCCATCAGCCCAGGCAGATATAAAATATAGACATTTTTTGCAGCTCTGTAATTGAAAAAAAAAATCATGTTTAACTGCTTCTCACCCGGGCCAATTCTGGGACTTCTCATGTAAGAATTATCTTTATATATATATATATATATATATATATATATATATATACAGTTGTGCTCATAAGTTTACATACCCCGGCAGAATTTAGGATTTCTTGGCCATTTCTCATAGAATATGAATGAGAACACAAAATCTTTTCTTTCTCTCATGGTTTGTGTTTGGCTGAAGCCATTTATTATCAATCATCTGTGTTTACTCTTTTAAAATCATAACGGCAACAGAAACTACCCAAATGACCCTGATCAAAAGTTTACATACCCCGGTTCTTAAAGTGGAGGGCCACCCTGAAAACAAAAAAAATATTAAAAATTACAAAAAAATATAAAAAATAAAAAAAAATGAAAAAAAATTTTTTTTTTTACTTACCAGAAATGCCTGTTGCTAGGCACTTTCTCCTAATCTTCCTCTTCCTCCTCCGCGGAGATCTTCTGTCTTCTGTCTTCGTCGCGGCGTCTTCTGGGTAATGAGTCGCGCTGTGTTCTGGGAACTGTGTGTTCCAGAATACAGCGCGTCCCATTCAGAAAGCGCTGCGGGACTCGCGCATGCGCAGTAGCTGCGGGACTCGCGCATGCGCAGTAGGAAACGGGCAGTGAAGCCGTAAGACTCCATTGCCTGTTTCCCTTACAAGGAATGGCAGCACCGGGACCCGAGAGCCGAGGGACGGGTCGGCCTCAGGCGGCCGACATCGCGGGCACCCTGGACAGGTGAGTGTGTTGATTAAGTCAGCAGCTGCAGTGTTTGCAGCTGCTGACTTTTTTTTTTTTTTTTTGTATAACCGGCCCTCCTCTTTAATACCGTGTATTGCCCCCTTTAACATCAATGACAGCTTGAAGTCTTTTGTGGTATTTGTGGATGAGGCTTTTTATCTTCTCGGATGGTAAAGCTGCCCATTCCTCTTGGCACAAAGCCTCCAGTTCCTGGAAATTCTTGGTCTGTCTTGCATGAACGGCACATTTGAGATCTCCCCAGAGGGGCTCAATGATATTGGAGGTCAGGAGACTGAGGTGGCCACTCCAGAACCTTCACTTTATTCTACTGTAGCCAATGACATGTTGGGTTGGCCTTGTGTTTTGGATCATTGTCATGTTGGAATGTCCAAGTACGTCCCATGCGCAGCTTCCTGGCTGATGAATGCAAATGTTCCTCCAGTATTTTTTGATAACATCCTGCATTCATCTTGCCTGTCAATTTCCTGCGCCTTTTGTAGCTCACACATCCCAAAAACATCAGCGCTCCACCTCCGTGTTTCACAGTAGGGATGGTGGACCTTTCATCATAGGCCTTGCCGACTCCTCTCCAAATGTAGTGTTTATGGTTGTGGCCAAAAAGCTCAATTTTGGTCTCGTCACTCCAAACGACTTTGTGCCAGAAGGTTTGAGGCTTGTCTCTGTGCTGTTTGGCATATTGTAAGTGGGATACTTTGTGGCATTTGCGTATTTTCTTCTGGCGACTTGACCATGCAGCTCATCTTTCTTCAAGTGCCTCCTTATCGTTCACCTTGAAACAGCCACACCACATGTTTTCAGAGAGTCCTGTATTTCACCTGAAGTTATTTGTGGGTTTTTTCTTTGCATCCCGAACAATTTTCCAGGCAGTTGTGGCTGAAATTTTAGTTGGTCTACCTGACCGTGGTTTGGTTTCAACAGAACCCCTCATTTTCCACTTCTTGATTAGAGTTTGAACACTGCTGATTGGCATTCTCAATTATTTGGATATTTTGTTATATCCCTTTCCTGTTTTATACAGTTCAACTACCTTTTTCTGCAGATCCTTGGACAATTCTTTTGCTTTCCCCATGACTCAGAATCCAGAAATGTTAGTGCAGCACTGGATGAAAGATGCAGGGGTCTGTCAGGAGTCCAGAAACTCATTGACCTTTTATACACACACACTAATTACAAACAAACAGATCACAGGTGAGGATGGATACCTTTAATAGCCATTTAAACCCCTTTGTGCCAACTTGTGTGCATGTTACCAGGCCAAAATCACCAGGGTATGTAAACTTGATCAGGGTCATTTGGGTAGTTTCTGTTGCCGTTATGATTTAAAAAAAAGTAAACACAGTTTATTGATAATAAATGGCTTCAGCCAAACACCAACCATGAGTGAAAGAAACGTTTTTGTGTTATCATTCATATTCTCTGAAAAAATGGCCAAGAAATCATAAATTCTGCCGGGGTATGTAAACTTATGAGCACAACTATACATTATTTATACAGTGCCTTGCGAAAGTATTCGGCCCCCTTGAACTTTTCAACCTTTTGCCACATTTCAGGCTTCAAACATAAAGATATAAAATTTTAATTTTTTTGTGAAGAATCACCAACAAGTGGGACACAATTGTGAAGTGGAACGAAATCTATTGGATATTTTAAACTTTTTTAGCAAATAAAAAACTGAAAAGTGGTGCGTGCAAAATTATTCGGCCCCTTTACTTTCAGTGCAGCAAACTCACTCCAGAAGTTCAGCGAGGATCTCTGAATGATCCAATGTTGTCCTAAATGACTGATGGTGATAAATAGAACCCACCTGTGTGTAATCAAGTCTCTGTATAAATGCACCTGCTCTGTGATAGTGTCAGGGTTTTGTTGAAAGCGCAGAGAGCATCATGAAGACCAAGGAACACACCAGGCAGGTCCGTAATACTGTTGTGGAGAAGTTTAAAGCCGGATTTGGATACAAAAAGATTTCCCAAGCTTTAAACATCCCAAGGAGCACTGTGCAAGCGATCATTTTGAAATGGAAGGAGTATCAGACCACTGCAAATCTACCAAGACCTGGCCATCCCTCTAAACTTTCAGCTCAGACAAGGAGAAGACTGATCAGAGATGCAGCCAAGAGGCCCATGATCACTCTGGATGAACTGCAGAGAACTACAGCTGAGGTGGGAGAGTCTGTCCATAGGACAACAATCAGTCATACACTGCACAAATCTGGCCTTTATGGAAGAGTGGCAAGAAGAAAACCATTTCTCAAAGATATCCATAAAAAGTCTTGTCTAAAGTTTGCCACAAGGCACCTGGGAGACACACCAAACATGTGGAAGAAGGTGCTCTGGTCAGATGAAACCAAAATCCAACTTTTTGCCCACAATGCAAAACGATATGTTTGGCGTAAAAGCAACACAGCTCATCACCCTCAACACACCATCCCCACTGTCACACATGGTGGTGGCAGCATCATGGTTTGGGCCTGCTTTTCTTCATCAGGGACAGGGAAGATGGTTAAAATTGAGGGGAAGATGGATGCAGCCAAATACAGGACCATTCTGGATGAAAACCTGTTGGAGTCTGCAAAAGACCTGAAACTGGGACGGAGATTTATCTTCCAACAAGACAATGATCCCAAACATACAGCAAAATCTACAAAGGAATGGTTCACAAATAAACGTATCCAGGTGTTAGAATGGCTAAGTCAAAGTCCAGACCTGAATCCAATCGAGAATCTGTGGAAAGAGCTGAAAACTGCTGTTCACAAACGCTCTCCATCCAACCTCACTGAGCTCCAGCTGTTTTGCAAGGAAGAATGGGCAAGAATTTCAGTCTCTCGATGTGCAAAACTGATAGAGACATACCCCAAGCAATTGCAGCTGTAATCGCAGCAAAAGGTGGCTCTACAAAGTATTAACGCAAGGGGGCCGAATAATTTTGCACACCCCACTTTTCATTTTTTTATTAGTGAAAAAAAGTTTCAAAAATCCAATAGATTTCGTTCCACTTCCACCTCTGTGGAAGGTGATACACACACACACACACATGCTTGAACCTTGAATCTAATGCTTGGTCACATTTAAAGAGTAACTTCACTTTTGTTGATAACCCCCTCCCCCTCTCTGGGTGATCTCTGTACATTGCAGGGATTGTAACCAACATTGTTGCAGATACCTTCCTTTTTTTGTTATTCTGAAGAAATAGCTGTTTGTTTCTCTGTTTCCATGTGAATGGGAGCGACTTTATAATTATCAATCAGCTGCTGCACCTGCAGGGCTCTAATGAGGGAAGTAGCCGGGTCTGCGTCCCTTTAGATGAGATTTCCCCTTTGGGAGTATCTTTCCAAAAAATGACATTTGTGTTGCAGGGGATGCCCAAAATCCAACTTGTATCTTAATGCAGACTTCTGGGAAAATCAGTGAGCCAATCACACAAGCAGGAAATTACATTTCTGGGGGGGAGGGGTCTGTGAACAGGGCGCCTCCAATTGGCCATATTGCATTTTACAGAAAATTACGGCGGCTGCAGATTGAAAAGGAAAGGGAATTTTTAATAACATTCAATTACAATATGGCTCGTTTAGTGATTGTATATGTTGTATACATTTTTATATCATTTTAATTTATAATTTATATATATTTATTTTATATATATATATATATATATATATATATATATGTTAATTTTTATTTGCTATTTTTTTCTTTTTATTATTCTACAAAAGTGGAGTTACCCTTTAAATAAAAAATAAAAAAATAATAAGGCATGCAATAAAACTGTGACACCGGATAGTTTACTGTGCTCTAAAAATTTGGCCCCCTCCCCCGCAGCATTATTAGACTGAGAAAAATCCATAAATAAACCTGTTTCTCCATACGGCCATCAGAGCCAATCAGATAAAGTCTTAATTTTTGGGTTATCGCAATTTCCCTTGAAAAGGGGGGGAGGAGTCGGGGTGGGGGAGGGAAATAGCCGCTGTCAATTTAGAGCGGAAAAAAAAAAAAAAAAAGAAACCTTTCCTGTGAAGACTGAAAAAAAAAAAAAAACAAGCTGATCCAGAAGAAATTCCAGAGAAATGGCGCACTAATCAATCCCACTGGGACCGAGCGCTGAAAGAGGATCACATCACAGGGCGCTCCTCGCATTCTGCTTGAACTACGTTTTGTCTACAAGCTGGGACTGATCTTCAGAATTTTTTTTTTTTTTTTTATTACAAAAAAAAACTAAAAATCTGTTCGACTCTCCAACTGTCTGTAAAAAAAAAAAAAAAAGCTTCTTTTTTAAATTATTCATCTGGAAGCTGAATGTGGCATGACACTACATCTGGTATCAGGCATCTTGGAATGACTCGGCCTACGGAGAATATTTTTACTCATTCCAGTCCAGCGACTCGATCTCTGGCAGCCGAGCGGTTTCATCCCCAGACATCGAAAAACAGAGTCAAGCTGGAGATCTTTTTTTTTTTTTTTTTTTTTTTTTTATTGTATTAAAAAAAAAGGGACATTAGACTGGAAACAAAATAGCAATTGTTTTGGGAAAATAAACAACATTTAAAGGAAAATTAACATCTGAAAAATGTGTGATATAAAAAACAAAATTAAAAAAAATAAAATTGTATCAAATGCTTAACGCAATTTTAATTTCCTGCTGCCAATCCATGGCAACGACTACCGCATGCATGCTGCCATGTTGGCGACGGGAAACAGGGTTATAGAGATGTTTTTTTTTTATAATGCATGGCCGCCCTACAGGAGAACAAACTAGAGTTCAACCAAATCTAGTCCCCAATGGTCAAAATGTTGCTGCCCCCCACTTTTAACTGCTGCTCTCTTAATGAGCCCTCCCCCCCCCACGGCTGGTTCTTTTTTAATGCAAAAATATATTATATATGATATTTATAGTATATATTATTTTATAATTTTATTATATTTGAATTATATTATCATATTTAATTATTTATATATATATATATATATATATATATATATACATATATATATATATATATATATATATACATACATATATATATATATATATATATATATATATATATATATGTATATATATATATATACATATATATATGTATATATATATATATATATATATATATATATATATATATATATATATATATATTTCAACATTTCAACAAGGTGCAAGCTTGTCCTCTTCAGGACAAGAAGTCCTGAGGAGGACAAGCTTGTGCCTAATCGAAAAAACATTGAAATAAAACCTTCACTGTGCATTCACCTTTCAAGATCTGTGAGTGCGTCTTTCTGTTTTAGATTATAATATATATATATATATATATATATATATATATATATACAGTATCTCACAAAAGTGAGTACACCCCTCACATTTTTGTAAAGATTTTATTGCCCTCTCAAAATAACTCAACACACAGCCATTAATGTCTAAACCGCTGGCAATAAAGGTGAGTACACCCCCTAAGTGAAAATGTCCAAATTGGTCCCAATTAGCCATTTTCGCTCCCCAGTGTCATGTGACTCGTTCGTTTTACAAGGCCTCAGGTGTGAATGGGGAGCGGGTGTGTTAAATTTGGTGTTATCGCTCTCACTCTCTCATACTGGTCACTGGAAGTTCAACATGGCACCTCATGGCAAAGAACTCTCTGAGGATCTGAAAAAAAGAATTGTTGCTCTACATAAAGATGGCCTAGGCTATAAGAAGATTACCAAGACCCTGAAAATGAGCTGCAGTATGGTGGCCAAGACCATACAGCGGTATAACAGGACAGGTTCCACTCAGAACAGGCCTCACCATGGTCCACCAAAGAAGTTGAGGTCACGTGTTCAGCGTCATATCCAGAGGTTGTCTTTGGGAAATAGACATATGAGTGCTGCCAGCATTGCTGCAGAGGTTGTGGGGGGGGGGGGGGGGGGGTCAGCCTGTCAGTGCTCAGACCATACGCCGCACACTGCATCAAATTGGTCTGCATGACTGTCATCCCAGAAGGAAGCCTCTTCTAAAGATGATGCACAAGAAAGCCTGCAAACAGTTTGCTGAAGACAAGCAGACTAAGGACATGGATTACTGGAACCATGTCCTGTGGTCTGATGAGACCAAGATAAACTTATTTGGTGTCAGATGGTGACAAGCATGTGTGGGGGCAACCAGGTGAGGAGGACAAAGACAAGTGTGTCTTGTCTACAGTCAAGCATGGTGGTGGGAGTGTCATGGTCTGGGGCTGCATGAGTGCTGCCGGCACTGGGGAGCTACAGATCATTGAGGGGACCATGAATGCCAACATGTACTGTGACATACTGAAGCAGAGCATGATCCCCTCCCTTCAGAGACTGGGCCGCAGGGCAGTATTCCAACATGATAACCACCCCAAACACACCTCCAAGATGACCACTGCCTTGCTAAAGAAGCTGAGGGTAAAGGTGATGGACTGGCCAAGCATGTCTCCAGACCTAAACCCTATTGATAATCTGTGGGGCATCCTCAAACGGAAGGTGGAGGAGCGCAAGGTCTCCAACATCCACCAGCACTGTGATGTCATCATGGAGGAGGGGAAGAGGACTCCAGTGCCAACCTGTAAAGCTCTGGTGACCTCCATGCCCAAGAGGGTTAGGGCAGTGCTGGAAAATAATGGCGACCACACAAAATATTGACAATTTGGGCTAAATTTGGACATTTTCACTTAGGGGTGTACTGACTTTTGTTGCCAGCGGTTTAGACATTAATGGCTGTGTGTTGAGTTATTTGGAGGGGACGGCAAATTTCCACTGTTATACAAGCTGTACACTCACTACTTTACATTGTAGACAAGTGTCATTTCTTCATATATATGTACACACTGCGTATATATAGACAACATTGTCAGTTATAAAACAAAGAGTAATAATAATACGTATTATGATTATTATTATTATTTCTTATTATTATGATAAGATTGTAATTATTATTCACATTGTAACTTTGTAAAACACAAAGAGGAAAAACAAAGCTGACATTTAGAATCCCAGAACGTTACCTTCAATAAAGTCACCAGATGGGGAGATAATCTGACCCTCCCCCACAGGTGGCACCCCTCTGTGCCATCTTCACATGTGTGCTAATACCTCCTAGAAAGTGAGAGAGAAAGGGAAGGGGAAAAAGAAAGTGATGAAGGAAAATGGTCAAGAAACAAGCAGGAGAAATGAAAAAATAGAAAAAAAGGAAAAATCCATGAATGTCCCTGACCTAAAAAAATACATTTATAAAAGTTCCGTATGTGTTTTGACCCTAATCGTGGACCTTCAGATTTTTTTTGTAGATGTCAGAAGAAATGTTTACATTCATCCACACTGCCCATGTTTGGTAAAAGTGGTCATATTTGGTGTTAGACCGATGTCCATTCATTGGCCTCCATAATTGTCTGAACCTTGAAAACCCCTTCCCTCACCATGGGAGGACGAGGTGTCCTCCACAACATGGAG
The DNA here is from genome assembly GCF_037356315.1 of Lithobates pipiens. Classification (NCBI taxonomy): domain Eukaryota; kingdom Metazoa; phylum Chordata; class Amphibia; order Anura; family Ranidae; genus Lithobates; species Lithobates pipiens. The sequence goes on from NW_027507787.1 coordinate 234,777,240, forward strand.
GGTAAGCATTTGCCAACATTCAAGAGATGTGACATGAGAAACCTCTTGTATTTATTATTACTTCTTGTTTTCTAATTTTGTGATATGGGTAGCATGGAATAAGGTCGACCAAAGGGTCATCAAGAATGACTTTGTGATCTTCTCAATCATCGTTCCCTGGTTCTTTCTTAAAATCTGCCCTACTTCCTGGCTCACCTGCCCCAGCTGCTCTTCTCTTTCCCTGAGACCCCCTACAGGGCCTATTGGCCTCCCATAGTGCCCCTCTTCCATGCTCCTTCCTGCCTCTTTTCCCTGTTCTCGCTTCTCCTCTCCTTCCATTGGTTGATGCCACCTTTCTATCTACATCCTACTCTTTAACCACCCCCCATCCAACCTCCATTCGTTGGCCTCCTTAACTGTGTGAACTTTTAGGATCTATTCCCTCATCATGGGAGCTTGTCCTCCAAAACAAGGAGGTTAAACAAATCCCAGTGTTTAAGAGATGAGACACGAGGGACCTGCCGAGGTATGGGTAGCATGGATCGGGACTACCAAAGGGTCATCAGAACTGGATGTGTGATTTTCTCCAATCATGGTTCCTTAGCTCTTTCTTAAAATCTGTCCTCCTTCCTTCACCATGGGAGGACGAGGTGTCCTCCACAACATGGAGGCCAACCATTTCCCAACATTCAAGAGATGTGACATGAGAAACCTCTTGTATTTATTATTACTTCTTGTATTCTAATTTTGTGATATGGGTAGCATGGAACAAGGTCCACCAAAGGGTCATCAAGAATGACTTTGTGATCTTCTCAATCATCATCGTTCCCTGGTTCTTTCTTAAAACCTGACCTACTTCCTGGCTCACCTGCCCCAGCTGCTCTTCTCTTTCCCTGAGACCCCCTACAGGGCCTATTGGCCTCCCATAGTGCCCCTCTTCCATGCTCCTTCCTGCCTCTTTTCCCTGTTCTCGCTTCTCCTCTCCTTCCATTGGTTGATGCCAACTTTCTATCTACATCCTACTCTTTAACCACCCCCCATCCAACCTCCATTCGTTGGCCTCCTTAACTGTGTGAACTTTTAGGATCCATTCCCTCACCATAGGAGCTTGTCCTCCAAAACAAGGAGGTTAAACAAATCCCAGTGTTTAAGAGATGAGACATGAGGGACCTGCCGAGGTATGGGTAGCATGGAACGGGACTACCAAAGGTTTATCAGAACTGGATGTGTGATTTTCTCCAATCATGGTTCCTTAGCTCTTTCTTAAAATCTGCCCTCCTTCCTGGCTCACCTGCCCCTCTCTTTTTTTTGAGCCCCCTACAGGGCCCACTGGCCTCCTATAGTGCCCTTCCTCTTGCTCTTCCCTGCCTGGTTGCTGCCTCATGAAGAATCATGTAAGCCCCGATAACAGTTTAACAATTCCAAGCCCTGATGAAGGAGGGGGTTGGCCCCCAAAAAACGTGTTGGATTATTTTAATGTGAATGTTTGTTGAAATATTAAAGCAATTTGGACTCTGTCGCAGGCTGGGGGCGAGTCCACAACAGTCTGGGCTCAGAGGAAGTGGATTGAATGATGCTGTCTCCCTGTCCCTCTGCTTCCAACTGTGAAAACATAACAGACCAAATGGGGAAAAAGTCACTTCAATGATTCAAAAAAGAATCACATAAAACAGCCAATGTGTTTTAGGGGGTCAACCTTCATCAGTAGATTTAACGAAACAAATTGCTAGGCAAATCTGCATGCCTCGCAATGTATCACTTCAGCCCTCATAATGATTTAATAATTCCATACATTTAGAAATCACATATAACAACCAACCTGTTTCAGGAGCCAACACGTTCCTTCATCAGGGTATTAGTAGATTAAATGAAACTAATTATCAGACAAATCTGTATTTGATCTCGCTTGCTCCCTCATGAAAGTATCACTTAAGTATCACTTAAGCCCTGATAACAACGTAACAATTTTAAGCCCTGATGGAGGAGTGTGTTGACCCCCAAAATATGTTAATGTTTGTTGAATTATTAAAGCAATTTGGACTCCATGACAGCCTGGGTTCAGAGGAAATGGATTGAATAATGCTGACTCCCTGCTTACAACTGTGAAAACACAACAGACCAAGTGAAAAAAAAAATCACTTTAATGATTAATAACATATTCACATCAAACAGCCAACGTGTTTCGGGGAGCCAAAAGATCTCTTCATCAGGGCTTAAGTAGACTTAATGAAACTAATTGCTAGACAAATCTGTATTTGATCTAGCTTGCCTCACAAAGTGTCACTTAAGCCCTGAGAATGATTTAACTCCAAAAATTCAGTGATTCATAAAATAATCACATATAAACAGCCTTACGTGTTTCGGGGGGCCAACACATCTCTTAAGTAGACTTAATGAAACAAATTGCCAGACAAATCTGTATTTGATCTAGCTTGCCTCACAAAGTATCACTTAAGCCCTAATTGTCATTTCAAAATTCCATGAATTCAATGATTCATAAAATAATCACATATAACAGCCAATATGTTTGAGGAACCAACACGCTCCTTCATCAGGGCTTAAGTAGATTTACTGAAATAAATTACCAGACAATTCTATGTTTGATCTCGCTTGCTGCCTCATTAAGTATCACTTAAGCCCTGATAATGATTTAACAATTAAAAGCCATGATGAAGGAGTGTGTTGACCCCTGAAATGTGTTGGCTCTGTTATGTTATTGTTTGTTGAATTATTAAAGCAGTTTGCACACTGTCGCAGGCTTGATTGATTTATGCTGTCTCCCGGCTTCCAACTGTGAAAACAAAACAGACCAAAAATGGGGAAAAAAAAATCACTTTAATGAGTCATAACATATTCACATCAAACAGCCAATGTGTTTCGGGGGCCAACACGCCCCTTCTTCAGGGCTTAAGTAGACTTAAAGTGGTTGTATACTCAAATTTTTAACTTTTACCTACAGGAAAGCCTATAATAAGGCTTACCTGTAGGTAAAAAAAATATCTCCTAAACCTGTACGGTTTAGGAGATATTCCCCTCGGTATGCGCCGCTGACTGCAGCGGCGCATGCGCACAAGGGGATTCTCGGCGTGAAAATCCGGCAGTGGCCGGCCGGCAGGAATGAAATCTCCCACGCGCATGCGCGGGAGTGACGATATCGCGGCTCTGGCCACTCACAGCGCCGGAGCCGCGATACCCGGAAGAAACGCAGAGGGAGCATGTCAGCTCCCTCGGTGTGGATCGGGCCAGATGTCGGGGCCTCGTTCTAAGGTAAGTATTTCATAATGAGCTAGTATGCGGTGCATACTAGCTCATTATGCCTTTTGCTTTGCAGGTTTAAAAAAAAAAATAAAAAAATTTGCGGGTTTACTACCGCTTTAACGGAACAAATTGCCAGACAAATCTGTATTTGATCTAGCTTGCCTCACAACGTGTCACTTAAGCCCTGAGAATGATTTAACAATTCCATAAATTCAGTGATTCATAAAATAATCACTTATAACAGGCAACGTGTTTCAGGAGTCAACACACTCCTTCATCAGGGCTTATGTAGATTTAATTAAACAAATTACAAGACCAATCTATATTTGATCTTGCTTGCTGCCTCATGAAGTATCACTTAAGCCCTGATAACAATTTAACAATTCCAAGTCCTGATGAAGGAGTGTGTTGACTTTGAAATGTGTTGGCTTTTTTATGTGAACGTTTTTCGAATTATTAAAGCAACTTAAACTCTGTGGCAGGCTGGGGGGTGGGTCCATGATAGCCTTGGTTCGGAGGAAATAGAATGAATGATGCTGTATCCCAGACCAAATGGGGAAAAAATAATGATTCATAACATATTCACATCAAACAGCTAAAAAGTTTCGGAGGTCAACACGTCCCTTTATCAGGGCTTAAGTAAACTTAATGAAACAAATTTGCAAATTTGCAGGCAAATCTGTATTTGATTTAGCTTGCCTCACAAAGTATCACTTAAGCCCCGATAACAATTTAACAATTCCAAGTTCTGATGAAGGAGCGTGTTGCCCCCCACCCCCCCCCCCCCTCCACCCCCCAATATGTGTTGGCTTTTTTATGTGAATGATTTTTGAATTATAAAAGCACTGGGGGCAGCTCCATGACATACACAATAGACCAAAAGGAGAAAAAAATCACTTTAATGAATTATGTCATATTTACATCAAACAGCTAACATGTTTCAGGGTCAACACGTCCCTTTATCAGGGCTTAAGTAAATTTAATGAAACAAATTGGCAGACAGATCTGTATTTGAATTAGCTTGCCCCACGAAGTATCACTTAAGCCCTGATAACGATTTAACAATTCCAAGTTCTGATGAAGAAGCGTGTTGCCCCCCGCCAATATGTGTTGGCTTTTTTTATGTGAATGATTTTTGAATTATAAAAGCAACTTGGACTCTGTGGCAGGCTGGGGGTGGGTCCATGACCTACACAATAGACCAAAAGGGGGAAAAAAATCACTTTAATGATTCATGTCATATTTACATAAAAAACATCACTGTAATTATTCATGTCATATTTACATCAAACAGCTAACGTGTTTCGGGGGTGCAAAAGGCCCCTTCATCAGGGCTTGGAATCATTATCAGGGCTTAAGTGGACTTAGTAAAACCTCCTGAAGTATCACTTAAGCCTTAATAATGATTTAGCAAATCCAAGCCCTAGTGAAGGACTGTCCAACCCCTCCCCCCCAAAACACTTTTTCCTAATAGGAACAAACTGTCCAATCGCAGGCTAGGGGTGGGTCCATGACAGTGAGTGGATTGAATGATGCTGTCCATCATTCAATCTTTTCAGTTTTTTTTTTAAATCTTTTATTAGGATAATATTTTATTTTGTTTTAAGGAAGGTAAGTGCTTTCTTTATACATTATCAACAGCAAGCGGAACGGAGTCTCAGACATAGCTGAAATAACAAAGCGTCCTCCTCCTACCATCGCCTCTAATTGATTTGCGCGTTCCTAACATTACTCGACCTTTCGGCATCTTCATCGTTGACCTTGCAGCGTTGGAAAAAGATGCCCTCGGATACGGCGGCCATGAATTTGACTCAATGGTGCGGTATCCATGGAGCGCTTTAATGAACTTACGCCGAATAAAAGGCTGATTGCCAAACATGTTATAATAATTTTCCCGGAATACTTTGTGTACCTAAGCTAATATAATCATTATGTGCAGGAGCGACACCGCGCCGCAGCGCCGCACTCCCTTTATCTATGCCTCGCTGTGTGTAACCTAAAGCCCAACTCCGCCATCAGGACCCCCCAATCCCTCCCTATGGACCCTTCCCCCCTATTCTCTATGCTTTATTTTTTGATACACTTTTTGGAAGTCATCAAGGTAGTCGCATGACATGCAGAGTCTTCTTTTCTGCCTTTGAGCAACAAAAAGACCAAGAGGTGCCGGGACCCCCAAAATTTATTTGTGTGATCATCCAATTGGCTCACTGGCTCTGGTGAGGCTGCTTGCTAGACACAAGGCTCCCCCTTTGATTTGTATCCAAAATTTGACTCAAAATGTGGCAACCCAACAAGATCAGCAGGCCTAATGCTGAAAGAATGCAAGTCATAAAATGAATATGTAAAATAATCAACGCGTTTCGAGGGCCAACAGACTTCTTTATCAGGGCTTGGGACTGCTATTTGGGCTTAAGTGGACTCAGTAAAATTAATAACAAGTAAAAATGAATACATAAAATATCAAACGTGTTTCGGGGGGAAAACATTCCTTCATCAGGGCTCGGAGCTGCTATCAGGGCTTAAGTGGACTCACGTAAAACACGTAACAAGCTAAAATTAATATATAAAACATCCAATGCATTTTGGGGCCTAACACACTCCTACATCGGTTCTTGGAATTGCTATCAGGGTTTAAGTGGGCTCAGTAAATCAAGTAGTAATTTAAAATTAATGCATAAAATATCCAACGTGTTTCAGGGGCCAACACACTCCTTCATCAGGGCTTGGAGCTGCTATCAGGGCTTAAGAGGACTAAGTAAAACAAGTAACAGGCTAAAATTAATATATAAAATATCCAATTCATTTTGGGGTCTAACACACTCCTAATCGGTTCTTGGAACTGCTATCAGTGGACTCAGTAAAATAGGTAATAAGTTAAAATGAATACATTAAATATTGAATGCGTTTCGGGGGCCAACACACTCCTTCATCAGGGCTTGGGACTGCTATGGAGTCTTAAGTGGATGCAGTAAAACAAGTAACAAGTTACACTAGATACACAAAATATCCAGCGTGTCTCGGGTGCCAACACAGCCCTTATTCAGGGCTTGGAACTGCTATCAGGGCTTAAGTGAACTCAGTAAAACAAGTAACACGTTAAAATGAATATATAAAATATCCAATTCATTTTGGGGGCTAAAACACTCCTAATCGGTTCTTGGAACTGCTATCAGTGGGCTCAGTAAAATAGGTAATAAGTTAAAATGAATACATTAAATATTGAATGCGTTTCGGGGGCCAACACACTCCTTCATCAGGGCTTGGGACTGCTATGGAGGCTTAAGTGGATGCAATAAAACAAGTAACAAGTTACACTAGATACACAAAATATCCAGCGTGTCTCGGGTGCCAACACATCCCTTATTCGGGGCTTGGAACTGCTATCAGGGCTGAAGTGGACTTTTTAAAAATGAATACATAACATATCCAACAAATTTCGAGGGCCAACACACTTCATCAGAGCTTGGAATCGCTATGAGGACTTGGAGAGTTGCCCCGTGCAGCACTACTTTGTTGCCACAAGATGCCCTCAGTCTTCTGGGCTGAATGATGCCTAGTGTTATTTATCATGTTGCCCTGCCTCCAATCCCTCCTTTTACAATCGGCTATTTTATTTGAATAAATTCTATTTATTTGTGCTGCCTATGGGAGAATAACGTTTTCTCCCCATCCCCCTGCACATGCCCACATGTGCCCCAGGGCTTTGGGTCCTGAATGACTCCTTTGGTTCATCTGCAGGTTTTCCTAGCCATCTGCGCATGCGTGGGTGTTTCCGCACACGAACAAAGATGGCTATTAGGAAAGTCCCAAACCTTCGGCACCTTTACTCATGCGTGGGAAATCCCCTACGCATGTGTCGAAGGGCTCTGCCATGACCCGTTGGCTCTAATGGCGACACTGAGGGTAGGGAGCCACCCGAGAGACGGATTAAAGTTCCACTTTAAGATATCCAGGCCATCAGGGCCGCAGCCCCTAAGGGGGCATGTCGCCAAGCCATAGTGTATTTAAGTCAAGTCATCCACTCTCTCTGCTTCCAAAACACAAGAGACCCGATGTGGGAAAAAATCACTTAAATGATTCATAAAATAATCACATAAACAGCCAACCTATTTCAGGGGCACACGCACCCCTTCATCAGGGCTTAAGTAAACTTAATTAAGCAAATCATAAGACAAATCTGTATTCAATCTCTATTGCTGCCTCATGAAGAATCCAGTAAGCCCCAATAACAGTTTAACAATTCCAAGCCCAGATGAAGGAGTGTTTTGGCCCCCCCAAAATGTGTTGGCTTTTTTTTTTTATGAGAATGTTTTTTTGATTTATTAAAGCAATTTGGACTCAGTCGCAGGCTGGAGGTGGGTCCATGACAGTCTGGGCTCAGAGGAAATGGATTGAATGATGCTGTCTCTCTGCTTCCAACCGTGAAAACACAGGAAACCCCAATGGGGGAAAAAAATCACTTTAATGATTCATGAAATTATCACATAAAAGCGCTAATGTGTTTTGGGGGCCAACACACCTCTTCGTCCGGACTTAAGTAGATTTAATGAAACAAATTACCAGACCAATCTGTATTCAATCTCACTTGCTGCCTCACAAAGTATCACTTAAGCCCTGATAATGATTTAATAATTCCACAAATTCAATGATTCCTGAAATATTGACATATAACAAGCAACGCATTTCGGTGGCCAACACGCCTCTTCATCAAGGCCTTAAGTAGACTTAATGAAACAAATTGCCAGACAAATCTATTTTTGACCTAGCTTGTCTCATGAAGTATCACTTAAGACCTGATAATGATTTAACAACTCCTATCAGGGCCACAGCCCCTAAGGGTGTATGTCCCCAAGCCATAGTGTATTTAATTCAACAAGTTATCCTCTCGCTCTGCTTCCAACCGTGAAGACCCATTGGGGGGAAAAAATCACTTTAATGATTCATAAAAGAGAATTTTAAAAATCCCATTTCTTGAGGAAATTTCTGTTCATAAAAAAAATCACATAAAACAGCCAACGTGTTTCAGGGGACAACATGTCCCTTTATCAGGTCTTGATGATGCTCCCTCTCCCTGAGGAAGACACATGATTCCCTGTGTTGACACGCATTTGGGAGGGGATAGGACGCTGTTGTTGGCAGTAGCTCCCACGCTGTCTGCAGAGACCATTAGGCGGAACAGCAGCCCCTCGGGCATACACAGAACTGTTTTTTTGGAGTTTGGTGCAGCTCCATATCTGTTTCTACGTGGTTTATTTCTTAGGCCATGTACAGAAATGATAAACCCATATTTGATTTACCCTCTATATTGTTTTCTTGACCTCCATGGTGTTTTAACATTGGTTTACTGTTTAGAAATGTGGTATGCTTTAACATTAGACACACCAATGTCTGCATATTATTGATGTAACGCTGTGGATCTGCCTTTTGCTGATTTACATAAAATATATATGAAAAAATAAAAATAAAAAGAACATACTAATAATTTTAAATAATAATAAAAACTAAACATAATTATAATATTAAAAAAGATAAAAAACATAAAAGAGATGATAATAATAATAAAAAATATAAAAAGAATAGAGAAAATGCTAATATTAAATAATAATAACTACAATAACAAAAGAGAAATATTATTATTATTATTACTAAAAATAATAATAATAATAATAATAAAGGATAAGAAAATAAAAGAGAAAATAGTAATACATTTTTTTTCCAGAATAATAAAAGATAGAAAGAATAAAAGACAAAATAATAATAATGTTAAATAATAATAATATTTTAAAAAATAAAGAGAAGAGATGATAATAATAACAAACAAAAAAGATTAATAGAGAAAATAATAATACTATTAAATGATGATAATAATAAGAGAAATATTATTATTATTATTATTATTAATAATAATAATAGAGAAAAAAAGAGAAAAAGGTAATAATACTAAGTAAGAATAATAAAAAAGAAAAATAATTATATTAATATTAAAAAAGATAAGAAAAAAGAGATAATAATACAAATAATAATAATAATAAATAATAAAAAGAAGACAATAAATAATAATATTTATATTGATGATAAAATAATAACAAGAGAATAGTAGACAAATGTTCCCAACTATGAACATTCCCAGCCATGATAATGAAACTAGTGATAGATGATGGGAGGCCTTTTGCGTATACCTTCTAGTTGACAGGCCATGCTGGGAGTTGTAGTCCTGCCCTCGGTGATGGGTACTATACATAGTATGGGTACAGATGGGACTCCCATAGTGCATTGCTGTATGGTAAGTGATCAGATCAGATAAAGCCGTCATCTCATCAGCTTCCAGGATTTTCATTCTGCTGAATAGGGAAAGGGAGAGTCAGTCTCTATATATATCTGTACAGCTGATGCTGTGTGAGGAGGAGAGAGACTTTCCGTCTGATTCAGCGCCTGGCAGATCTGCAGCTCAGTGATGGAGGAAATGATTTCACAGAATGACAGATGGCATCACCAACAAGGAAAAAACACCAAGTGTTCCTCTCTACTACACTAATGTAACAGTATGACCTCATAATAATGTCACCGCTCTCTAGTGAATGGATAGGCTGCATTTTCAGTGATGTCACCACTCTCTAGTGAATGGATAGGCGGCATTCTCAGTGATGTCACTGGTCTCTAGTGATTGGATAGGCTGCATTCTCAGTGATGTCACTTCTCTCTAGTGAATGGATAGGCTGCATTCTCAGTGATGTCACTGGTCTCTAGTGATTGGATAGGCTGCATTCTCAGTGATGTCACTTCTCTCTAGTGAATGGATAGGCTGCATTCTCAGTGATGTCACTGCTCTATATTGATTGGATAGGCTGCATTCTCAGTGATGTCACCAGTCTCTAGTGAAGGGATAGGCTACATTCTCAGTGATGTAACTGTTCTCTAGTGAATGGATAGGCTGCATTCTCAGTGATGTCACCAGTCTCTAGTGATTGGATAGGCTGCATTCTCAGTGATGTCACCGCTCTCTAGTGAATGGATAGGCTGCATTCTCAGTGATGTCACCGCTCTCTATTGATTGGATAGGCTGCATTCTCAGTGATGTCACCAGTCTCTAGTGAAGGGATAGGCTACATTCTCAGTGATGTAACTGTTCTCTAGTGAATGGATAGGCTGCATTCTCAGTGATGTCACCGCTCTCTATTGATTGGATAGGCTGCATTCTCAGTGATGTCACCAGTCTCTAGTGAAGGGATAGGCTACATTCTCAGTGATGTAACTGTTCTCTAGTGAATGGATAGGCTGCATTCTCAGTGATGTCACCAGTCTCTAATGATTGGATAGGCTACATTCTCAGTGATGTCACCAGTTTCTAATGATTGGCTGATTACTGTCCTGCAGGTAGAGAGTTACACATTGTCAGGGCGCCTCACCACCTCATCATCCTCAGGGTTCAGCTCCTGCAGGGCTCCCCAACAGCCAGCTCTGAACATGAATTTTACATCTTCTGCACATCAGGTGTCAGAGATATCATTTGTTCGGTTTGTTCTACTAGGGGGACCTGTATCACCCAGGTGACGGGGAACCAATTTGGGAGATCTTGCAGGAAAAAATGTCAGTCAGCCTCCACGTCCCTCCCCGATCACTTCACTGTCAGTAGATCACACAATTATTTCAGTTATGATTTGGTGGGATCAATCTGGCCTACCCACCTCATTTTACTGCAGCATCACAGAAATGCTGAAGTGATAAGGCAGGTCAGTGCTGGCAATTTTTTCTATGCTGGAAATGTCATTTAGTATCAATGGTATATTTTTGGTCCTGATGAAGGGGGCTGATAAAAGGGGGAGGGGGTTTAGCCCTGATGAAGGAGGGAGCCCCCGAAACCTGTTGGCTGTTTCATTGTAAACCATTACATTTATTTGGACTCTCTGTCTGGCGCTCCTTGGTTTTGTTTAAACTTTAAGTATAATGTCGGCTGTCTTCCTCCAAAAACAATTATTTACTAATCTCACGACATTTAATAAGTAGTGTGAGCAAGATGAAACCGATAACTCAATTGTGTTTATGCAATTTACAAAGAGTAACAGGAATGCAACAATTCCATGTATTTGATAGTAGCAAACTGCCCCCCCCCCCCACACACACACACACACACCACCCACTCGCCTTTCATGGTTGACTAGTTTTGGAATATCGACCAGGATGGAAGATGCCATCCTTAGGGTCATACTGTGAGTTTACAGTTTGCATAGATCTGCCTCCAATGTTCTCCACCTGACATGGCTATTCAACACTTGCTTGAAAATCCGTGTCTGACCCCATCCATCTCTGCACTCTGTACGTAGTGCACCCCTAAACCCTGCGCTCTGTAGATAGCGCACCGCTGAACTCTGCACATAGCGCACCCCTGAACTCTGCATTCTGTACATAGCGCACCCCTGAACTCTGCACTCTGTATATAGCACACCCCTGAACCCTGCACTCTGTTCATAGCGCACCCCTTTACTCTGCACTCTGTACCTAGCACACCCCTGAACTCTGTACTCTGTACATAGCGCACCCCTGAACTCTGCACTCTGTACATAGCGCACCCCTAAACTCTGTAATCTGTACATAGTGCACCCCTGAACGCTGCAATCTGTACATAGCGTAGCACTGAACTTTGTACTCTGTACATAGTGCATCTTTGAACTCTGTACATAGTGCACTTGTAAACTTTGCACTCTGTAGGTAGTGCACCACTAAACCCTGCCCTCTGTACCTTGTGCACCCTTGAACTTTTCAATCTGTACATAGGGTACCCCTAAACCCTGCATCCTGTACATATCACACCCCTGAACCCTGCACTCTGTACATAGTACACCCCTGAGCTCTGCAATCTGTACATAGTGTACCCCTGAACTCTGCACTCTGTACATAGCACACCCTGGAACTCTGCACTCTGTACAAAGCAAACTCCTGAACTCTGAACTCTGTACATAGAACACCCCTGAACTCTGCACTCTGTACATTGCGCACCCCTGAACTTTGCACTCTGTACATAAAATAGGTAGAGTTATTCCCCACCTGATATGACTATTCAACTCTTGCTTGAACATCCATGTCTGCACTCCGTACATAGCGCATCCCTGAACTCATCAGTCTGTACATAGCTAACTCCTGAACCCTGCACACTATTCGTAGCACAATCCAGATACAAATGGCCTTTTCAGGCCAACCTTACTGCAGATGCAGTAAGGGATGAATTTGAGTTAGACACCCCTGGGCTAGAATATTCATTTATTATAGCCCACTGGAATAAATGTACACCCATATACAGAATACTTTATTAATCCCAAAAGGAAATTGGAAAACTGTTGAACTCTGCGCATTTATGTGTAAATTATGCTCACAAACTACTTTCCAAATCAAGTTTTGGAACACTTTTTTTTTTACGCCTCTAAACACTGCCCTTAAAATACGGATCTAAATGCCGAATGTGAGCAGCATAACATTAAACTGAGTTTAAAGGCATTAAAAAAAAAGTGCTTGACGCCTGTAAAAGCAAAGTTTATTTTATTGCTGGTGTGCATGAGGCCTTAGCGCTGGTTGTGTATGGGCATATAGTATTACATTGATTTATTTACAGCGGCTTTTCGCAATCTCTGGGTTTACACAAAAAATCGTTGAATGGCGCGGTTGTAGGCGCCATATTTCTACCACCCGCAGTGATCAGAGCTGAGACCGCACAACATCTGCCTCCTGTCTGCCGAGGTGACAGGTTCACTTTGAGCCGTCCTTCGTGTTGAGTGATCGCGTTTGCCCCGCTTTGGGTTTTCTGGCTTAGCGGGGAAGTGAAATGATCAAGTTGTACAGATGCTTTCAGGTGAATGGAATGCGGCCTCCCTGTTACTCTCGGCACACGGGCCAGTCGGGGGGGTTCTTAATAGATGTGCCAGTAAACAAACCTTTGTTGGTCAGATGGAGCGCAGATGTTTTCCGTATGGATCCAAAAAACCGAGACACCAGCAACTTTCTCGTAAGCCATATGGACCTATCACCTCGTCACTCCTCCACCTTATTTTCATTGTTCTGCTGGCCTTGGTCATGTTCAATCTGCATCTCGGAATTTTCCCCAAGAAGCATGTTTGAATATATTGTATTTCTTATCTGCCCGGCCGTGATGGGAGAATGGCAGCCTCTAAACCCAAAACATGCGATAATATACCGGCCCACTTGGACCATCATGGTTACATACATAAAGCTTTAATGCCGGGAGCAACCTATTTTTAGACCAAGTCCTGTCATCACTGGGCAGGGCCACTGATAAGGCAGTACATCCAGCCCTCCTGTACTGGGCCCAGGCCCCATCAGTTCAAAAGTGGGGCCCAGGCTGTACTGCCTTATTGCATCCCCACGGGAGATACTAATTGGGTGCCTCAAGGGGGCATCTCTATTGGAGTTACTGATTGGCTGCTACAAGAGGGCATTCCCACTGGAGTTACTGATTAGGTGCCACAAGGGGGCATTCCCATGAGAGTTATTGATTGGCTGCCACAAGGGGGAATTTCAATTGGAGTTACTGATTGGGTGCCACAAGGGGGGATTCCCATTGGAGTTACTGGTTGGATGCCACAAGGGTGAATTCCCATTGGAGTTACTGGTTGGATGCCACAAGGGTGAATCCCCATTGGAGTTACTGATTGGGTGTCACAAGGGGGCATTTCCATTGGAGTTACTAATTGGGTTCCAAAAGAGGGCTTTTTCCATTGATTAGGTGCCACAAGGGGGTATTTCTATTGGAGTTACTGATTAGGTGCCACAAGGGGGAATTCCCATTGGAGTTACTGATTGGGTGCCACAAGGGGGCAGTCCCATTGGAGTTACTGATTAGGTGCCACAAGGGGGAATTTCCATTGGAGTTACTGATTGGGTGCCACAAGAGGACTTTTGCCATTGATTAGGTGCCATGAGGGAGATTTTCAATTGGAGTTACTGATTGGGTGCCACAAGGGAGAATTCCCATTGAAGTTACTGATTGGGTGCCACAGGGGGGTATTCCCATTGGTGTTACTGATTAGGTGCTACAAGGGGGCATTTCCTTTGGAGTTACTAATTGGGTTCCAAAAGAGGGCTTTTGCCAATGATTAGGTGCCACAAGGGGGCATTTCCATTGGAGTTACTGATTGGGTGCCACAAGGGGGTATTTCTATTGGAGTTACTGATTAGGTGCCACAAGGGGGCATTCCCATTGGAGTTACTGATTAGGTGTCACAAGGGGAAATTTCCATTGGAGTTACTGATATGGTGCCACAAGAGGGCTTTTGCCATTGATTAGGTGCCATGAGGGGGAATGTCCATTGGAGTTACTAATTGGGTGCCACAAGGGAGAATTCCCATTGGAGTTACTGGTTGGGTGACACAAGGGGGAATTTCCACATGAGTTACTGATTGGGTGCCACAGGGGGCATTCCCATTGGAGTTACTGATTGGGTGCCCCAAGGGGACATTCTCATTGGAGTTACTGATTGGGTGCCACACGGGGGCTTTTGTCATTGATTAGGTTCCACAAGGGGGAATTCCCATTGCAGTTACTGACTGGGTTCCACAAGGGGACATTCCCATTGGAGTTACTGCTTGGGTGCACCAAGGGGGCATTCCCACTGGAGTTACTAATTTGGTGCCACGGGGAAACTTTTGCTATTGATTTGGTGTCACAAGGAGGCATTCCAATTGGAGTTACTGATCGGGTGTCACAAGGGGGCATTCCAGCTTATAGAGGAACTTCGGTCAGGGATGTTGGAGACGGCTGTTTTTGATGGGGGGGGGGGGGGGGGGTATAGGAACTTCCATTTTTAAGTGAAGTTCAGTTCTAATTAGAGGTGGGGTTTTAGTGGGTGTGGTCTGGATGGGACCCCCCAGTCACTGGATGGGGTTGGGGTAGACCATGGGCAGGGTTAGCTCTGTCCCAGAGCTGGTGTCTCAGTCCACCTCTGAGCACCTGACTACTGTAACAGACATATGCGCAGTACATATTTCCAGCATGGCGATCGTGCCGTTATAATTTAGCGCTGGTTCAAAAATGGTGGGAAAATATTTTACTGTTTTTGATACATAGACATGCAGGAAAAATGCAGTCTTAAATTAGTTTAGTAGGGGAGGAGAATACACCAGCCCCTGCCAGAGGACGCTCACCTAATGGAAAATGTTGTCCCGGGCATGGCGGGTGGTAAATTGACAGCCGAAAGTTGGACAGTTTTGCATGCTTGTGTGATGGAAGGATTTAATGGAAAATCAGGTTGAGAATTCAGGCCGCTTCTTTAAGGTTGCAATTACGTAGGTGCCCGCAGGTATAGAGGTCCTCATTGTTATCTCGTGTTTTCAGCGCCGCCGCCGCCAGGAGGGTGATTTATAAACACAGGAGCCTGCTGTCCGTGTAGAGATTGGTGGTGGGACTTCGGTTCTTCAGTGGCCTCACGCTCATCCTCCCGCAGGTCAGAATAAATTCAATTTCTCGCTCCCTGAAGGGCCTGTCGGACTGAGTTACGGGGATGGATGGAGCGCTGGTTACGCTGATCCCGGGCGTGACTCTGGGCAACGGTGACCCCACCGTAACCAGCCACAGCCGGCAGTCTCCGAATCCAACGTATTCCTGGTTAACTTCAATTTCACTTTCTAGCCTTTTAGGGGCGCCAATAGAAATTCGTGGGGCTTCATACAAGACGAGTTGTATGCAAATGTGCCCCAATGAAGTTATCCGCTATAAACCACCAATTACATTACATTAAAAGGCTATGGGGAGAGAGCAGGCTTTCCTATACCGGGCCTGGGCCCCATTAGTTCTGCAGGGGGTCCAGTTACAGAGAGGTGACCCTTTAAATACCTTTGAGTGCATGCAGAGTAATCCCAGGGGTCGTGCCTCCCAATGATTAAATAAAAGTTCCTCATGGGGCCCCATACAAGAGGAGTTGTATGAAAATTGGCCCCCAATAAAGTTACCTGCAGTAAACCACCAATTACATTACCATAAAAGGCTATGGGGTAGAGCCAGCCCTTATGTACCAAGCCCGGGCCCCATCATTTCAGCAGGGGGCCCAGGGCAGAGGGGGGACTTTTAAAAACATTTTTTAGGAATGAACAGTAATCCCAGGAGCCGTGGATCCCAATGATTAAATAAAAGTTCTTCATGGGGCCCCATACAAGAGGAGTTCTATGCAAATGGGCCCCAATAAAGTTATCTGCAGTAAACCACCAATTACAGTACAATAATTGGCTAGAGGTTAGAGCCAGCCCTCCTGTACTGAGCCAGGGCCCCATCATTTCAGCAGGGGGCCCAGGGAAGAGAGGGGACTTTTACTTTTTTTTGGGGGGGGGTGCACAGTAATCCCAAGGACCGTGGCTCCCAGTGATTAAATAAAAGTTCCTTGTGGGGCCACCATACAACCTGCCTGACAGAGCCACCCAAACCCTGCTTGGCCCCAAGTCCCTGCCTTTAAATACCTTATTGCACATGCACACCCCGTCAGCTCAGACAGGGTCCAGGAACAGGGAGGGGACTATTTCATTTTTGGGATCAGGCGGAGTAATCCTCCAAGCATGGCTCCTGACAACTTGGCATCATCTCACCAAGGATGCCTCTTGTTCCTTTCCGGGGCTTGCGCCGTGACGTCACAGGCTCCACCCCGACACGTTTCGTCACTGTCACGTGACTTCCCCACCTGCCTGCAGAGAAACGTGCTGCTCTTTAGCAGGAGCACCAGGGTGCCATTAATTCATTCATTTGAATAGGCTGCCCAAGGCATGACAAACATGCTGGCTGTATTCGGGGCCACCTCCACAATTAATGACACCACAAGCAGGACATGCCCGGAAAACGCACAAAAGGGGCACTATCTTCTCTGAATGTTGAGGTCTGTGGCCACCTGTAGGGCAGGTTCATACCACATGTGGTGCAGGAAACATGCGTTTCTACATGCAAATCGCAGGTGACATCAATTCGGAAAATGGTTGTAGACCCTTCCATAACCCCATTGAAATGACTGGCCTCAGATGATACAAAGACATGAAACAAATCCTCCTACATAATCTGCAGTCTTCTCTTCTCTACAGTATGTCCATTCAAAATGCTGAATTTATACAGCTTATCTGAGCTTTCAGAAAGCAGGGGGTGGGGAGCTGAAGTTACACTCCGAAGAGCTCAGTGAGAGACGAGTGGAGGGAAGGGACACCATCCCCACCCCTTTCACACAGGAACAGAGCTGAGGTTGTCAATAACAGGCTGTGTGCTAGAGCTCCCTCCTCTGTCACCTTTTATCTCTTGGTGTCAGGAGAACTTGTGACTCATGCAGATAGCAGAGGAAGATGGCAGCAGACAGAAATTACATTTAGTGCTCTGGACTGAGACAAGTACACACTATAGAGGGAGATACTTTAACGGTACCCCTTTGCATCTAGCAAACACAGCTGTATTTTTGGCCACCAAAAAACGCACAGTATTGCAGTACCATGCGGTTTGTTGCAGTGTGATTTTTGAAATCATGCCCGATTAACTTTTTGTTTTGCGTGTTACTGAGCATGTGTCAGCCTGCCAGATTAACTTTTTGTTTTGGGCGTTACTGAGCATGTGTCAGCCTGTTAAAATTAGTAGGCTGTCAAAAAAAAAAAAAACCTGGAATTCCCCCCCAAAACGCATGTATTATGGTGTGAACCGGCCCTTAGGCCCCCATTCACATCATTTCTGTGCCTCCAAAACACAGCGCAACGCACCTTTGGGTGCCTATGTTTTTAACGGCACCCCCAAATGCAGCGCCATTAAGCCATGGCATCATCACACAGCAATCGTGGGAAAAACGTGCAGTTAAAAAAAAAAAAAAAAGCGCTCAAAAAGGAGCAGGAGCTTCGGTGCTTGAAAAAGTATTCATAGCCCTTGAAATTTTTCACATTTTGTCATGTTATAACCAAAAACAAATTTATTTTACGTGGATTTTATGTGCTAGACCAACGCAAAGTGCCACATAATTGTGAAGTGGAAGGAAAATGATAAATGGTTTTCAAATTTTTTTACAAATAAATATGTGACAAGTGTGTGTGTGTGGGGGGGGGTACATTTGTATTCAGCCCCCTTTACTCTGATACCCCTAACTAAAATCTAGTGGAACCAATTGCCTTCAGAGGTCACCTAATTAGTAAATAGAGTCCACCTGTGTGTCATTTAATCTCAGTATAAATACAGCTGTTCTGTGAAGCCCTCAGAGATTTGTTAGAGAACCTTAGTAAACAAACAGCATCATGAAGGCCAGGGAACACACCAGACAGATCAGGGATAAAGCTGTGGAGAAGTATAAAGCAGGGTTAGGTTATAAAAACAATCTCCCAAGCTTTTAACATCTCACGGAGCTCTGTTCAATCCATCATCTGAAAATGGAAAGAGTATGGCACAACTGAAAACCTACCAAGACATGGCCGTCCACCTAAACTGACAGGCCGGGCAAGGAGAGCATTCATCAGAGAAGAACCAAGAGGTCCATGGTAACTCTGGAGGAGCTGCTGAGATCCATAGCTCAGGGGGGAGAATCTGTCCACAGGACAACTATTAGTCGTCTCTCCACAAATCTGCTCTTTATGGAAGAGTGACAAGAAGAGAGACATTGGTGAAAGAAAGTCATAAGAAGAAAATGTTTGCAGTTTGTGAGAAGCCATGTGGAGGACACAGCAAACATGTGGAAGAAGGTGATCTGGTCAGATGAGACCAAACTTTTTAAATTTTGGCCTAAAAGCAAAACGCTATGTGTGGTGGAAAACTAACATTGCACATCACCCTGAACACACCATCCCAACTGTGAAACATGGTGGTGGCAGCATCATGTGGTGGGGATGCTTTTCTTCAGCAGGGACAGGGAAGCTGGTCAGAGTTGATGAAAAGATGCATGGAGCAAAATACAGGACAATCTTAGAAGAAAACCTGTTAGAGTCTGCAAAAGACTTGAGACCGGGGCGGAGGTTCACCTTCCAGCAGGACAAGGACCCGAAACATCCAGCCAGAGCTACAATGGAATAGTTTACATCAAAGCATATTCATTTGTTAGAATGGCCCAGTCACAGTCCAGACCTAAATCCAACTGAGAATCTGTGGCAAAACTTGAAAATTGCTGATCACAGACGCTCTCCATCCAATCTGACAGAGCTTGAGATATTTTGCAGAGAAGAAGAATGGTCAGAAATGTCCCTCTCTAGATGTGCAAAGCTGGTAGAGACATCCCCAAAAAGACTTGCAGCTGTAATTGTGAAGTGAATGGGCTGCCCTATGCGTGAAACACGTTTCTGTGGGTAAATCTTGCTTTAAAAATCATGAGCAGGAACACTCGCTCTCACTACGTGAGGTCTGAAGGGGGCCATACTACCATCGCACATCGGTGTTCCTGGGAAGAGCCACCAGTTTACAGGGGATATTCCTCACCAAAGGTTTTAAGGACATCCACTAAACATAAGACTGGACTACATACAGGCTGTGCTATTCAGAAGTCCCCCCCCCCCCCAACCAATTCTACGTATTGCGGATTAGAGTAGAAAAGGCGTTTTTATAACCCGTTTTATGTTACGCCATAATGGTTTTTACATTGTGTGTCTAGACAGAGGTGTAACAAAAATCCACGGATTCTGGTTCAAAGTCTGAGCACTGCCCCCCTCATAGATCCCACATTCTCAGCCAAGTTTCTTCAAATAGTATATTGACAAAATTAGTGTATATAAAGAGAAAGAAAGAAGGGGCTACGTAGAGGGCTGGAGATGTTTTCCCTGGGCCCCCAGACGTCATGGGACCAGGTGCATCGGTACCGCTGGCATCTCCCAACATTAGGTCCAGTCTAATCCCTGAGTCCACCACAACACTTTGTAGGTCCCACAATCAGCTTTTGTAAATTAGGAAGAACATGGAATTTTACAAAATTGTTACATCAATTTACACTCTCTGGCTACTTTATTGTTAGGTACACCTGTTCAAATTGCTGGGTAACACAAATTCCTATTCAGCCAATCACATGGCAGCCATTCAATGCATTTAGGCATATAGATGTGGTGAAGTTGACTTGCTGAAGCTCAAACCGAGCAATAGAATGGGGAAGAAAGGGGATTGAAGTGACTTTGAACGTGGCATGGTTTGTTGATGGCAGACGGGCTGGCCTGAGTATTTCTGGGATTTTCACACACAGAACCACCATCTATAGGTTGGACTTGATGGACTTGTGTCTTTTTTCGACCTCACCTACCATGTAACTATGTAACCATCTCTTGGGTTTACAGATTTTTACACACAGAACCACCATCTATAGGTTGGACTTGATGGACTTGTGTCTTTTTTCGACCTCACCTACCATGTAACTATGTAACCATCTCTCAGGTTTACAGAGAATGGTGGGGAAAAGAGAAAATATCCAGTGAGCGGCAGTTGTGTGGAGGAAAATGCCTTGTTAATGTCAGAGAAGAATGGGCAGACTGGTTCCAGATGATAGAAAGGCAACAGTAACTCAAATAACCACTTGTTACACCCAAGGTATGCAGAATACCATCTCTGAACGCAAAATACATCCAACCTTGAAGAAGATGGGCTACAGCAGCAGAAGACAACACCGGGTGCCACTCCTGTCAGCAAAGAACAGAAAACTGAGGCTACAGTTGGCACAGGATCAACAAAATTGGACAACAGAAGATTGGAAAAACGTTGCCTGGTCTGATGAGTCTGGATTTCAGCTGCGACATTCAAATGGTTGGGTCAGAATTTGCCGCATGGATCCATCCTGCCTTCTTTCACCGGTTCAGGCTGGAAGTGGTGATGTAATGATGTGGGGCATATTGGCTTGGCACAGTTTGGGCCCCTTAGTACCAATTGAGCATGGTTTAAACACCACGGCCTACCTGAGTATTGTTGCTGACCACGTCCATCCCTTTATGACTACAATGTCCCCATCTTTTGATGGCTCCTTCCAGCAGGATAATGCCCCATGTCACAAAGCTCCAATCATCTCACCACTGGACAATGAGGTCACTGTCCTCCAATGGCCTCCACACTCACCACATCTCATCCAATGGCCTCCACACTCACCAGATCTCATCCAATGGCCTCCACACTCACCAGATCTCATCCAATGGCCTCCACACTCACCAGATCTCATCCAATGGCCTCCACACTCACCACATCTCATCCAATGGCCTCCACACTCACCAGATCTCATCCAATGGCCTCCACACTCACCAGATCTCATCCAATTGCCTCCACACTCACCACATCTCATCCAGTAGAGGACCTTTGGGATGTGGTGGAGGAAATTGGCATCATGGATGGGCACCTGACAAATATGCAGCAACTGTGTGATGTTATCATGTCAAGATGAACCAACATCTCTGAGGAACGTTTCCAACACCTTTTTGAATCTATGCCACAAAGAATGAAGGCAAAAGGGGGTCCAACCTGGGACTAGCAAGATGGACCTAATAAAGTGGTCGGTGAGTGTATGTGACAGCTGGCCAGTGGGAACAAATCACAGAACCCGAAGATCTGCTACTTAAGTATTAGCAGAAAGAGCTACATTGTAGAGAAAATAGTTTCCATATGTCCCCTATGTTATAGAAACTTTATGTTAGCCTGTGTGGGAACAGCCGGATGAAAGGATGTCCGTTTGGCTGTGCTGTTATTTTAGACTCTCAGCCATTGTTAGGGTGCGTTGTCTGAGACCTCTCGTTCGAAAAGGAATTGCATCCAATCCAACCAAATCTACCAAAAGCGCACACAACAGATATCAAGTCTTCCAGACTAGACTAAGCTAGGATCGCCAAAACATCAAAGACCCTAAAATAGAATGGCAGGGAGCATACCATCAGAGGTACTTAGCGGGAGGTCAAGTAAATTGGCTTCTAGTTTGGGGGAAACCACATATCTTCCTCAAGAGGGTTAGCCCTGAAGAAGGGGGGAGTCTCTGTTCCATCAAAACCTGTTGGCTTGATTTATTTGTTGCTACTCTCAATAAATGATCCCAGACACTCTTTTCTACCTACCTTTCCAAGTTCAAAAGAGTGCAGTCTTCTAGATCGACCTCTCTGTGTGGCTAACTGCAGACCTACCATCTTGGCTTGGACCTTGCCCAAGGTCTCTTTCTACCATTACGTTTTAAACCTCAGGCAGTGGCCCCCTGGGGTGGCTTATAACAAGATTTTCCTTAGCCCTGTAGTCCTCTATCAAGTCAGTGTGGATCAAGTGTTTGGTCAGGGGAGTGAGACTTGTTGGTTGTCTGTCCAGTTTTGGTACAGTACAGCTGACTGGGGATTACAACTAGGGTTTCGACTTGTTTAACATACATCTTCTTCCGAACCTTTCCTTTATTTGGGGTGAGAAATATTGGCTTTTCATTGGACATCCCCTCCATTTAGGCTTATGATGGCCGTGGGAAACTGGTGTCCATTCTGCTGTCCTGCCCCCTTTTAATTCAAGGATGTCGCAGACCCTTTGGCAGCCCAGTAGGCCTGCACTTCCTTGAAATATTTAGCAGTGGAATACTTCAACACTTTTGACGATTAGTCCCTAATAGAAAATCCATTGTCAATACCGTGGCTGCAGCTATTTAGGACCATCTTTAGCGTGGGGCAAAAGGGGAAACCGCCCCAGGCCCAGTTATTGTTGTGAGGGGACCAAAGCAGCTGCTTTATGAGCCCATGCTGCCGCAAATAGTCGGTAAGTGGGTTTGGCTATCACTCAAGGGCAGAATTTAATGTTGGGAGCACTGGTGATTTGCTAGCTCGGTAAAGTAAGCCTTGTCTGGGGAGAGTGCCTGTCAGTCCCGGGCATATTTACACCAACACCTCTCCCTCACCATGTCAGAGAAGCCACAAAACACGATCCTCTGAAGAACTTCTTCACCGGAGAGTTTGTGCCTGGTGTTCTACTGACATCCCCTGGACTCTATCAAGGTGAGACTGCTGGGGGTAGGGGGGGGGCGCAATGCAGGGGGTCTGTGGAGGGAAGAGAGGGCGTCCTGTCTAATGAACAAGGTAGTATGGAGGAGGGTTCCTTTGTAATGATGGGGTAATATGGGGGAGGGGGTCTTGCGTAATGATAGAGGTAGTAGTATGGTGAAGGGGGCCCGAGTAATGATGGGGAAAGGGTCCTGTGTAATAACCTGGGCAGTATGGGGGAGGGGTGTCCTGTGTAATGATGGGGGGGGGGGGTAGTATGGGGAAGGGGATCCTGTGTAATGATGGGAGGGGGCAAAATTGCATGGGGGCCCAAGAAAATGTTTGCCCAGGGCCCAATCAATATTAAAGATGGCCAAGCTAGGGCCATCTTTAATGTGGGGCAGCTACCCTGGGCCCAGTCATTGTGGAGTCCAAAACATTTGCTCCATGAGCCCGCACTGCCCACAAATAGTTAGAATGTGGGTTTGGCTATCACTCAGGAGATAAGGGCAGAATTAAATGTTGGGGGTGCTGGTGATTGGTTGGGTGATTGGCCAGCATGGTAAGGAAAACCATGCCTGGGGAGAATGCCAGTCAGACCATGGCCCGCTGAAGAACTTCTTTGTCAGTGGGGTGGTGGGTTTGATGGGGTGTGCCTGGTGTTCTCCTGACATCCTCTGGATACTATCAAGGGGAGACCTCCGAAGGGGGGAGGGTGCAAAGCAGGGGTCTTTGGAGGGAGGGAGGCCCTGTGTAATGATGGGAGTAGTATGGGGGAGAGGGTCCTGTGTAATGATGGGGGGTAGTATGGGGGAGGGGGTCTTGCATAATGATAGAGGTAGTATGGGGGAGGGGTCCTATGTAATGATGGGGGAGGGGGCCCTGTGTAATAATTAGGGCAATATGGGAGAGGGAGGTCCTGTGTAATGATGGGCGGGGGTAATATGGGGGAAAGGGGTCCTGTGTAATGATGAGGGGGGGTAATATGGGGAAGGGGGTCCTGTGTAATGATGGAGGGGAGCAACATTGCAATGGGGGGGCCCAAGAAAATGTCTACCCAGGGTCCAATCAATATCAAAGATGGCCCTGCAGCTATTATTATTATTTTTTATCATGTAAGTCAACAAAGTGCTCCATTTTTGAAATTAGATCTAATATGGCCACTTGAAGAGTAATCCTAGACAATCTAGTCCTTTGTTTCATTTGAATTTGACCAGCCTGGCCCATGAAGATTAAAGTGTATCTAAGGTAAAAAAAATTTGGGGGTTTTGGATACAGTATGAATTATTAGAACCACGGTGAAGTTATTCCTGTTTTGATGACAACTGTAAACTTTTTGATTTCCCATTAATTTCTCTACCCATGACAATGGTGACCATGACAAACAAAAAGACTGAATATTACTACAAGTAGCAAACAATGTTTCTAACCCTTTCTCTATCCAAAACCCCAAAAAAGTTTTGACCTTAGATACACTTTAATCTTCATAGTGCCAAGTTTAGATACATGCAAATAAACACTCTTCGTCTTTGAACACCAACATGACGGCTCCACAGCTGCTGGAGGACTCAGCTCTGCCTTATCAGACCACCACAAGGATGGCCTCGGAGCCAATTTGCTTTCAGTGGTTTCCAAAGTTTTCAATTCTGATAAGTCCCTTAGATTCTTTAAATCATTTTTGAGGGTTGTATACTTATTTATCCGGCGTAAACCACCCTGAGACTTTTATGATCGTGAAAAAAATTGGGTCCACGCTACTCACTGCTTGCCCGTGGTTATTGGTACAAATAGATCAATTTTAGAATTATAATACAGGACTGATATAGTGCCAATAGTTTAAACAGAGTTTTACAGAGTAAATTGAGACAGAACAGTAAGAACACAAATCGATACAAGAAGGTTAGGAGGGTCCTGCTCATGGAAGCTTACAATCTAAAAGGGAAGGGCAAGCAATGTAAAAGGGTAATAACTGTGAAGTATGTGCTAGAGAAAGCAAACGTTCAGTTGTTACAGTAGGTGGAGATGGCATTGGCTTCCCTGAAGCCTAAAGGCAGACCGAAAAGGAGACATCCAGATAGATTGGGGTAGAGAGTTCCAGAAGCTCTGGAGAAGTCCTGGAGGAATGGAGATGACGGTTTGGGTGATAGTTGGAGATGAGGTTGGTGACGTAGCTCGGGGCAGTTGTGGGTGGCTTTGTATGTTGTTGTTAATATTTTTAATTGAGAATCACAGAGAGTGGGGTGGCCATTGGAGGGATTGTCAGAGAGGGATGGTGGCCACTGGAAAGATTGGCAGGAATGGGTGGAGGCCAGTGTAAGGATTGGCAGAAAGGAGTGGCAGCCATTGGAGGGATTGGCAAAAAGGGTCGGTGATCATTGAAGGGATTGGCAGAGGGGGGTAGCGGCCATTGGAGAGATTTGCAGGGAGGGGTGGTGGCCAGTGGAGAGATTGGCAGAGAGGGGCAGTGGCCAGTGGAGGGATTGGCAAAGGGGAGTGGTGGCCAGTGGAGGGATTGGCAGAGAGGGTAGATGGCCAGTGGAAGGATTTGCAGAGAGAGGCAGTGGCCAATGGAAGGATTGGCAGAGAGGGGTGGTGGCCATTGGAGGGATTGGCATAAAGGGGGGTGGTCATTGGAGGGTTTGTCAGAGAGAGGTGGTGGCCAGTGGAGGAACTGGCAGGGAGAGGTGGCAGCCAGTGGAGGAACTGGGAGAGAGGTGTAGTGGCCATTGGAGGAATTGGCAGAGGGAGGTGGTCACTGGAGGGATTGGCAGAAAGCTGTGGTGGTCATTGGAAGGATTGGAAGGGAGGGGCGGTGGCCAGTGGAGGGACTGGCAGAGAGGGGTAGCTGCCATTGGAGAAATTGGCAGCGATGGGTAGCTGTCATTAGAGGGATTGGCAGAGAGAAGGGTGGACAATGGAGGGATTGTCAGAGAGCTGTGGTGGCCAGTGGAGGGGTTGGCAGAGAGGGGTAGCTGTCATTGAAGGGATTGGCAGAGAGGGGGGTGGACAATGGAGGGATTGTCAGAGAGCTGTGGTGGCCAGTGGAGGGGTTGGCAGAGAGGGGTAGCTGTCATTGAAGGGATTGGCAGAGAGGGGGGTGGTCAGTGGAGGGATTGGCAAAGAGGGGCGGTGGCTAGTGGAGGGACTGGCAGGGAGGGGTGGCGGCGAGTGGAGGGATTTTCAGAGAGGAGTGGCAGCCATTGGCTGGATTGGCAAAGAGAAGTGGTGGCCATTGAACGGATTGACAGAGAGGGGTGATGGACAGTGAAGGGATTGGCAGAGAGGAGTGTTGGCCAAAGAAGGAATTGGTAGACAAGGGTGGGGGGGGGGCAGTCTGCGCAGAGCCTGGCCAATGAGGAGGGAGTTGTAGTCAAGGAGGGACATAACCAGGGAATGAATTAGTAGGTTGGTGGTGTCTTTTGGACTGAAGGGGCCAATTTTGAAAAGATCTGGACAGTGAATGGATATGGAGGCTCAAAGTGAGGTCAGAGGTCCAGAATTACACCCATCACCCTGGCATGTGTGGAGGGACTGATACTTGTGCTATTGATCTTGATGGAAAAGTCAGGAGAGGGGACACATTGGGGGGGGGGGGGGGCAGAAGATACCTGTCTACAATGTGCATACTAATAAACAGTGATCCAGCATGATGGACCCAATCCTTTGGATTCCTTTACATGCATTCGGACTGGTCGAGGTGTGGAACCTGCGGGAGGCCTCCGAGAGCAGAGGGATGTGGGACCACCAGGGTTCTTTTTATTTTAGGTATACATTCACTTTATCTATTTCTTTTCTATGCCTTTTCCAGCCAAGGTCTAGGTTGTGCGCCGCTGTCCCTCTAAAAATCTGCCCATAAAGCCTTGAGTTTGAACGACAATGCACAAAAACGGTTCATTCTTTTCGCCGTGAAGGAAAATGCCACCACGCATCGGCTGTGCGAAGAACGAAGAACGCCGCCGATCTCTTGCAGACCCCACCACCTATAATCGTGCTTTGCATTTGACCCCAATACAAGACAACGGGGGGGGGAGGGGGGGGAATAGAGTGCTAGCTTCTGCTGTTGGCCCGTTGGCTCCCGGCGACCAGCGCTTATGATTCAGCATCCCTATCCATAACACCAGATCATTTTTCTATTTTTTTTTTTTTTATTTTTTTTTTCCTTTTCTCTTTTTCTCTCTCTTTCCTCCGCGCTGCTCCCATTAATCTTAAACTACCCCTTCCCCCACCTTCCTCCTACTTCTCGCTCCCTCTGGAAGCTGCCAGATCTCTGCTTCCTCAAGCAGAAAGTCATGTGACATCTCTCGTGAGCCAGGCCAAAAATTTAAAGCGCACGTCTCAGCCAGGAGAAAAAGAAAAAAAAAAAAAAAACAAGAGAGATGCCACCGGCGGCCCTTGTTGTTTTTTTTCTTTTTTTTCGAATTTTGTTAAATATCCTCTTTTTTTTTATTTTATTTTTTATTATTATTATTTATTTTCAATGGAAGATTTAAACCCTAGCTTGGGGATTAAGGAGGCCTAGCATTGAAGGCTTCAGCCTTTTTCCTCGGAAACCCGAGTGCTGCCAGCATAGAAGGAGTTAAGATCCAGTCCCACATGTAGATTTATTTTAGATTTTTTTTTTTGGAGAGGGCGGCAGTGGCTGAGTTATTTATTTATTTATTTATTTTCATCTTCGCTATCAGAGCCTGGAGCTTAATTACTGCTGATACAGACAGAATTTCCAGTTGTTGTCTCCCAGACTCCATACGGAGAGAAATTTTTGTCTCCTCGCCTCCTCTTTAATAAAAAAGGAAAGTTAAGTGGTGGAGATCCAGACAAAACGCACTGCATGTATATGAAATACATCCTGTATAGGAGAGCTAATTACCCGCTTGGCCATTCGTGTGACCCGCAAGTCCCCCGGCACACCGCGACCGCGGGGATGGTGACGACGCGTTTTGCCACTGTAGGTTCGCAGCCCTCTTTGTCACGTGCCTGCTCATCTGACTATAAATGAACATAATCCCATAAGCTAAAGTCTTTCTTGTTCTCAACTCTTCTTTACAAATTCTTCAAGATGAACTCCGGGCGCAAAAAAAAAAAAAAAAACTTTCATCCAAATAGACCATGTTACCAAAAGTATTGGGACACCTGCCTTTACACGCACATGAACTTTTATGGCATCCCGGTCTTAGCCCTTGTACACACGATCGGAGATTCCGACGGAATGTGTCCGATCGGAGCGTTTTGTCGGATAATCCGACTGTGTGTGGTCTGCATCGGACTGTTTCCGTCGGAAGATCCGTCGGACCAAATTTTCCAACTTGCCAGAAATATTTTCCGACAAAATGCTCCGATCGGACATACTCCGATCATGTGTAGAGAATTCCAATCGGACAAAGTGCCACGCATGCTCAGATCAAATTCCTACATCAAAGCTATTGGCTACTAGCCTGAACATAGTCCCGTCGTAACGAAATAACGTCATCACATTCTGAACGATCGGATTTTCCGACAACTTCGTCCGACCGTGTGTATGCAACAGTTTCGGACAAAATCCGTCGGACAAAATCCGACGGATTTGGTTGTCGGAATCTCCGACCGTGTGTACAAGGGCTTTGTGTGTAGGGTTCAATATTGAGTTGGCCCACCGTTTGCAGCTATAACAGCTTCAACTCTTCTGGGAAGGCCGTCTGCTGTGCAGGCCATTCAAGTTCCTTCACCCAAAACTCGTCATCCGCACTATATTGCCAAAAGTATTGGGCCACCCCTCCAAAATCATTTGGTGGAGGGGGGATTATGGTGTGGGGGTTGTTTTTCAGGGTTTAGGAGATGTGTTTATGGGAATGTCTGACCATTCTTCCAGATGCACATTTGTGAGGTCAGGCACTGATGTTGGAGGAGAAGGCCTGGCTCTCCGTCTCCTCTCTAATTCATCCCAAAGGCGTTCTATCGGGTTGAGGTCAGGACAGTCAAGTTCCTCCACCCCAAACTCGCTCATCCATGTCTTTATGGACCTTGCTTCGTGCACTGATCCAAATCATTTGGTGGAGGGGGGATTACAGTGTGGGGTTGTTTTTTTAGGGGTTGGGCTTGGCCCCTTAGTTCCAGTGAAGGGAACTCTTAAGACATCAGCATACCAAGACATTTTGGACAATTTAATGCTCCCAACTTTGTGGAAACAGTTTGGGGACGGTCCCTTCCTGGTCCAACATGACTGCGTACCAGTGCACAAAGCAAGGTCGATAAAGACATGGATGAGCGAGTTTGGGGGTGGGGGAACTTGACTGGCCTGCACAGAGTCCTGACCTCAACCTGATAGAACACCTTTGGGATGAATTAGAGCAGAAACTGCTAGCCAGGCCTTCTCGTCCATATCAGAGTCTGACCCCAGTGGAGTCACTAGGGTTGGTTTCACCTGTTGCTGTAAAAATGGTGTCAACCCCCGCCCCCAGCCGGCACCAAGAAGGCTAGTGCGTCGCTATGGCTTTTCCTCTTAATCTGCCCCAATGGATGGAGCCGGGGTTGTAATTGTGGGGATGGATGGAGCCGGGATAGGATCAGGGTGGTGGATAGAGCCAGAATGGAATCAAGGGAATGGATGGAGTCGGAATGGGATCGGGGGTATGGATGGATGGAGCTGGAATGGAATCAGGGGGATGGATGGAGCCGGGATGGGATCGGGGGAATAGATGGAGCTTGGATGGGATTGAGGGAATGGATGGAGTCGGGACGGGATTGAGGTAGTGGATGGAGCTGGGATGGGATCAGGGGAATTGATGGTGTCCCCCTCCTCTGCAATACCCATATTATGACATACCTCGGAGGGTGCTGTAGCGTGGAGTCCCTCTTCCTCAGCTCTTCCTCCCAGACTGTGTACTTGAAACATCAGAGCCGAGGAGGAGGCAGCTATAGCCCAGTCTGCAGTGGGTGCAGCTGGTGGGGAGAGAGATTAGTTGCATGTGGGATGGTCGGACCCTGGGTACCTCTGTATCTGCCTCAGGGAGCAGCGGCACCGCTGCCAGTCTGAGCCTGATGTTACCCTCTGGCGGATGTCACCCGGGTGCGGGCTGCTCTTCTGGAAGAATGGACAAACGTTCCCATAGGAACGCTTGACCATTCTTCCAGAAGAGCAGCCCCCAGAAGAGCCTTCCCAGAAGAGTTGAAGCTGTTACAGCTGCACAGGGTGGGCCAACGCAATATTGAACCATGCAGACGAAGACTGGGATGCCATTAAAGTTCATGTGCATGTAAAGGCAGGTGTCCCAATACTTTTGGTAATATAGTGTATTTTCCGCAATAGCCACAAAAGATAAAACTCTATTGGTAGGCGTTCAATGACTTTACAAACTGGGAAGTTTCCTTGTAAAAGTGGCAGTGACATCATCACTGTGTTCCACATAGCCTTTGTAGAGAGAAGAGCTGTGGGCAGGACCTAGCAGGCTCCACCCACTACAGAAAACTACAGGAGGGGGTGGAGACATGCCCAGGGATTGGTCTTTATTAGGCTTCAAATGTAGGTTTTTCATAAGCCTGTCAAAATTGTGTGCATTGTGGCACCCGGTAGTGTCACATGGTTGCGTTAGCGTCACGATAACACATTAGGTGCGTTAATGTGTGCTCAGATTTTTTTGCACATCTTCAGGAAGGTCCTGCATGGAACCAACATTTCACATATCTGCCTCCTGGGCTGGGCTTTTTGGCTGAGACTGGAGGATTTTTTTATACCGGCCGGTTGTCTTGCACTTGGGCACCCAAGCATGCATTTCTTTTTGCAGTTATTGCGCGTGCGGGTAACACTCTTTCAGAATTAGTAGGGTGTAAGTCCTTGGACCTAAAGGTCTTGAGTTGGAGAACATATGGTCTTATGGTCAGGTTCTCCCCTTTCCATGAGGGTTTCCCTTTCAGGAAGCCCTACCATCTAGTACTTGGGTGAACCTTGGACCTTTTGCATGTGCAGGTAGCACTCTCTCACAATTAGTAGGGTGTAGGTCCTCAGACTTTCCCTGAAGGTCTTGGGTTGGACAGCATGCGGCTTTATTGTCAGGTTCTCCCTCTGCCATGGTGTCTCACTTCTGAGGAACCCCACCACCTAGTACTTGGGGGAACCTTGCATTTTTTGCACATGCATGTAGCAGTCCATCAGAATTAGTAGGGTGTATGTCCTGGGACTTGCCCTGAAGGTATCGGGTTGGAGAGCATGTGGTCTTATGGTCAGTTTCTCCTCCTACCATGGGGTCTCCCTTCTGGGGAGCCCCACCAACTAGTACTTGGGGGAACCTTGCACTTTTGCAAATACGTAGCATTCTCTCACAATTAGTAGGGTGTAGGTTCTCAGACTTGCCCTGAAGGTCTTGGGTTGGAGAGCATGTGACTTTATGGTCAGGTTCTCCCCCTTCCATGGGGTCTAGCTTCCGGGGAGCCCCACCACTTGGTAGTTGAGTAAACTTTGCATTTTTTGCACATGCATGTAGCAGTCCCTCACAATTAGTAGGGTGTAGGTCCTGGTACTTGCCCTGAAGGTCTTGGGTTGGAGGGCATATGACCTTACGGTCGGGTTCTCCCCCCTTCCATGGGGGTCAAACTTCCAGGGAGCCCAACCATCTAGTACTTGGGTGAACCTTGCACTTCTTTGCATGTGGCCTTATGGTCTGGTCCCCCCACTACCGAGCCATGGTTCTACTGGATCCCTTTAACGCAAATATAAAACCAACACACACACACAAATGTCTGTTAAAGTCAAAGTAAGGGTTAATTAACCCTTACAGCTACAAAGATGAATGGTGTCAGTGGGAACTTATCTGAGCGGCAGAAATTGCTTGTTGCTCCAAGAACCCCTAGCAACCTCTGGCGGAACCCTAGAGTTCCATGGAACCATGATTGAGAAACTCTGAATTTAAACCTTCACAGACATATGGACTGGGCAAGGTTTTCAAAACCTGGATCCCCGATTGGTATTCCCAACCGATGTCCCCCAGCTCAGGAGGAAGGGGGGGGGATTGGGGGGCTTTGGCGTCACCAGCATGCCTTGGATGCTACAGAACCTTGTCCCGCTAACGTCTTCCCCCGAGTTTGCCCCATGCACATTGTAGCCGTGTACCGCCACTAGCAGATGGAATGATCCTTGTACCGCTGCCACATTTGATCTGCCGGGCTGATTTCCCTTGCAGCATGCGATAATGTCTGTAACATCGCTTCTTCGCGGTCACTTTGTGTGATTTAATGATTTTCTGCCTGTGACCTCAGCAGCTCCGTTGCTGTGGAAATGCTACAGTAACGGGCCATGTTTGAACTTCTCACAGCTCCTGCGCTGGCCTTGGTAGTATTGTGTTTATTTATAGTCTGAGTAAGCACAGGTGGGCTATCCGCTCTGAGTGCCCCTGACAGGCGATATCATCTATTGGAGACCATTGAGGATGTGCCAGCCTGGAGGGCAACTTGTTTCTTGCAAATCAGAATCACTGGAGCTGACCGCCACCATCCGCTTAGAAATCTCCTGGATTTACGGGGAAATTCCAGCTACTAAAACATATATGATTGAGGGCTTGCTCACAACCATGCACATGTGCGTTGGTGTGCCGAAAAATGCAGTTCAATGGACATGGTGTGAAAAAGCCCTAACTCCTTTCCACCCAGGCCAATTCTGACACATCTCTCCTACGTGTAAAAAAAAATCATCATTTGTTTGCTAGAAAATTACTCAGAACCCCCAAACTTTTTTTTTTTTTTTTTTTTAGCAGAGACCCTAGAGAATAAAATGGCGATTGTTGCAATTTGTTATGTCACACAGTATTTGTACAGCAATTTTTCTAATGCTATTTAAAAAAAAAAAAAATACACTTTAATGAATTAAAAAAACACAACAATTACTCAAATTACTTTGTATAATGTGAAAGATGATCTTATGCTGAGTAAATAGATACCCAACATGTCCCGCTTTAAAATTGCCTCCACTTGCGGAATGGCGCCAAACTTCGGTATTTTAAAATCTCCATAGGCTGCGATTTAAACGTTTTTACAGGTTAACAGTTTGGAGTTATAGAGGAGGTCTAGTGCTAGAACTGTTGTTCTTGCTCTAACATTCGCAGCAATACCGAACAGGTGTGGTTCGAACGCCGTTTACATATGCGGGCACAACCTACGTATGCCTTCACTTCTGGGGCGCTTTAAAAACATTTTTTATTTTTGTTATGTATTTTATGTTTTTTTTTACACTGTTCTTTTCATATATTACCAGAAATAAATATAAATAAATATATTTATATTACCAGAAATGTAAACATACCCTGTAATAGGAATAAGGCATGACAGGTCCTCTTTATGGAGACTATTTGTGTCTATAAGACCCCAGATATCTTCTCTACCCTGAAAAGCATGAGCTCAAAAAAAAAAAAAAAAAAACATTGATCTCTGCTTTCCAGAATATAATCCTCGCAGTGTTTACATCTGTCAGAGTCGGATGTGGTGTCATGACATCGCTTCCGGCATCCCAAGGTCATAGAGATGGCCAAGGACCTTCCGGTCCGCAGCCAGCCCTATGGTAATCCGGGCTCCCGGACACATGGGAGAGACCAGAAAGGCAACAGGTGGGGGGCGTCCCCTCCTGCTGCTGGTAAAAGCAATCCAGTGACTGAATAGCCGCTGGGACGGCTTTTACATTACAGTTGGTTGTCGGTTGAAAATAAAGATATCTGGATGATGCCTGTAGCTGCACCCGTCATCCAGATACTAGTGGGAATAATGTCCCTTACATCGGAGGTCAGTGAGAAGAATGTTCCTTACATTGGTGATCAGTGAGAAGAATGTTCCTTACATTGGTGATCAGTGGGAAGAATGTTCCTTACATTGGTGATCAGTGGGAAGAATGTCCCTTACATTGGTGATCAGTGGGAAGAATGCTCCTTACATTGGTGATCAGTGAGAATAATGTTCCTTACATTGGTGATCAGTGGGAAGAATGTTCCTTACATTGGTGATCAGTGAGAATAATGTTCCTTACATTGGTGATCAGTGGGAAGAATGTTCCTTACATTGGTGATCAGTGGGAAGAATGCTCCTTACATTGGTGATCAGTGGGAAGAATGCTCCTTACATTGGTGATCAGTGAGAAGAATGTCCCTTACATTGGTGATCAGTGAGAAGAATGTTCCTTACATTGGTGATCAGTGAGAAGAATGTCCCTTACATTGGTGATCAGTGGGAAGAATGTTCCTTACATTGGTGATCAGTGAGAAGAATGTCCCTTACATTGGTGATCAGTGAGAAGAATGTCCCTTACATTGGTGATCAGTGGGAAGAATGTTCCTTACATTGGTGATCAGTGGGAAGAATGTTCCTTACATTGGTGATCAGTGGGAAGAATGTTCCTTACATTGGTGATCAGTGAGAAGAATGTTTCTTACATTGGTGATCAGTGGGAAGAATGTTCATTACATTGGTGATCAGTGAGAAGAATGTCCCTTACATTGGTGATCAGTGAGAAGAATGTTCCTTACATTGGTGATCAGTGGGAAGAATGTTCCTTACATTGGTGATCAGTGGGAAGAATGTTCCTTACATTGGTGATCAGTGGGAAGAATGTTCCTTACATTGGTGATCAGTGAGAAGAATGTTCCTTACATTGGTGATCAGTGAGAAGAATGTTCCTTACATTGGTGATCAGTGAGAAGAATGTTCCTTACATTGGTGATCAGTGAGAAGAATGTTCCTTACATTGGTGATCAGTGGGAAGAATGTTCCTTACATTGGTGATCAGTGGGAAGAATGTTCCTTACATTGGTGATCAGTGGGAAGAATGTTCCTTACATTGGTGATCAGTGAGAAGAATGTTCCTTACATTGGTGATCAGAGAGAAGAATGTTCCTTACATTGGTGATCAGTGAGAAGAATGTTCCTTACATTGGTGATCAGAGAGAAGAATGCCCCTTACATTGGTGATCAGTGGGAAGAATGTTCCTTACATTGGTGATCAGTGGGAAGAATGTCCCTTACATTGGTGATCAGTGGGAAGAATGCTCCTTACATTGGTGATCAGTGAGAATAATGTTCCTTACATTGGTGATCAGTGGGAAGAATGTTCCTTACATTGGTGATCAGTGAGAATAATGTTCCTTACATTGGTGATCAGTGGGAAGAATGCTCCTTACATTGGTGATCAGTGAGAAGAATGTTCCTTACATTGGTGATCAGTGAGAAGAATGTTCCTTACATTGGTGATCAGTGAGAAGAATGTTCCTTACATTGGTGATCAGTGAGAAGAATGTTCCTTACATTGGTGATCAGTGGGAAGAATGTTCCTTACATTGGTGATCAGTGGGAAGAATGTTCCTTACATTGGTGATCAGTGGGAAGAATGTTCCTTACATTGGTGATCAGTGAGAAGAATGTTCCTTACATTGGTGATCAGAGAGAAGAATGTTCCTTACATTGGTGATCAGTGAGAAGAATGTTCCTTACATTGGTGATCAGAGAGAAGAATGCCCCTTACATTGGTGATCAGTGGGAAGAATGTTCCTTACATTGGTGATCAGTGAGAAGAATGTTCCTTACATTGGTGATCAGTGAGAAGAATGTTCCTTACATTGGTGATCAGTGAGAAGAATGTTCCTTACATTGGTGATCAGTGGGAAGAATGTTCCTTACATTGGTGATCAGTGAGAAGAATGTTCCTTACATTGGTGATCAGTGAGAAGAATGTTCCTTACATTGGTGATCAGAGAGAAGAATGTTCCTTACATTGGTGATCAGTGAGAAGAATGTTCCTTACATTGGTGATCAGAGAGAAGAATGCCCCTTACATTGGTGATCAGTGGGAAGAATGTTCCTTACATTGGTGATCAGTGAGAAGAATGTTCCTTACATTGGTGATCAGTGAGAAGAATGTTCCTTACATTGGTGATCAGTGAGAAGAATGTTCCTTACATTGGTGATCAGTGGGAAGAATGTTCCTTACATTGGTGATCAGTGAGAAGAATGTTCCTTACATTGGTGATCAGTGAGAAGAATGTTCCTTACATTGGTGATCAGTGAGAAGAATGTTCCTTACATTGGTGATCAGTGAGAAGAATGTTCCTTACATTGGTGATCAGTGGGAAGAATGTTCCTTACATTGGTGATCAGTGGGAAGAATGTTCCTTACATTGGTGATCAGTGGGAAGAATGTCCCTTACATTGGTGATCAGTGAGAAGAATGTTCCTTACATTGGTGATCAGTGAGAAGAATGTTCCTTACATTGGTGATCAGTGGGAAGAATGTTCCTTACATTGGTGATCAGTGAGAAGAATGTCCCTTACATTGGTGATCAGTGAGAAGAATGTTCCTTACCTTGGTGGTCAGTGAGAAGAATTCTCCTTACATTGGTGATCAGTGAGAAGAATGTTCCTTACATTGGTGATCAGTGAGAAGAATGTTCCTTACATTGGTGATCAGTGAGAAGAATGTTCCTTACATTGGTGATCAGTGAGAAGAATGTTCCTTACATTGGTGATCAGTGGGAAGAATGTTCCTTACATTGGTGATCAGTGAGAAGAATGTTCCTTACATTGGTGATCAGTGAGAAGAATGTTCCTTACATTGGTGATCAGTGGGAAGAATGCTCCTTACATTGGTGATCAGTGAGAATAATGTTCCTTACATTGGTGATCAGTGGGAAGAATGTTCCTTACATTGGTGATCAGTGAGAATAATGTTCCTTACATTGGTGATCAGTGGGAAGAATGTTCCTTACATTGGTGATCAGTGAGAAGAATGTTCCTTACATTGGTGATCAGTGAGAAGAATGTTCCTTACATTGGTGATCAGTGAGAAGAATGTTCCTTACATTGGTGATCAGTGAGAAGAATGTTCCTTACATTGGTGATCAGTGGGAAGAATGTTCCTTACATTGGTGATCAGTGGGAAGAATGTTCCTTACATTGGTGATCAGTGGGAAGAATGTCCCTTACATTGGTGATCAGTGAGAAGAATGTTCCTTACATTGGTGATCAGTGAGAAGAATGTTCCTTACATTGGTGATCAGTGAGAAGAATGTTCCTTACATTGGTGATCAGTGAGAAGAATGTCCCTTACATTGGTGATCAGTGAGAAGAATGTTCCTTACCTTGGTGGTCAGTGAGAAGAATTCTCCTTACATTGGTGATCAGTGAGAAGAATGTTCCTTACATTGGTGATCAGTGAGAAGAATGTTCCTTACATTGGTGATCAGTGAGAAGAATGTTCCTTACATTGGTGATCAGTGAGAAGAATGTTCCTTACATTGGTGATCAGTGAGAAGAATGTTCCTTACATTGGTGATCAGTGGGAAGAATGTTCCTTACATTGGTGATCAGTGAGAAGAATGTTCCTTACATTGGTGATCAGTGAGAAGAATGTTCCTTACATTGGTGATCAGTGGGAAGAATGCTCCTTACATTGGTGATCAGTGAGAATAATGTTCCTTACATTGGTGATCAGTGGGAAGAATGTTCCTTACATTGGTGATCAGTGAGAATAATGTTCCTTACATTGGTGATCAGTGGGAAGAATGTTCCTTACATTGGTGATCAGTGGGAAGAATGCTCCTTACATTGGTGATCAGTGAGAAGAATGTCCCTTACATTGGTGATCAGTGAGAAGAATGTTCCTTACATTGGTGATCAGTGAGAAGAATGTCCCTTACATTGGTGATCAGTGGGAAGAATGTTCCTTACATTGGTGATCAGTGAGAAGAATGTCCCTTACATTGGTGATCAGTGAGAAGAATGTCCCTTACATTGGTGATCAGTGGGAAGAATGTTCCTTACATTGGTGATCAGTGGGAAGAATGTTCCTTACATTGGTGATCAGTGGGAAGAATGTTCCTTACATTGGTGATCAGTGAGAAGAATGTTTCTTACATTGGTGATCAGTGGGAAGAATGTTCATTACATTGGTGATCAGTGAGAAGAATGTCCCTTACATTGGTGATCAGTGAGAAGAATGTTCCTTACATTGGTGATCAGTGGGAAGAATGTTCATTACATTGGTGATCAGTGAGAAGAATGTCCCTTACATTGGTGATCAGTGAGAAGAATGTTCCTTACATTGGTGATCAGTGGGAAGAATGTTCCTTACATTGGTGATCAGTGGGAAGAATGTTCCTTACATTGGTGATCAGTGGGAAGAATGTTCATTACATTGGTGATCAGTGAGAAGAATGTCCCTTACATTGGTGATCAGTGAGAAGAATGTTCCTTACATTGGTGATCAGTGGGAAGAATGTTCCTTACATTGGTGATCAGTGAGAAGAATGTTCCTTACATTGGAGATCAGTGAGAAGAATGTTCCTTACATTGGTGATCAGTGAGAAGAATGTTCCTTACATTGGTGATCAGTGGGAAGAATGTCCCTTACATTGGTGATCAGTGGGAAGAATGTTCCTTACATTGGTGATCAGTGAGAAGAATGTTCCTTACATTGGTGATCAGTGGGAAGAATGTTCCTTACATTGGTGATCAGTGAGAAGAATGTTCCTTACATTGGAGATCAGTGAGAAGAATGTTCCTTACATTGGTGATCAGTGAGAAGAATGTTCCTTACATTGGTGATCAGTGAGAAGAATGTTCCTTACATTGGTGATCGGTGAGAAGAATGTTCCTTACATTGGTGATCAGTGAGAAGAATGTTCCTTACATTGGTGATCAGTGAGAAGAATGTTCCTTACATTGGTGATCAGTGAGAAGAATGTTCCTTACATTGGTGATCAGTGGGAAGAATGTCCCTTACATTGGTGATCAGTGAGAAGAATGTTCCTTACATTGGTGATCAGTGGGAAGAATGTTCCTTACATTGGTGATCAGTGGGAAGAATGTTCCTTACATTGGTGATCAGTGGGAAGAATGTTCCTTACATTGGTGATCAGTGAGAAGAATGTTTCTTACATTGGTGATCAGTGGGAAGAATGTTCCTTACATTGGTGATCAGTGGGAAGAATGTTCATTACATTGGTGATCAGTGAGAAGAATGTCCCTTACATTGGTGATCAGTGAGAAGAATGTTCCTTACATTGGTGATCAGTGGGAAGAATGTTCCTTACATTGGTGATCAGTGAGAAGAATGTTCCTTACATTGGAGATCAGTGAGAAGAATGTTCCTTACATTGGTGATCAGTGAGAAGAATGTTCCTTACATTGGAGATCAGTGAGAAGAATGTTCCTTACATTGGTGATCAGTGAGAAGAATGTTCCTTACATTGGTGATCAGTGGGAAGAATGTTCCTT
Organism: Lithobates pipiens; assembly: GCF_037356315.1. NCBI lineage: Eukaryota > Metazoa > Chordata > Amphibia > Anura > Ranidae > Lithobates > Lithobates pipiens. Next base: position 234,816,588 of record NW_027507787.1, read on the forward strand.
ACATTGGTGATCAGTGAGAAGAATGTTCCTTACATTGGTGATCAGTGAGAAGAATGTTCCTTACATTGGTGATCAGTGAGAAGAATGTTCCTTACATTGGTGATCAGTGGGAAGAATGTCCCTTACATTGGTGATCAGTGAGAAGAATGTTCCTTACATTGGTGATCAGTGGGAAGAATGTTCCTTACATTGGTGATCAGTGGGAAGAATGTTCCTTACATTGGTGATCAGTGAGAAGAATGTTCCTTACATTGGTGATCAGTGAGAAGAATGTTCCTTACATTGGTGATCAGTGAGAAGAATGTTCCTTACATTGGTGATCAGTGGGAAGAATGTTCCTTACATTGGTGATCAGTGGGAAGAATGTTCCTTACATTGGTGATCAGTGGGAAGAATGTTCCTTACATTGGTGATCAGTGAGAAGAATGTTCCTTACATTGGAGATCAGTGAGAAGAATGTTCCTTACATTGGTGATCAGTGAGAAGAATGTTCCTTACATTGGAGATCAGTGAGAAGAATGTTCCTTACATTGGTGATCAGTGGGAAGAATGTTCCTTACATTGGTGATCAGTGAGAAGAATGTTCCTTACATTGGAGATCAGTGAGAAGAATGTTCCTTACATTGGTGATCAGTGAGAAGAATGTTCCTTACATTGGAGATCAGTGAGAAGAATGTTCCTTACATTGGTGATCAGTGAGAAGAATGTTCCTTACATTGGTGATCAGTGAGAAGAATGTTCCTTACATTGGTGATCAGTGAGAAGAATGTTCCTTACATTGGTGATCAGTGAGAAGAATGTTCCTTACATTGGTGATCAGTGAGAAGAATGTTCCTTACATTGGTGATCAGTGAGAAGAATGTTCCTTACATTGGTGATCAGTGGGAAGAATGTTCCTTACATTGGTGATCAGTGAGAAGAATGTTCCTTACATTGGAGATCAGTGAGAAGAATGTTCCTTACATTGGTGATCAGTGAGAAGAATGTTCCTTACATTGGTGATCAGTGAGAAGAATGTTCCTTACATTGGAGATCAGTGAGAAGAATGTTCCTTACATTGGTGATCAGTGAGAAGAATGTTCCTTACATTGGTGATCAGTGAGAAGAATGTTCCTTACATTGGTGATCAGTGAGAAGAATGTTCCTTACATTGGTGATCAGTGAGAAGAATGTTCCTTACATTGGTGATCAGTGGGAAGAATGTTCCTTACATTGGTGATCAGTGGGAAGAATGTTCCTTACATTGGTGATCAGTGAGAAGAATGTTCCTTACATTGGTGATCAGTGAGAAGAATGTTCCTTACATTGGAGATCAGTGAGAAGAATGTTCCTTACATTGGTGATCAGTGGGAAGAATGCTCCTTACATTGGTGATCAGTGGGAAGAATGTTCCTTACATTGGTGATCAGTGGGAAGAATGTCCCTTACATTGGTGATCAGTGAGAAGAATGTTCCTTACATTGGTGATCAGTGAGAAGAATGTTCCTTACATTGCTGATCAGTGAGAAGAATGCTCCTTACATTGGTGATCAGTGGGAAGAATGTTCCTTACATTGGTGATCAGTGAGAAGAATGTTCCTTACATTGGTGATCAGTGGGAAGAATGTTCCTTACATTGGTGATCAGTGAGAAGAATGTTCCTTACATTGGAGATCAGTGAGAAGAATGTTCCTTACATTGGTGATCAGTGAGAAGAATGTTCCTTACATTGGTGATCAGTGGGAAGAATGTCCCTTACATTGGTGATCAGTGGGAAGAATGTTCCTTACATTGGTGATCAGTGAGAAGAATGTTCCTTACATTGGTGATCAGTGGGAAGAATGTTCCTTACATTGGTGATCAGTGAGAAGAATGTTCCTTACATTGGAGATCAGTGAGAAGAATGTTCCTTACATTGGTGATCAGTGAGAAGAATGTTCCTTACATTGGTGATCAGTGAGAAGAATGTTCCTTACATTGGTGATCGGTGAGAAGAATGTTCCTTACATTGGTGATCAGTGAGAAGAATGTTCCTTACATTGGTGATCAGTGAGAAGAATGTTCCTTACATTGGTGATCAGTGAGAAGAATGTTCCTTACATTGGTGATCAGTGGGAAGAATGTCCCTTACATTGGTGATCAGTGAGAAGAATGTTCCTTACATTGGTGATCAGTGGGAAGAATGTTCCTTACATTGGTGATCAGTGGGAAGAATGTTCCTTACATTGGTGATCAGTGGGAAGAATGTTCCTTACATTGGTGATCAGTGAGAAGAATGTTTCTTACATTGGTGATCAGTGGGAAGAATGTTCCTTACATTGGTGATCAGTGGGAAGAATGTTCATTACATTGGTGATCAGTGAGAAGAATGTCCCTTACATTGGTGATCAGTGAGAAGAATGTTCCTTACATTGGTGATCAGTGGGAAGAATGTTCCTTACATTGGTGATCAGTGGGAAGAATGTTCCTTACATTGGTGATCAGTGGGAAGAATGTTCATTACATTGGTGATCAGTGAGAAGAATGTCCCTTACATTGGTGATCAGTGAGAAGAATGTCCCTTACATTGGTGATCAGTGAGAAGAATGTTCCTTACATTGGTGATCAGTGGGAAGAATGTTCCTTACATTGGTGATCAGTGAGAAGAATGTTCCTTACATTGGAGATCAGTGAGAAGAATGTTCCTTACATTGGTGATCAGTGAGAAGAATGTTCCTTACATTGGAGATCAGTGAGAAGAATGTTCCTTACATTGGTGATCAGTGAGAAGAATGTTCCTTACATTGGTGATCAGTGGGAAGAATGTTCCTTACATTGGTGATCAGTGAGAAGAATGTTCCTTACATTGGTGATCAGTGAGAAGAATGTTCCTTACATTGGTGATCAGTGAGAAGAATGTTCCTTACATTGGTGATCAGTGGGAAGAATGTCCCTTACATTGGTGATCAGTGAGAAGAATGTTCCTTACATTGGTGATCAGTGGGAAGAATGTTCCTTACATTGGTGATCAGTGGGAAGAATGTTCCTTACATTGGTGATCAGTGAGAAGAATGTTCCTTACATTGGTGATCAGTGAGAAGAATGTTCCTTACATTGGTGATCAGTGAGAAGAATGTTCCTTACATTGGTGATCAGTGGGAAGAATGTTCCTTACATTGGTGATCAGTGGGAAGAATGTTCCTTACATTGGTGATCAGTGGGAAGAATGTTCCTTACATTGGTGATCAGTGAGAAGAATGTTCCTTACATTGGAGATCAGTGAGAAGAATGTTCCTTACATTGGTGATCAGTGAGAAGAATGTTCCTTACATTGGAGATCAGTGAGAAGAATGTTCCTTACATTGGTGATCAGTGAGAAGAATGTTCCTTACATTGGTGATCAGTGAGAAGAATGTTCCTTACATTGGTGATCAGTGAGAAGAATGTTCCTTACATTGGTGATCAGTGAGAAGAATGTTCCTTACATTGGTGATCAGTGAGAAGAATGTTCCTTACATTGGTGATCAGTGAGAAGAATGTTCCTTACATTGGTGATCAGTGGGAAGAATGTTCCTTACATTGGTGATCAGTGAGAAGAATGTTCCTTACATTGGAGATCAGTGAGAAGAATGTTCCTTACATTGGTGATCAGTGAGAAGAATGTTCCTTACATTGGTGATCAGTGAGAAGAATGTTCCTTACATTGGAGATCAGTGAGAAGAATGTTCCTTACATTGGTGATCAGTGAGAAGAATGTTCCTTACATTGGTGATCAGTGAGAAGAATGTTCCTTACATTGGTGATCAGTGAGAAGAATGTTCCTTACATTGGTGATCAGTGAGAAGAATGTTCCTTACATTGGTGATCAGTGGGAAGAATGTTCCTTACATTGGTGATCAGTGGGAAGAATGTTCCTTACATTGGTGATCAGTGAGAAGAATGTTCCTTACATTGGTGATCAGTGAGAAGAATGTTCCTTACATTGGAGATCAGTGAGAAGAATGTTCCTTACATTGGTGATCAGTGGGAAGAATGCTCCTTACATTGGTGATCAGTGGGAAGAATGTTCCTTACATTGGTGATCAGTGGGAAGAATGTCCCTTACATTGGTGATCAGTGAGAAGAATGTTCCTTACATTGGTGATCAGTGAGAAGAATGTTCCTTACATTGCTGATCAGTGAGAAGAATGCTCCTTACATTGGTGATCAGTGGGAAGAATGTTCCTTACATTGGTGATCAGTGAGAAGAATGTTCCTTACATTGGTGATCAGTGGGAAGAATGTTCCTTACATTGGAGATCAGTGAGAAGAATGTTCCTTACATTGGTGATCAGTGGGAAGAATGTTCCTTACATTGGTGATCAGTGGGAAGAATGTCCCACAACATGGGACAGTTCTTGGTTTGCACCCAGATTGTTTTCTTTGAGCTGTCTCCATTTTTATTGTTGCCAGTGTCCCCACCGGTTAGAATTTTCCTCACTTCATGTTGTATGCTGGGAACAGGAAGTCCTTATCACAAGCAGTAAGTGCCTAATAGAGGTTCTTCCCGTCACTTATTCTATCCAATTAAAAAAAAAAAAATGGAGAAATCATTTCCATTGTAATATTATATATGATGTCTCTTCATCTAATGTCTATAGAAACATTATTTTTTCCATATAATTTTCAGTCTGTTTACTGCTGTGAGGATCGCAGAGCTCAGCCCATCCTCATAACACGGATCCATACCGCATCGCCCCGAGCGCCAACCTAGATACTCACATTGTATGGCTAATGAGTGGAGGAAGATCTGTGGCTTCATGGTTTATAGAGCTGCCCACAATGGGGAGATACAATGTATCAGGAGAGACGAGATTTACTAAACAAATTCCTTCCATTCCCTCTGCGTTACTTTGTGGCTTCCTAGAGCTGGCAGGGCTGGTTGTGGGAGTTCAGAGCCACTTTTTTCAGCACGAGGATTTTGGTCACCGAACAAATTGTACATGAATGATCGTACGTGTTTATTATGACTCCCTGGGGGAGGGGTCTCCCTGCTTTTCAGTAGGAAGGCCCCTCCCATCAGGGCTTGCCTTTACATCAGGACCCCATCAGAGTCCCCCCTTAATTCATGGTCCTCATCAGAGTCACCTTTTACATAAGGGTCCCCATCAGAGTCACCCCTTACATCAGGGTCCCCATAAGATTTACCTCTTATATCAGGGTCCCCATCAGAGTCACCCCTTAAATCAGGGTCCCCATCAGAGTCACCCCTTAAATCAGGGTCCCCATCAGAGTCACCCCTTACATCAGGGTCCACATAAGAGTTACCTTTTACATCAGGGTCCCCATCAGAGTCACCTCTTACATCATGGTCCCCATCAGAGTCACCTCTTACATCAGGGTCCCCATCAGAGTCACCTCTTACATCATAGTCCCCATCAGAATCACCCCTTACATCAGAGTCCCCATCAGAGTCACCCCTTACTTCATGGTCCCCATCAGAGTCACCCCTTACATCAGTATCTCCATCAGGGTCACCCTTTACATCAGGGTCCCCATCAGAGTGACCTCTTACATCATGATCCCCATCAGAGTCACCTCTTACTTCATGGTCCCCATCAGAGTCACCCCTTACATCAGGGTCCCCATCAGAGTCACCCCTTACATCAGGGTCCCCATCAGAGTCACCTCTTACATCAGGGTCCCCATCAGAGTCACCTCTTACATCATGGTCCCCATCAGAGTCACCCCTTACATCAGGGTCCCCATCAGATTCACCTCTTACTTCGTGGTCCCCATCAGAGTCACACCTTACATCAGGGTCCCCATCAGAGTCACCCCTTACATCAGGGTCCCCATCAGATTCACCTCTTACTTTGTGGTCCCCATCAGAGTCACACCTTACATCAGGGTCCCCATTAGAGTCACTCCTTACATCAGGGTCCACATAAGAGTTACCTCTTACATCAGGGTCCCCATCAGAGTCACCCCTTACATCATAGTCCCCATCAGAGTCACCCCTTACATCAGTATCTCCATCAGATTCACCCCTTACATCAGAGTCCCCATCAGATTTACCCCTTTACTTAAGGGTCCTCATCAGAGTCCCCCACCCCTTATGTCAGGGTGTTGTCAGAGTCATATATTGCCCTCATCAGAGTCCCCATATAACGACTTGATGAACCACTAGGTCTTTTTTTGCCATTGGTCTATATTCCTCTCTTTCCCAAAGAAAACCGCCCCCTACTGACCATGTGTGCATGCCTAATAAATTAGGGTTCAGGAGGAGTTCCGGGCTGGTGTAGCTGCGGACTTTTATTAAACACGCACATACCAGTGCGGGGATCCAGTGCCGTCCTCACCCGGGCCAGTTCTTCGTCGGTTGTCAGGTCCCCTGGAATCATCTTGCTGGTGGAAAGCCGGGCTGTGAATTCCTATGGGCTCACAGTCAGCTCTCCCACTGCGCATGCACAAGTCGTGCTGTGCTTTCTGAATGGAGCCGCAGCCTCCTGGGATGCGTAAGGTGTCCCAGGAGATTTCAGGTGGGATGGGGGAAGGGAAGGGGGGGGGGGCAGGAGCAAAACGTTTTCCACTATGCTCACCTATAAGCGAATGGACATTCCTTTTTTAGGTGAAGCTCTGCTGTAACAAGCAGGTGCCCCCAATATTTTGCCCCCCCCACTCTCATAAATAAAGGTGTTTTTTTCAGGCTTGTATTCTGCGGGAATTGTAACACATCCAGATGTCCAAGGCAGGCGAGTCATAATTCCCGAAGGGGCGAGCGGCGCTCAGCGTGTCCCTGGTGCTATTCACTTGATTATCAACATGTCATTGGGTGACGCTGACCTTGAAAAGTCGCTATTGCAGCGTTTTCAGCCGCCGGATGGCAGACGGGGAGAGGCGAATCTTCCTAGATTTTGTGTGGCGGGTCTCGGAGGAGCATGAGAGCAGCACAGAACATGTAAACACACCGTGACTGTACTGCCAATACCGAGAGCTCATTACCCCCCGGCACACGCCCACGCCGACAGGGACTGCTGGTGGCAGAGGAACCGGATTGGGGAATTAAACCCTCCCTCCCCCCCCCCCCCCCCCCCCAGCATTGTGCCAGGCCGCTGTCATAGACAGAAATAAACTGGAACCCGCCGGAGACGCTCCGGTCAGATCTGCTAACAAAGAGCAAGCCGAGGGAATGAAGTGATTACAGGAAATAAAGATCACCGGAGACTCATAGGGATCAATAATAAATTGTGTGCGCCGATCCACCGCCGGATCAACCGCCATGGCAAACGTGGCATCTGCCAAGTCATAAAGATATTATATGAGCCCCGTGCTCCTTCCTTCCCTTCATGTTTTCTTTGTGTTCTCTTCTATTCTTTCCTTCCAATCAATCCCTCTTTTCCTTCATCACTTTTTCTGCTTCCCTTTCTTCCTTTTTTCTCTCTCCCTACTCTCCTTGCCTCCCCTTCTTCTTTTTTCCTTACAGTCCTATCTACTCATCCCTTCTTTTTTCCTTACAGTCCTATCTACTCATCTCTTCTTTTTTCCTTACAGTCCTATCTACTCATTTCTTCTTTTTTTCTTACAGTCCTATCTACTCATCTTTTCTTTTTTCCCTTACAGTCCTATCTACTCATTTCTTCTTTTTTCCTTACAATCCTATCTACTCATCTCTTCTTTTTTTCTTACAGTCCTATCTACTCATCCCTTCTTTTTTCCTTACAGTCCTATCTACTCATCTCTTCTTTTTTCCTTACAGTCCTATCTACTCATCCCTTCTTTTTTCCTTACAGTCCTATCTACTCATCTCTTCTTTTTTCCTTACAGTCCTATCTACTCATCTCTTCTTTTTTCCTTACAGTCCTATCTACTCATCTCTTCTTTTTTTCTTACAGTCCTATCTACTCATCTTTTCTTTTTTCCCTTACAGTCCTATCTACTCATTTCTTCTTTTTTCCTTACAATCCTATCTACTCATCTCTTCTTTTTTCCTTACAGTCCTATCTACTCATCTCTTTTTTTTTCCTTACAGTCCTATCTACTCATCTCTTCTTTTTCCTTACAGTCCTATCTACTCATCTCTTTTTTTTCCTTACAGTCCTATCTACTCATCTCTTCTTTTTCCTTACAGTCCTATCTACTCATCTCTTCTTTTTTCCTTATAGTCATATCTACTCATCTCTTCTTTTTCCTTACAGTCCTATCTACTCATCTCTTCTTTTTTCCTTACAGTCCTATTTACTCATCTCTTCTTTTTTCCGTATATTCCTATCTACTCATCTCTTATTTTGTCCTTACAGTCCTATCTATTCATCTCTTCTTTTTTCCTTTCAGTCCTATCTACTCATCTCTTCTTTTTTTCCTGACTGCCTACACACGATTGGAAAAAGCTCTCATTGTATTTCCTGAAGGAATTTCCAACAGAATTCCGCTCAAGCTGTCTTGCCTACACACGGTCACACCAAATTCCGATCGTTTCGAATGCGGTGAGGTACAACATGTACGACGGGACTAGATAAGGGAAGTTCAATAGCCAGTAGCCAATAGCTTCCGTCTCGTAGTTGAATCTGAGCATGCGTGGGTTTTGGCGTGTCGGAATTGCATACACACAAACGTATTTCTCCTTCATTTCCTCTATATCCCTCCCTCTCCCCTCTTTTTTTCCATCTCCTCTCTCTTTTGCTCTTCTTACCTCTCCTTTCCTCCACCTACTCTCTTTCTTTCTCCCTCCTTCATTCTCTTTTACCCCCTTTGTTCTCCTCCACTTCTCCTCTCCTCCTACTTTTTACTCTCTGACCTTTCCTCTATTTCTTCCCGCTCCTCTCTCTGTTCTTCTCCTCTTATTTTCTCCCTTTCTTCCTACACCCATATTGATTTATTGAACACATCAGTGGCAGTTCGCCCCCCCCAATCCATGCGCCCGGCCCCTAATCTACATGCAGAGCGCCAGACGCATGGATTTCAATTTTTTTTTTGAAGCACGTGATTAAAACCAGAGGCTCTAATTGGCTTTAAAAAAAAAAATGGGTGGGCTCGGGGCGCAGATCGCTGCACCCCGAGCCCACCCAGTTATGTGACAATAGCAAATTAATATTTGCTATTGTCTTCCTGATTCTCCTCCTGTGATTGGGTGAGAGGAGAAGCGACCATATTGGCCGCCGAGGAGGAGACGCAGGGGGAAGCTGAAGAGGAGACGCAGGGGGAAGCTGTCGAGGAGGAAATCGCACGATGAAGCCGCTGAAACTGTCCGCAACGTAGATGGGGTAAGTGCGGGGCCAGTGAGCGGATGGGCAAGCGACGGGGGGGGGGAGTTGTGGGTGGTTTGCCGATGGACTGAGCGACGGGGCGGAGTTGTGGTTTGCCGATCAACTAAGCGACGGGGCGGAGTTGTGGTGGGTGGTTTGCCAATCGACTGAGCGACAGGGCGGAGTTGTGGTGGGTGGTTTGCCAATCTACTGAGCGACGGGGTGGAGTTGTGATGGGTGGTTTTCCAAGCTACTGAACGATGGGGCGGAGTTGTGGTGGGTGGTTTGCCGATCAACTAAGTGACGAGGCGGAGTTGCGATGGGTGGTTTGCTGATCAACTAAGGGACGAGGCGGAGTTGCGATGGGTGGTTTGCCAATCTACTGAGCAACGGGGCAGAGTGGTGATGGGTGGTTTTCCAAGCTACTGAGCGACAGGGCAGAGTTGTGGAGGGTGCTTTGCCAATCGACTGAGTGACGGGGCAGAGTTGTGATGGGTGATTTGCCAATCGCCTGAGTGATGGGGCGGAGTTGTGGTGGATGGTTTGCCAATCAACTGAGCGACGGGGCGGAGTTGTGGTGGGTGGTTTGCCAATCAACTGAGCGACGGGGCAGAGTTGTGGTGGGTGGTTTGCCGATCAACTAAGGGACGGGGCAGAGTTGTGATGGGTGATTTGCCAATTGCCTGAGCAACGGGGCGGAGTTGTGGTGCGTGGTTTGCCAATCAACTGAACGACGGGGCGGAGTTGTGGTGGGTGGTTTGCCAATCTACTGAGCGACGGGGCGGAGTTGTGGTGGGTGGTTTGCCAATCTACTGAGCGACGGGGTGGAGTTGTGATGGGTGGTTTTCCAAGCTACTGAACGATGGGGCGGAGTTGTGGTGGGTGGTTTGCTGATCAACTAAGGGACGAGGCGGAGTTGCGATGGGTGGTTTGCCAATCTACTGAGCAACGGGGCGGAGTGGTGATGGGTGGTTTTCCAAGCTACTGAGCGACAGGGCAGAGTTGTGGAGGGTGCTTTGCCAATCGACTGAGTGACGGGGCAGAGTTGTGATGGGTGATTTGCCAATCGCCTGAGCGATGGGGCGGAGTTGTGGTGGATGGTTTGCCAATCAACTGAGCGACGGGGCGGAGTTGTGGTGGGTGGTTTGCCAATCAACTGAGCGACGGGGCAGAGTTGTGGTGGATGGTTTACCGATCAACCAAGGGACGGGGCAGAGTTGTGATGGGTGATTTGCCAATTGCCTGAGCAACGGGGCGGAGTTGTGGTGCGTGGTTTGCCAATCAACTGAACGATGGGGCGGAGTTGTGGTGGGTGGTTTGCCAATCTACTGAGCGACGGGGCGGAGTTGTGGTGGGTGGTTTGCCAATCTACTGAGTGACGGGGCGGAGTTGTAGTGGGTGGTTTGCCAATCTACTGAGCCACGGGGCGGAGTTGTAGTGGGTGGTTTGCCAATCAACTGAGCGACGGGGTGGAGTTGTGGTGGGTGGTTTGCCGATCAACTAAGGGACGAGGCGGAGTTGTGATGGGTGGTTTGCCGATCAACTAAGGGAGGAGGCGGAGTTGTGATGGGTGGTTTGCCAATCTACTGAGCAACGGGGCGGAGTTGTGATGGGTGGTTTGCCAAGCTACTCTACGACGGGGCGGAGTTGTGGTGGGTGGTTTGCCAATCTACTGAGCGACGGGGCAGAGTTGTGATGGGTGATTTGGCAATTGCCTGAGCAACGGGGCGGAGTTGTGGTGAGTGGTTTGCCAATCAACTGAACGACGGGGCGGAGTTGTGGTGGGTGGTTTGCCAATCTACTGAGCGACGGGGCGGAGTTGTAGTGGGTGGTTTGCCAATCTACTGAGTGACGGGGTGGAGTTGTAGTGGGTGGTTTGCCAATCTACTGAGCCACGGGGCGGAGTTGTAGTGGGTGGTTTGCCAATCAACTGAGCTACGGGGTGGAGTTGTGGTGGGTGGTTTGCCGATCAACTAAGGGACGAGGCGGAGTTGTGATGGGTGGTTTGCCGATCAACTAAGGGAGGAGGCGGAGTTGTGATGGGTGGTTTGCCAATCTACTGAGCAACGGGGCGGAGTTGTGATGGGTGGTTTGCCAAGCTACTGTACGACGGGGCGGAGTTGTGGTGGGTGGTTTGCCAATCTACTGAGCGACGGGGCAGAGTTGTGGTGGGTGGTTTGCCGATCAACTAAGCGACGGGGTGGAGTTGTGGTGGGTGGTCTGCCAATCGACTGATCGACGGGGCGGAGTTGTGGTGGGTGGTTTGCCGATCAACTAAGTGATGGGGCGGAGTTGTGATGGGTGGTTTGCCAAGCTACTGAGTGACGGGGCAGAGTTGTGGTGGGTGGTTTGCCAATCAACTAAGGGACGAGGCCGAGTTGTGGTGGGTGGTTTGCCAATCTACTGAGCGACGGGGCGGAGTTGTGGTGGGTGATTTGCCAATCTACTGAGCGACAGGGCGGAGTTGTGGTGGGTGGTTTGCCAATCTACTGAGCGACGGGGCGGAGTTGTAGTGGGTGGTTTGCCAATCAACTGAGCGACGGGGCGGAGTTGTGGTGGGTGATTTGCCGATCAACTAAGGGACGAGGCGGAGTTGTGATGGGTGGTTTGCCGATCAACTAAGGGGCGAGGCGGAGTTGTGATGGGTAGTTTGCCAATCTACTGAGCAACGGGGCAGAGTTGTGATGGGTGGTTTGCCAAGCTACTGAACGACGAGGCGGAGTTGTGGTGGGTGGTTTGCCAATCTACTGAGCAACGGGGCAGAGTTGTGGTGGGTGGTTTGCCAATCGACTGAGTGACGGGGCGGAGTTGTGATGGGTGATTTGCCAATCGCCTGAGTGACGGGGCGGAGTTGTGATGGGTGGTTTGCCAACCAACTGAACGACGGGGCGGAGTTGTGGTGGGTGGTTCGCCAATCAACTGAGTGACGGCGTGGAGTTGTGGTGGGTGGTTTTTTGCCGATCAACTGAGTGACGGGGGGGGGGGGGGGGTTGTGGTGGGTGGTTTGCCGATCGACTGAGCAACGGGGGGGGGGGGATTTTGACTGATGGACGGACCGAACAGGGGGGGGGGGGGGTTGACTGATAGACCGACTGAACGGGGGGGGGGGGGGGGTTGACAGATGGACGGACCAAACGGGGGGGGGGGGGGGGGGTTTGATTGATGGACCGACCGAACGGGGGAATCTAGGTGGCATGTGGTTTGTTTGCCAACCCCCCCGCCAATGGAACACATTATATTCTCAGGTACCTTGTCCTGTTTTTCATTTTATCTCAGCAATAGTACAGCAAAGCTTCATCTTTCAGCGCTTAACACACAGCCAATTGCCAACCAAACTCTACAAAAACATCATTGTGAAAATATGGTACAGCAAGAAACTAAAATTATGAAAGTAACATCTCATTTAGTAAGACGTCACAAAATTGCACAACTTCCACTAAAACATCTTTTTATCGTTAATGATAGAAGAGGAAGAATTATATTCACTGTTGGCTTTGTGTTTCTGTCTGCGCATTTGTGGAAGAGATTCCCTCTTACCTCCCAAAAGATATGACAGGAAGGTTTTAGATATTCCGCAGAGTGAACCTAAATCTCACCTTTGTCAGCTGTCACCAGAAAACCTGTCCATCCTTCTTCAGTGACATCTGTCCGACACTTCCATAAACATTTCACCCGGGTTCTCGCCTTTCCACTATACTTCCATTGGCTCCTGGATTTCTACAGATTTCCTACTCTTGCTGAAGGAAGCCGAAATCTAGAATGAGCCATCAGAGCAGTGACTCGTTCTTCAGCAGAGTCTGCCTTTTCAATCAGACAGAGGTGGCGGCAAAGCAAGCTTCTTCTTCTACTGTGCTGACTCTAAAGAACCCATAGTGCTTTGTGAATTCCTTGTCATGTATTAAAAGTTTTATTGTAAAGCTATATATATATATATATATATACACACACACACACACACATACATACATATACATATATATATATATATACATACATACACACACACACACACACACACACACACACACACACACACACATACATATACATATATATATATATATATACATACATACACACACACACACACACACACACACACACACACACACACACACACAGTATCTCACAAAGTAAGTACACCTCTCACATTTCTGTAAATCTTTTCTTCTATCTTTTCATGTGACAACACTGAAGAAATGACACTTGTCTACAATGTAAAGTAGTGAGGGTACAGCTTGTATAACAGTGTAAATTTGCTGCCCCCTCAAAATAACTCAACACGCAGCCATTAATGTCTAAACCGCTGGCAACAAAAGTGAGTACACCCCTAAGTGAAAATGTCCACATTGGGCCCAATTAGCCATTTTCCCTCACTGGTGTCATGTGACTCGTTAGTGTTACAAGGTCTCGGGTGTGAAAATGTCCAAATTGGGCCAAAAGTGTCAATATTTTGTGTGGCCACCATTATTTTCCAGCACTGCCTTCACCCTCTTGGGCATGGAGGTCACCAGAGCTTCACAGGTTGGCACTGGAGTCCTCTTCCCCTCCACCATGATGACATCACAGAGCTGGTGGATGTTGGAGACCTTGCGCTCCTCCACCTTCCGTTTGAGGATGTCCCACACATGATCAATAGGGTTTAGGTCTGGAGACATGCTTGGCCAGTCCATCACCTTTACCCTCAGCTTCTTTAGCAAGGCAGTGGTGGTCTTGGAGGTGTGTTTGGGGTGGTTATCATGTTGGAATACTGCCCTGCGGTCCAGTCTCTGAAGGGAGGGGATCATGCTCTGCTTCAGTATGTCACAGTACATGTTGGCATTCATGGTCCCCTCAATGATCTGTAGCCCCCCAGTGCCGGCAGCACTCATGCAGCCCCAGACCATGACACTCCCACCACCATGCTTGACTGTAGACAAGACACACTTGTCTTTGTCCTCCTCACCTGGTTGCCCCCACACACGCTTGTCACCATCTGACACCAAATACGTTTATCTTGGTCTCATCAGAGCACGAGACATGGTTCCAGTAATCCATGTCCTTAGTCTGCTTGTCTTCAGCAAACTGTTTTTGGGCTTTCTTGTGTATCATCTTTAGAAGCGTCTTTCTTCTGGGATGACAGCCATGCAGACCAATTTGATGCAGTGTGTGGCGTATGGTCTGAGCACTGACAGTCTGACCCCCCACCCCTACAACCTCTGCAGCAATGCTGGCAGCACTCATACGTCCATTTCCCAAAGACAACCTCTGGATATGACACTGAGCACATGCCATCATCTTCTATGGTGGACCATGGTGAGGCCTGTTCTGAGTGGAACCTGTCCTGTTATACCGCTGTATGGTCTTGGCCACCGTGCTGCAGCTCAGTTTCAGGGTCTTGGCAATATTCTTATAGCCTAGGCCATCTTTATGTAGAGCAACAATTCTTTTTTTCAGATCCTCAGAGAGTTGTTTGCCATGAAGTGCCATGTTGAGCTTCCAGTGACCAGTATGAGAGAGTGAGAGCGAAAACACCAAATTTAACACACCTGCTCCCCATTCACACTTGAGACCTTGTAACACTAACGAGTCACATGACACCGGGGAGGGAAAATGGCTAATTGGGTCCAATTTGGACATTTTCACTTAGGGGGTGTACTCACTTTTGTTGCCAGCGGTTTAGACATTAATGGCTGTGTGTTGAGTTATTTTGAGGGGACAGAAAATTTACACTGTTATACAAGCTGTACACTCACTACTTTACTGACTATTGTGAGTTACTGTATATCATTCATGGACTGAGCTGCTTATCTGGAGTTCAGCAACTAAACAAACCCAAAACCAGTGTGTTTTCAGCAAAACGAAGGTAAAGCTTTTGTTTTCTATGAAGCAGACATCCAATATCTGAGAGGAACAAGGCCTGGAATGTGAGCCCCCATGTGAAATTGCAGAGTATGACGACGCATGCAGCGCAGACTCGCGTCACCTCGCTGGGACTGTATAAACACATTATCCTGTGTAAGCGTTACCAGCCTGGGAGCCCCAGCCGCTTCCTGGCTCACAGACACAGCTCAGGACTCAGATTACCTCTACTGGGGGGGGGGGGGGGCGAGGGGGGCCCGGGCCCTTCTCACTGCATGCAGCACACTGTCCTACAATCCCACACAGTTCTACACCAAACCAAGTTCCATAAAGACATGGATGAGCGAGTTTGGGGTGGAGGAATTTGACTGACCCGCACAGTGTCCTGACCTCAACCCGATAGAAAACCTTTGGGGTGAATTAGAGTTGAGACTGCGAGCCAGGCCTTCTCCTCCAACATCAGTGCCTGACTTCACAAATGCTCTTCTGGAGGAATGGTCAGACATTTCCATAGACACACTCCTAAACCTTGTGGACGGCCTTCCCAGAAGAGTTGAAGCTGTTATAGCTGCAAAGAGCGGAGCCAACTCAATATTGAACCCTACGGACTAAGACTGGGATGCCATTAAAGTTCATGTGCGTGTAAAGGCAGGCGTCCCAATACTTTTGATATATACTGTATATTATATATATATAAAATGGGGGATTTTAGGTCATCTTCAGGCCTAAAATGTGGATTGTGACATGTGTGCCAAAAAATGTAAAAAACTGCCACCATTTTATTCTACAGGGTCTCTGTTTTTTTTTTTTTTTTATTACATAAATAAATAAATATAGTTGGGTGATGTCTCTGCCACAGGGCCCCCCCTTCCCCAAAGCACCCCCCCCCCGTCATGTTGAGGGCACGCAGCTTGATATGGCTCAGGAGGGGCGCTCGCTCGTCCCCACCCCCTTTCCTGACCGGCCGGGCTGCGTGCTCGGATAAGGGTCTGATATGGACCCTGGGGGGGACCTCCACGCCGTTTTTTTCTGCATAGGGCTTCCCCTTTAAAGTCCATACCAGGTGACGGGGGCCAGCGAGGTGTCAATCTCGCCGATATTGACTTTCTGCACTAGTCCCGTCTACCTGGAGCCACGTTCAAAATGAACGGACTCTTCTCCGTGTGAGCAAGTCCGTTCATTTCAAAAGTCTGGCAGACTAGCACACAGACGACCGGACTGTCCGCCGGACTGTCGAGTCCGGCAGACAATTTTGAGTCAAAACTTCTTTCTAAAGCCTTGTACACACGATCGAATTGTCCTGCGTACTTAGTCCGGCAAACAATCCGGCGGACTTTCTACCGAACGGACTTGGCCACACACGGACACACAGAAAGTCCGGCGTTTGCTAGCGCGATGACGTACAGCACGTACGACGGGACTAGAAAAAGGAAGTTCAATAGCCAGTAGCCAATAGCTTCCTTTTTTGTACTTGCTTCTGAGCATGCGTCATTCTTAGTCCGCCAGACTAGCACACTGACGAACGTATTGTCCGCTGAAACCCAAGTCCGACGGAAAGATTGGACTGCAAAAATACTTTCTTAGTCCGCCAGACTTTGCGCTGAGAAAGTCCGCTGAAGCCCACACACGACCGGATTGTCCGGTGAAATGCGTTTTGGCCGACTTAGTACGCCGGACAATTTGATCGTGTGTACGCGGCTTAAGACTTTTGGGGGAAAAAAGTCCGCCAGAGCCCACACACAGGCGGATTGTCCGGCGGACTTTGGTCTGCCGGATAGTACGATCACGTGTACGTGGCATTAGTGCCAAAGTCAATGATAAAGGACTTGCTTACTTCGACTAAATCCAGAGAATCGCCATTCACAGTTGGATGATCACTCAAGTTGGATAGTCCCTCTCTCACAAGGTCTAGCAACCAACAAGGTGCCTAAATCAGGAATAAGTCTCTGCCACAGACGTTGTTGTAGAACACGTAGGAAACTAGAACTTGTAGAACACTTGTGTGATACCTCGATCTCTCAGCCGGTTTGGTGATACCCACAAGATTGGATTCTCTTAGGTACTTCAGCCCCACCAGGCTCTTGCTAAGAAGCCAACCCGTACGCGGCCTTCTTCTGAAGAGTCCTCCCCTGGATAGCTACGAAGTCGCTGGGCCATGACCGGAGACGGCACCGGACCACCTCCGAATCCTTTCTTTCGTTTCCTTGCCTCGGGCTAGACAGCCTCTGAGACATAAAGTCGGGTGGATCAGCACCCCAGGCCATAGCCTTCCTGGGGGCTGGTCAGGAGGACCAGGATCATGGAGTCAGAATATACTTCTGGACCGGAACCCCTGAACCACGTGACATCCGCATCTTAAGTACCCTCTCCCAGAAAGCACAGCAAGAGTGACACTCCCACTGGGCTGGCCCAGAGAGAAAGTAACCTTAAAGCACCCAACCAGACTGTGGTCCCATGCCTGCCAGAAGAGACAGTGCCCCCGGTGGCCAGTCAGAATTTGGAACAATTCTAACCAAACTGCAGTTTAGGTGTAACTTAAATTTCAAAACATATAGCATGTGCACTTTAGGAGCCGGCGCTACATATATATATATATATTTATGGTTTAGCTGTTGCTATAAAGATAGAAGCTACAAAAACGTGCGAGCGTTGTGTGTTTTTTTTTTAATATAATTTGTACATTGTAGAACGCACCTTGTACATCTCTCAGCATTGTCTATGGGGATCTGTCACACGAGTGTAAATTGTTTCCCAATTAAAAGGAAACTAATTGGGCTTGGTAATGCGGGGAGAAACCACCTGCATGGAGAAAAATCCCCAAAACACGACTCCAGAGGCTATTTAACAAAAGAAATAAACCTGAGGAAGCGCGCTGTGTCTGTATTATCCCAGTTCTGCCATGTCAGAATGTATTTAACAAAAAAGAGCCAATACTCGCTACATTGTATCGTCCTTACAGATACATTAACCCTTGTGCTGCCAGGTCTGTTTTTGAGCTTTTTGTACATATATACAAGAAAATAGCCAAATTTTCTGGTAAAATATAAAAGATGAGGTTGTACCAAATAAATAGATATCCAGCATGTCAAGCTTTAAATTTGCGGTGTGCTCGCAAAACGATGACAGACTTCAGTTCCCCTATATTTTCCATAGGCAATTCTTTAACCACTTACAGACCGGACCATTTTGCTGGTCAAAGACCAGAGCACTTTTTGCGATTCGGCACTGCGTCGCTTTAACTGACAATTGCGCGGTCGTGTGACGTGGCTCCCAAATAAAATTGACGTGCTTTTTTTCCCCACAAATAGAGCTTTCTTTTGGTGGTATTTGATCACCTATGCGGTTTTTATTTTTTGCGCTATAAACAAAAATAGAGCGACAATTTTGAAAAAAAAACGCATTATTTTTTACTTTTTGTTATAATAAATATCCCCCAAAAATATATAAAAAAACATTTTTTTCCTCAGTTTAGGCCGATACGTATTCTTCTACATATTTTTGGTAAAAAAAATCGCAATAAGCGATTATTGATTGGTTTGCGCAAAAGTTATAGCGTTTACAAAATAGGGATAGTTTTATAGCATTTTTATTAATTTTTTATTATTTTTTTTTTTACTAGTAATGGCGGCGATCAGCGATTTTTATTGTGGCTGCGACATTATGGCGGACACATCGGACATTTTTGACACATTTTTGGGACCATTGTCATTTATACAGCAATCACTGCTATATAAATGCAGTGATTCCTGTGTAAATGACACTGGCAGTGAAGGGGTTAACCAGTGGGTGGCAGTGTAGGGGTTAAGTGTTCCTAGGGGTGTGTTACTAACTGTTGGGGGCTGGGCTTTCATTTAGTGAACACTGATCTCTGCTCCAATCACATGAAGCAGAGATCAACGTCACTAGTTGCTAGGCAGAATGGGGAAATGCTGTTTACAACAGAATTTCTCCATTCGACCGCCCATGAGACGATCGCGGGTATGCCCGCGGCGATTGACTCTGCGGGACCCACGACCGGACTCACGGGGGTCTCGACTGGCATGGCAGGGTGGCAAATTTAAAGGGACGTACAGGTACGCCCATTTGCCTGCCCGTGCCATTCTGTCGAAGTACATTGGCGTGCGCTGGTCGGGAACCGGTTAAAAGCCCTGACAGTTTAGAGTTAACCATGAATAATGGGTCTAGAATTATTGATCTCATTCTGGCATGTGCAACCATATGTAACATGTGCATCACAAGCAACATTTTCGTATGTAGGCACCCGACGAGTGCGCTTACGCTCTTTTGTGTGTGCGCATGCGGGGCGGAGCGGGCTCCCTGTTTTTGGGAAAGGGGTTTTATGTGTTTGGATGCAACTTTTTTATATATTTTTTTTTTTACTTTCACTCAAACAAACAAATCCCATGTGGGTGTCAAACTCAATTTCACAGCAGACCACATCGCAGTAAAGTTGCCCTTAAAGAGACAGTTGTACCTGGGGTGCACTATGTACAGAGTTCAGGGGTGCACTATGTACAGAAAGCAGGGTTCAGGTGTGTGCTTTGTACAGAAAGCAGGGTTCAGGGGTGTTCTATGTACAGAAAGCAGGGTTCAGGGGTGCGCTATTTACAGAGGGCAGAGTTCAGGTGTGTGTTATGTACAGAGGGAATAGTTCAGGAGTGCATTATGTATAGTCTGCTGAGTTCGGGGGTGCATTATGTACAGAGGGCAGAGTTCAGAAGTGCGTTATGTATAGAATGCTGGGTTCGGGGTGCGTTATGTACAGAGTGCAGAGTTCAGGAGTGCGTTATGTACAAAGTGCAGAGTTCCAGAGTGCGTTATGTACAAAGTGCAGAGTTTAGGAGTGTATTATTTACAGAACGCAGCGTTCAGGGGTGCGCTATGTACAGAGTTCAGGAGTGCGCTTTGTACAGAGTGCAGAGTTCAGGAGTGCAGCATTTACAGTATCTGACAAAAGTAAGTACACCCCTCACATTTCTGTAAATATTCTCTTCTAAATTTGCTGTCCCCTCAAAATAACTCAACACACGATAGATGGCCTAGGCTATAAGAAGATTGCCAAGACCCTGAAACTGAGCTGCAGCACGGTGGCCAAGACCATACAGCAGTATAACAGGACGGGTTCCACTCAGAACAGGCCTCGCCATGAGCGACCAAAGAAGTTGAGGTCACGTGCTCAGCGTCATATCCAGAGGTTGTCTTTGGGAAATAGACATATGAGTGCTGCCAGCATTGCTGCAGAGGTTGTAGGGGTGGAGGGTCAGCCTGTCAGTGCTCAGATGCTCAGACCATACGCCGCACACTGCATCAAATTGGTCTGCATGACTGCCATCCCAGAAGGAAGTCTCTTCTAAAGATGATGTACAAGAAAGCCCACAAACAGTTTGCTGAAGACAAGCAGACTAAGGACATGGATTACTGGAACCATGTCCTGTGGTCTGATGAGACCAAGATAAACGTATTTGGTGTCAGATGGTGTGAAGCGTGTGTGGGGGCAACCAGGTGAGGAGGACAAAGACAAGTGTGTCTTGTCTACAGTCAAGCATGGTGGTGGGAGAGTCATGGTCTGGGGCTGCATGAGTGCTGCCGGCACTGGGGAGCTACAGTTCATTGAGGGAACCATGAATGCCAACATGTACTGTGACATACTGAAGCAGAGTATGATCCCCTCCCTTCAGAGACTGGACCGCAGGGCAGTATTCCAACATGATAACCACCCCAAACACACCTCCAAGATGACCACTGCCTTGCTAAAGAAGCTGAGGGTAAAGGTGATGGACTGGCCAATCATGTCTCCAGACCTAAACCCTATTGATCATCTGTGGGACATCCTCAAACGGAAGGTGGAGGAGCGCAAGGTCTCCAACATCCACCAGCTCTGTGATGTCATCATGGAGGAGGGGAAGAGGACTTCAGTGGAAATCTGTGAAGCTCTGGTGACCTCCATGACCTCCATGCCCAAGAGGGTTAAGGCCGTGCTGGAAAATAATGGCGGCCACACAAAATATTGACACTTTGGGCCCATTTTGGACATTTTCACTTAGGGGTGTACTCACTTTTGTTGCCAGTGGTTTAGACATTAATGGCTGTGTGTTGAGTTATTTTGAGGGGACGGCAAATTTTACACTGTTATACAAGCTGTACACTCACTACTTTACATTGTAGACAAGTGTCATTTCTTCAGTGTTGTCACATGAAAAGATTTAATAAAATATTTACATGTGAGGGGTGTACTCACTTTTGTGAGATACTGTAGAAGTGTGTTACATACAGAGTGCAGCGTTCAGGGTGTATTATGTACAGAGTGCAGGGTTTAGGAATGTGCTACATACAGAGTGCAGGGTTGGTCTGGGGTGCACACCGTAACGCAATGGGCTGAGCACCCCAGTGCTGGCCGGCCACAGTGTGCCGATAGGGAGGAGAACTGTAAGTGAAAGTGAAACCGCAGCAGAAAATCATCAAGTCTCCTGCCCAATTGTCAGGATTGTGTTGTGTGGCAGAGCTGTGTAAATTGCAGGACTGGATGGACAAATACAAAGCATTTGGCAGGTTAAGCAGCTCTCCTGTTGTGTATTTCATCTGAGTATTTATTGGTTTGTTAGAGCTTAGCTTCAAATATTACTAAGCAGTAACAATTTTCTCGTATTAAAAAAAAAAAAAAAGTTTGATCCGCCGCAAAGTTGCAAACCTGTTACCGCGGCTGTCACTTCCAGCGCTCATTAAATCTCATTCAGATATGTATTAAATCCTGACAGCTTGCAGCTTTACAGGTCAAGCATTAACAATCGTCTAGAAATCCCCTCATTGTGTACAAACTGCTGTCGGTGGCTAAAATGTATTACCTGCGGTTATGTGAAACATTATCCATTATTTATAGGCGATGCGTCTTAAAGCGACTCCTCTTCATATCGGCAGAGCGAAGGCAGCGGCTCCATTCTGCACTCCCAAAATCTGTACAAAAACCTATAGATAGAGGGATAGAGAGATACAAAGTAACATTGTTTATAAACATTGATCGGAGAGGAGATGGAGCGATACAATGTAACATTCATATGTACACCGAGGCCCCATTTATATGTACACAGAGGCCCCATTCATATGTACACCGAGGCCCCATTCATATGTACACTGGGGCCCCATTTATATGTACACCGGGGCCCCATTCATATGTAGAGCGGGGCCCCATTTCTATGTACACCAGGGCCCCATTCATATGTAGAGCGGGCCCCATTTATATGTACACCGGGCACCATTCATATGTACACCGGGCACCATTCATATGTACACCGGGCACCATTCATATGTAGAGCGGGCCCCATTTATATGTACACCGGGCACCATTCATATGTACACCGGGCACCATTCATATGTACACCGGGCACCATTCATATGTAGAGCGGGCCCCATTTATATGTACACCGGGCTCCATTCATATGTACACCGGGCACCATTCATATGTACACCGGGCTCCATTCATATGTACACCGGGCACCATTCATATGTACACCGGGCACCATTCATATGTAGAGCGGGCCCCATTTATATGTACACCGGGCTCCATTCATATGTACACCGGGCACCATTCATATGTACACCGGGCACCATTCATATGTAGAGCGGGGCCACATTTATATGTACACCGGGCTCCATTCATATGTACACCGGGCACCATTCATATGTAGAGCGGGGCCACATTTATATGTACACCGGGCTCCATTCATATGTACACCGGGCACCATTCATATGTAGAGCGGGGCCACATTTATATGTACATCGGGCTCCATTCATATGTACACCGGGGTCCTATTTATATGTACACCGGGGCCCCATTCATATGTACACTGGGGCCCCTGTTCATATGTACACTGGGGCCCCATTCATATGTACACCGGGCTCCGTTCATATGTACACCGGGCTCCGTTCATATATACACTGGGGCCCCCGTTCATATGTACACTGGGGCCCCATTCATATGTACACCGGGCTCCGTTCATATGTACACCGGGCTCCATTCATATGTACACCGGGGCCCCTGTTCATATGTACACTGGGGCCCCATTCATATGTACACCGGGCTCCGTTCATATGTACACCGGGCTCCGTTCATATGTACACCGGGGCCCCCGTTCATATGTACACTGGGGCCCCATTCATATGTACACCGGGCCCCATTCATATGTACAGTGGGGCCCCATTTATATATACACCGGGGGCCCCATTCATATGTACACTGGGGCCCATTCATATGTACACTGGGGCCCATTCATATGTACACCGGGCTCCGTTCAGATGTACACTGGGGCCCCATTCACATGTACACCGGGGCCCCATTCATATGTACAGCGGGGGCCCCATTCATATGTACAGCGGGGCCCCATTCATATGTACAGTGGGGCCCCATTTATATGTACACCGGGGCCCCAATCATATGTAGAGCGGGCCACATTTATATGTACATCGGGCTCCATTCATATGTACACCGGGGCCTCATTCATATGTACATCAGGGTCCTATTTATATGTACATCGGGGTCCTATTTATATGTACATCGGGGTCCTATTTATATGTACACCGGGGTCCTATTTATATGTACACCGGGGCCTCATTCATATGTACACCGGGGCCCCATTTATATGTACATCGGGGCCCCATTTATATGTACATCGGGGCCCCATTTATATGTACATCGGGGCCCCATTTATATGTACATCGGGGCCCCATTTATATGTACATCGGGGCCCCATTTATATGTACATCGGGGCCCCATTTATATGTACATCGGGGGCCCATTCATATGTACACCGGGGCCCCATTCATATGTACACCAGGCTTCATTTATATGTACACCGGGATCCATTTATATGTACAGCGCAGCCCCATTGATATGTACACCGGGCCCTATTGATATGTACACCGGGCCCTATGACTTACCTCCATACAAATATCAGAAGGATCTGTGGCAGACATAAAGCTGCGATGTGCCGACGTCCGCAGAATGACAGATCCCCGGAGCCCCGCCCCCGGAGTCACAATGTATCGGCAGTCAGGAGCCATTCATACCTTTATAAAACGCCTTCCACATTCTGAGTCAGCCGGTCCTCACACAGCCGCTGTGAATCCCCGAGATTGAAGCAGCTTTCCCGAGGCTTCCCGCAGATTTTCACTTATTTCTTTCCAATCTGTCGGATTATTTGTCTTTTTTTGCTTTCAGAGTTACATTTTCTTTTAGAGACGGGCCCAGAAATATTGCAGCCTCTTACCTCAAGTGACTTCCTTTGTGTGTCTATGGGAATGTTTGACCATTCTTCCAGAAGCAAATTTGTCGGGTCAGGCACTGATGTTGGATGAGAAGGCCTGGCAGTCTCCACTCTAATTCATCCTAAAGGTTTTCTATTGGGTTGAGGTCAGGACTCTGTGCAGGACAGTCATGTTCCTTCACACCAAACTCGCTCATCCATGTCTCTATGGACCTTGCTTTGTGCACTGGTGCGCAGTCATGTTGGAACAAGAAGGGACCATCCCCAAACTGTTCCCACAAAGTTGGGAGCACGAAATTGTCCAAAATGTCTTGGTATGCTGACGACTTAGGAGTTCCCTTCACTGGAACTAAGGGGCCAATCCCTGAAAAACAACCCCACACCATAACCCCCCCTCCACCTAATGATTTGGACCAGTGCACAAAGCAAGGTCCATAAAGACATGGATGAGCGAGTTTGGGGTGAAGGAACATGACTGTCCTGCACAGAGTCCTGACCTCAACCCGATAAAAAACCTTTGGTATGATTTAGAGCGGAGACTGCAAGCCAGACCTTCTCATCCAACATCAGTGCCTGACCTCACAAATGTGCTTCTGGAAGAAGAGCTGACAGCGGCTGAAGCCCCAAGTGGGTCCCCAAAAAGCCCCGGGTCTTGGGTGGGCACTGTTCTATTATTAGCCCCAAGCGAGTGGCGCCGAGTCACATAGCAGGTCCTGCCTTCTGGAACCTGCAGCGCCTATGATGGACGTCCCACTGGTCCAATGGCGGGACCGCAGGACGTGCGACGTCCATCATAGGCGATGCAGGTTCCAGAAGGCGGGAATTACAATGCGGCCGCCACGCCACATCGATCACACTTGGGCGGGCGCCTCTCTTCTCCTCTCCTCTGGCTGCCTCGCTCACCATGACTGAGCTGAGCTCCTGCAATGACATATGGAGTCTGTCTCCTGGTTAGGTGGGTTAGTGTGTGTATATCAGGTAGGTAGGTCAGTGTATGTCAAATAGGTCAGTGTGTGTCAGGTAGGTCAGTGTATGTGTGTCAGGTAGGTAGGTCAGTGTATGTAGGTCAGTGTGTGTGTGTGTCAGGTAGCTCAGTGTATGTCAGGTAGGTCAGTGTGTGTCAGGTAGGTAGGTCAGTGTATGTAGGTCAGTGTGTGTGTCAGGTAGCTCAGTGTGTGTCAGGTAGGTAGGTCAGTGTATGTCAGGTAGGTAGGTCAGTGTATGTCAGGTAGGTAGGTCAGTGTGTGTCAGGTAGGTAGGTCAGTGTATGTCAGGTAGGTAGGTCAGTGTGTGTCAGGTAGGTAGGTCAGTGTGTGTCAGGTAGGTAGGTCAGTGTGTGTCAGGTAGGTAAGTCAGTGTATGTCAGGTGGGTAAGTCAGTGTATGTAGGTCAGTGTATGAAATGAGGGTGGGGCTCTATCTGACTTTCTGCAGCTTCTAACGCACGTTGTGAGAAGCTCACAGTGTGCAGAGAAAGTCATTTCAGTCCAGGAGAGGAGCCGCTACACCTGTGCAAGGCTGAAGGGAAGGATTTAAAGATCTGTGGACAGCAATAGAAAGGAAATTTGCAGGTTTGCTTGATTTGTTTGGCTGTATGAAATGTGCAAAGCACTATGGATAGCAGTCGGGTCGGATAACACTCGGGTCGGGTAGCACTCGGGTCGGGTAGCACTCGGGTCGGGTAGCCACTCGGGTCGGATAACACTCGGGTCGGATAACACTCGGGTCGGATACACTTGGGTCGGATACACTCGGGTCAGATAACACTTGGGTCGGATACATTTGGGTCGGATACACTCGGGTCAGATGGCACTTGGGTCAGATACACTCGGGTTGGATACACTTGGGTCGGATACACTCGGGTCGGATACACTCGGGACGGATAACACTTGGGTCGGATACACTCGGGTTGGATACACTTGGGTCGGATACACTCGGGTCGGATACACTCGGGTCGGATACACTCGGGACGGATAACACTTGGGTCGGATACACTCGGGTTGGATACACTTGGGTCGGATACACTCGGGTCGGATACACTCGGGTCGGATACACTCGGGTCGGATACACTCGGGTCGGATAACACTTGGGTCGGATACACTCGGGTCGGATACACTCGGGACGGATAACACTTGGGTCAGATAACACTTGGGTTGGATACACTCGGGTCGGATACATTCGGGACGGATAACACTTGGGTCAGATAACACTTGGGTTGGATACACTCGGGTCGGATACATTCGGGACGGATAACACTTGGGTCGGATAACACTCGGGTCGGATACACTCGGGTTGGATAACACTCGGGTCGGATAACACTCGGGTCGGATAACACTTGGGTCGGATAACACTCGGGTCGGATACATTCGGGACAGATAACACTTGGGTCGGATAACACTCGGGTCGGATAGCACTCGGGTCGGATAACACTCGGGTCGGATAACACTCTGGGCGGATACACTTGGGTCGGATACACTCGGGTCAGATAACACTTGGGTCGGATACATTTGGGTCGGATACACTCGGGTCCGATACACTCGGGTTGGATACACTTGGGTCGGATACACTCGGGTCGGATACACTCGGGTCGGATACACTCGGGTCGGATGCACTCGAGTCGGATAACACTTGGGTCGGATACACTCGGGACGGATAACACTCGGGACGGATAACACTCGGGACGGATACACTCGGGACGGATAACACTCGGGACGGATAACACTCGGGACGGATAACACTTGGGTCAGATAACACTTGGGTTGGATACACTCGGGTCGGATACATTCGGGACGGATAACACTTGGGTCAGATAACACTTGGGTTGGATACACTCGGGTCGGATAACACTCGGGTCGGATACATTCGGGACGGATAACACTTGGGTCGGATAACACTCGGGTCGGATATACTCGGGTTGGATAACACTCGGGTCGGATACACTCGGGTCGGATAACACTCGGGTCGGATAACACTTGGGTCGGATAACACTTGGGTCGGATAACACTTGGGTCGGATAACACTTGGGTCGGATACACTCGGGTCGGATACATTCGGGACGGATACACTCGGGACGGATAACACTCGGGACGGATAACACTCGGGTCGGATACACTCGGGACGGATAACACTTGGGTCGGATAACACTTGGGTTGGATACACTCGGGTCGGATACACTCGGGACGGATACACTCGGGACGGATACACTCGGGACGGATAACACTTGGGTCAGATAACACTTGGGTTGGATACACTCGGGTCGGATACATTCGGGACGGATAACACTTGGGTCAGATAACACTTGGGTAGGATACACTCGGGTCGGATAACACTCGGGTCGGATACATTCGGGACGGATAACACTTGGGTCGGATAACACTCGGGTCGGATACACTCGGGTTGGATAACACTCGGGTCGGATACACTCGGGTCGGATAACACTTGGGTCGGATAACACTCGGGTCGGATACATTCGGGACAGATAACACTCGGGTCGGGTAGCACTCGGGTCGGATAGCACTCGGGTCGGATAACACTCGGGTCGGATAACACTCGGGTCGGATAACACTCGGGTCGGATAACACTCTGGGCGGATACACTTGGGTCGGATACACTTGGGTCGGATACACTCGGGTCAGATAACACTTGGGTCGGATACATTTGGGTCGGATACACTCGGGTCAGATGGCACTTGGGTCAGATACACTCGGGTCCGATACACTCGGGTTGGATACACTTGGGTCGGATACACTCGGGTCGGATACACTCGGGACGGATAACACTTGGGTCGGATACACTCGGGTCGGATGCACTCGGGTCGGATAACACTTGGGTCGGATACACTCGGGTTGGATACACTCGGGACGGATAACACTCGGGACGGATAACACTCGGGACGGATACACTCGGGACGGATACACTCGGGACGGATAACACTCGGGACGGATAACACTTGGGTCAGATAACACTTGGGTTGGATACACTCGGGTCGGATACATTCGGGACGGATAACACTTGGGTCAGATAACACTCGGGTCGGATACACTCGGGTTGGATAACACTCGGGTCGGATACACTCGGGTCGGATAACACTTGGGTCGGATAACACTTGGGTCGGATAACACTTGGGTCAGATACACTCGGGTCAGATAACACTTGGGTCGGATACACTTGGGTCGGATAACACTTGGGTCAGATACACTCGGGTCGGATAACACTTGGGTCGGATACACTCGGGTCGGATAACACTCGGGTCGGATGCACTCGGGTCGGATAACACTTGGGTCGGATACACTCGGGACGGATAACACTCGGGTCGGATACACTCGGGTCGGATACACTCGGGTCGGATACACTCGGGTCGGATACACTCGGGTTGGATAACACTTGGGTCGGATACACTCGGGTCGGATAACACTCGGGTCGGATACACTCGGGTCAGATACACTCGGGTCGGATACATTCGGGACGGATAACACTTGGGTCAGATACACTCGGGTCAGATACACTCGGGTGGGATGGCACTCGGGTCGGATACACTCGGGTTGGATAACACTTGGGTCGGATACACTCGGGTCGGATAACACTCGGGTCAGATACACTCGGGTCAGATACACTCGGGTGGGATGGCACTCGGGTCGGATAAACTCGGGTGGGATGGCACTCGGGTTGGATGGCACTCGGGTGGGATGGCACTCGGGTGGGATGGCACTCGGGTCGGATAACACTTGGGTCGGATACACTCGGGTCGGATACACTCGGCTCGGATACACTCGGGTCGGATACACTCGGGTCGGATACACTCGGGTCGGATACACTCGGGTCGGATACACTCGGGACGGATAACACTTGGGTCGGATAACACTTGGGTTGGATACACTCGGGTCGGATACATTCGGGACGGATAACACTTGGGTCGGATAACACTCGGCTCAGATACACTCGGGTCGGATAACACTTGGGTCAGATACACTCGGGTCGGATAACACTCGGGTCGGATAACACTTGGGTCGGATACACTCGGGTCGGATAACACTTGGGTCGGATACACTCGGGTCGGATACACTCGGGTCAGATACACTTGGGTCGGATACACTCGGGTCGGATACACTCGGGTCAGATACACTCGGGTCGGATAACACTCGGGTCGGATACACTCGGGTCAGATACACTCGGGTCGGATAACACTTGGGTCGGATACACTCGGGTCGGATAACACTTGGGTCAGATACACTCGGGTCAGATACACTCGGGTGGGATGGCACTCGGGTGGGATACACTGGGGTCGGATACATTCGGGACGGATAACACTTGGGTCAGATACACTCGGGTGGGATGGCACTCGGGTTGGATGGCACTCGGGTGGGATGGCACTCGGGTGGGTCGTGGGGAATGAGGTGGGATAGTTATGAGTGTGGCCGGTGAGGCCGAGACCATCCAGAGCTGCCGAGTCAGTGCCAGCCAGGCGCCGCGGGCATCCTTTGTTTCGGCGAGAAGCTCAGCCAATATATAATGAAGCATTCATCTCAATCACTCCTTAGGCCGGGTGTCAGGGGAGCGCTCATCGAGTGTGAGGAATGCGCCCTTCAACACTCCTATGGTTAGTGACTCCGAAGATTAAAGAGCACCTGTCACACGGTACACGAGGCAGAGCAAGACGAACGTTTTATAGAAGACATTCTTCATCGCTGCTTCTTACCATCGCTGATCTGCTCCACTCCTATAGGTGTGAGGCAAATACGGGTCCCCTCCCCCACATGGTGCTGGATTGACCTAATACTATGCACTGTCACTTGGTGGGCTCGTCAACACTGGTGGGGGGTAAATCCCCCATTCTTTCTTCATGGAAAGTTGGTTCTTGTACTGAACTTTCTGACCGTTGCACAGGAGAGGCGGGCCTGCTCATAGTACCAATGCATATAATACTAGTAAGATTAGTATAATTGGGTGTTCATTTCCCCTGAATGTCATTATAAGTCAGATGTATGTGCTATTCCTCCCACTGATACCAATAATGGGGCACTATTCCTCCCACACCAATGATGGGGCACTATTCCTCCTACTGACACCAATGATGGGGCACTATTCCTCCCACTGACACCAATGATGGGGCACTATTCCTCCCACTGACACAAATGATGGGGCACTATTCCTCCCACACCAATGATGGGGCACTATTCCTCCCACTGACGCCAATGATGGGGCACTATTCCTCCCACTGACACCAATGATGGGGCAGTATTCCTCCTACTGACACCAATGATGGGGCACTATTCCTCCCACTGACAACAATGATGGGGCACTATTCCTCCCACTGACACCTATGATGGGGCACTATTCCTCCCACTGACACCAATGATGGGGCACTATTCCTCCCACTGACACCAATGATGGGGCACTATTCCTCCCACTGACACCAATGATGGGGCACTATTCCTCCCACTGACACCAATGATGGGGCAGTATTCCTCCTACTGACACCAATGATGGGGCACTATTCCTCCCACTGACACCAATGATGGGGCACTATTCCTCCCACACCAATGATGGGGCACTATTCCTCCCACTGACGCCAATGATGGGGCACTATTCCTCCCACTGACACCAATGATGGGGCAGTATTCCTCCTACTGACACCAATGATGGGGCACTATTCCTCCCACTGACACTAATGATGGGGCACTATTTCTCCGACACCAATGATGGGGCGCTATTCCTCCCACTGACGCCAATGATGGGGCACTATTCCTCCCACTGACACCAATGATGGGGCACTATTCCTCCCACTGACACCAATGATGGGGCACTATTCCTCCGACACCAATAATGGGGCACTATTCCTCCGACACCAATGATGGGGCACTATTCCTCCCACTGACAACAATGATGGGGCACTATTCCTCCCACTGACACCTATGATGGGGCACTATTCCTCCCACTGACACCAATGATGGGGCACTATTCCTCCCACTGACACCAATGATGGGGCACTATTCCTCCCACTGACACCAATGATGGGGCACTATTCCTCTCACTGACACCAATGATGGGGCACTATTCCTCTGACACCAATGATGGGGCACTATTCCTTCCACTGACACCTATGATGGGGCACTTTTCCTCCTACTGACACCAATGATGGGGCACTATTCCTCCCACGGATGCCAATGATGGGGCACTATTCCTCCCACTGACACCAATGATGGGGCACTATTCCTCCCACTGACACCAATGATGGGACACTATTCCTCCAAATGACACCAATGATGGGGCACTATTCCTCCCACGGATGCCAATGATGGGGCACTATTCCTCCCACTGACACAATGATGCGGCACTATTCCTCCCACTGACACCAATGATGGGGCACTATTCCTCCCACTAACACCAATGATGGGGCACTATGCCTCTCACTGACACCAATGATGGGACACTACTCCTCCCACTTATACCAATGATGGGGTACTATTCCTCCCACTGACACCAATGATGGGGCACTATTCCTCCCACTGATGCCAATGATGGGGTACTATTCCTCCCACTGACACCAATGATGGGGCACTATTCCTCCCACTTATACCAATGATGGGGCACTATTCTTCCCACTGACACCAATGATGAGGCACTATTCCTCCCACTGACACCAATGATGGGGCACTATTCCTCCCACTGACACCAATGATGGGGCACTATTCCTCCCACTAACACCAATGATGGGGCGCTATTCCTCCCAGTAACACCAATGATGGGGCGCTATTCCTCCCACTGACACCAATGATGGGGCACTACTCCTCCCACTTATACCAATGATGGGGCACTATTCCTCCCACTGACACCAATGATGGGGCACTATTCCTCCCACTAACACCAATGATGGGGCACTACGCCTCCCACTGACACCAATGATGGGGCACTACTCCTCCCACTTATACCAATGATGGGGCACTATTCCTCCCACTGACACCAATGATGGGGCACTATTCCTCCCACTGATACCATCAAAGAGGAATTTTCTGCCCACAGTCCGGCCCCCTACGCTCTGTAGGGCAGTGAGCTGGCTCTTTGTCTGGAGCCCCCGGCTGTAGGACACTGCACTGAGGACATGTGTAGAAATGATCATTTCATGGTTGCTGTCGATGAATCAGCGGCTCCCGGTAATAACAACATGACAGTTTCATTTCCATTTTTATCGCTAAGGTGCCTTTATGCTTTAAAGGCTTATCAGCGATTTCCTGTGAACGGTACAATGAAAAAAAAAAAAAGGTCTGTGATAGAAATCTGCAGATGATCTGTGCATAAGTGGCCCGTGGATCACGGGGGTCCGCGCCCCGGGAGGGGGATTGTAGTCCATGAGACGTTGTGGTTGTACCCCGTGGTTAATCGGTGAGACGGTACAAACCTGTAATAGAAATTCTCGCCTGTCGTGTCATCTCTTCTCCTCCTTCAACTCTTATCAGTTTCTTGTCTCCATTTCCCTCTTCATACAACAAAGACAAATCCGATGAGGGGCCCTCGTGGCGTTCGCACGATATCCCTTCTCCAGGAGATGGTATCAGACCCTCGTCACACCAAGGCTACGGGCAGGTAAAGGAGGCGCCAGCCTTGTGAGCCTTTGTCTGATGTGGAACTACAAAATCCAGCCAGCCTTTCCAGCAGCCTGGCTGGGCTTTTGATTTTCACGTACCTGTTCTCGTAGGTTCGCAGGCTCCACCCACTACAGAAAAGTACAGGTGGGGGCGGAGACAAGAGCAGTCACCCTGCACAAAGAGAGAGAGAGAGTAGAGCTGTGGGAGGGGCCCAACAGACTCCACCTACTACAGAAAAGTACAGGTGGGGGGCGGAGACAAGAGCAGTCACCCGGCACAAAGAGAGAGAGAGAGAGTAGAGCTGTGGGAGGGGCCCAACATGCTCCACCCACTACAGAAAAGTACAAGAGGGGGCAGAGACAAGAGCAGTCACCCTGCACAAAGAGAGAGAGTAGAGCTGTGGGAGGGGCCCAACAGGCTCCACCCACTACATAAAAGTACAGGAGGGGCGGAGACAAGAGCAGTCACCCTGCACAAAGAGAGAGAGTAGAGCTGTGGGAGGGGCCCAACATGCTCCACCCACTACAGAAAAGTACAAGAGGGGGCAGAGACAAGAGCAGTCACCCTGCACAAAGAGAGAGAGTAGAGCTGTGGGAGGGGCCCAACAGGCTCCACCCACTACATAAAAGTACAGGAGGGGCGGAGACAAGAGCAGTCACCCTGCACAAAGAGAGAGAGTAGAGCTGTGGGAGGGGCCCAACATGCTCCACCCACTACATAAAAGTACAGGAGGGGCGAAGACAAGAGCAGTCACCCTGCACAAAGAGAGAGAGTAGAGCTGTGGGAGGGCCCCAACAGGCTCCACCCACTACAGAAAAGTACAGGAGGGGGCAGAGACAAAAGCAGTCACCCTGCACAAAGAGAGAGAGTAGAGCTGTGGGAGGGGCCCAACATGCTCCACCCACTACAGACAAGTACAAGAGAGGGCAGAGACAAGAGCAGTCACCCTTCACAAAGAGAGAGAGTAGAGCTGTGGGAGGGGCCCAACAGGCTCCACCCACTACATAAAAGTACAGGAGGGGCAGAGACAAAAGCAGTCACCCTGCACAAAGAGAGAGAGTAGAGCTGTGGGAGGGGCCCAACATGCTCCACCCACTACAGACAAGTACAAGAGGGGGCAGAGACAACAGCAGTCACCCTTCACAAAGAGAGAGAGTAGAGCTGTGGGAGGGGCCCAACAGGCTCCACCCACTACATAAAAGTACAGGAGGGGCGGAGACAAGAGCAGTCACCCTGCACAAAGAGAGAGAGTAGAGCTGTGGGAGGGGCCCAACATGCTCCACCCACTACAGACAAGTACAAGAGGGGGCAGAGACAAGAGCAGTCACCCTGCACAAAGAGAGAGAGTAGAGCTGTGGGAGGGGCCCAACAGGCTCCACCCACTACATAAAAGTACAGGAGGGGCGGAGACAAGAGCAGTCACCCTGCACAAAGAGAGAGAGTAGAGCTGTGGGAGGGGCCCAACATGCTCCACCCACTACAGAAAAGTACAAGAGGGGGCAGAGACAAAAGCAGTTACCCTGCACAAAGAGAGAGAGTAGAGCTGTGGGAGGGCCCCAACAGGCTCCACCCACTACAGAAAAGTACAGGAGGGGGCAGAGACAAGAGCAGTCACCCGGCACAAAGAGAGGGAGTAGAGCTGTGGGAGTGGCTCAACAGGCTCCACCCACTACAGAAAAGTACAGGAGGGGGCAGAGACAAGAGCAGTCACCCTGCACAAAGAGAGAGAGTAGAGCTGTGGGAGGGGCCCAACAGGCTCCACCCACTACACAAAATTACAGTAGGTGGTGGAGACAAGAGCAGTCACCCTGCACAAAGAGAGAGAGTAGAGCTGTGGGAGGGGCCAAACAGGCTCCACCCACTACAAAAATGTACAGGAGAGGGCGGAGACAAGAGCAGTCACCCTGCACAAAGAGAGAGGGTAGAGCTGTGGGAGGGGCTCAACAGGCTCCACCCACTACAGAAAAGTACAGAAGGGGGCAGAGACAAGAGCAGTCACCCTGCACAAAGAGAGGGAGTAGAGCTGTGGGAGGGGCCCAACAGGCAATTTGTTTCAGTCCAAATGTAAATCCGGACAAATCTTTGGTTATTCAGATGCATCCAAATCTCCAAATGAAATAGTAACGAATTTAGTTGAAATACGTTTAATTGTGTTTTGTTTATTCGTTTTCTAACGAATTCCCAATTTTTGGAACGATCCGGTCGAAAAATGATCAACTGATTCGAATTCCGTGTGAAGAATAGCCGGTTGTTAAGAAGCGGGGCCGAAGAGATGGCCGCTGCGTCCTTAACAACCGATGACTCATCAGCTGTCAGCGAGCTTCTCCACTGACAGCTGAAATGTACAGCTGAACTCCAGCCTAGTCGAAGGCTCCCACCGGCTGCCTGCTCCGCCGTCTGACAGTTCTTCAATAGTGAG
This sequence comes from Lithobates pipiens, assembly GCF_037356315.1. Classification (NCBI taxonomy): domain Eukaryota; kingdom Metazoa; phylum Chordata; class Amphibia; order Anura; family Ranidae; genus Lithobates; species Lithobates pipiens. The sequence continues at coordinate 234,851,868 of NW_027507787.1, forward strand.
GGGGCGGAGTCACCCAATGACATCAGCATGACCCAGTCGGTGACATCACAGGGGATCGGGATCATCAGCTGACTTCATCGATTGACTTAGAAATGTAAGAAATGTCAGACAGCAGAGCAGGCAGAGAGCATTCGACGAGGCCGGAGTTTTTTCTTTTCTTTTTTCGGGGGTCGGTGGGCGTCGTGATTGATGATGGATCTACATCGGGGGACATCGTTTTTTTTGTTTGTTTTTTTAAATAAAGGAATTGTCAAAAATTTGTGTTGTGTCTTTATTCACATTTTTGGTGAATGGGTAGGGCTACTATGTACCCCATACTCATTTACATGGGGGGGGCCCAGGATCTGGGGGCCCCCTTGTCGAAGGAGGCTTCCAGATTCTGATAAGCCCCCCACCTGCAGACTCCCCCACAACCATCACCCAGGGTTGTCGTGAATTGGCCCATCAACATGGGGACAAGGTGCTTTGGGGTGGGGGGGGCAGAGCCCCCTGGCCCCATAGCACACCCCCCCATGTTGAGGACATGTGACCTGGTATAGTTCAGGGGGGGTGCTCGCCCACCCCCCCCCCCCTTTCCAGACCTGTCAGGCTGCATGCTCCGTTGAGGGTCTGGTATGGATTGTGGGTTGGACACCACGCCATTTTTATTTACTCTAAATTTTGGCGGGGGTTCACCTTAAAATCCCTTTAATTTGTATGGTATGGACTGGGGGGGGGGGGGGCACACTGTGTTTATTTATTTTTTTCTACTGCATTCTTTTGTTTACATTTCAGCTGTCAGTGGGAAAGCCCGCTGACAGCTGACGAGTCATTGGTTGTTAAGGGCGCGGCAGCCGGCTTCCCGTCTCGCTTCTTCACAACCGCCCATTCTTCACACAGAATTTGAATCGGTTCATTTTTCGACCGAAACCCAAATTCAAATCGGTCAGAAAATTTGGAATTCGTTAAAAATGTTATAAAGGAAGCAAAATTAAATGAAACTAAAGGAAATGAATTAAGAAACGAATCAACGAAACAAAATAACATAACAAATCTATCTGAAAGAAAACAAAATTCTTCAGTTCTACCAACAGGTCTACGAGAAACACCAGTTGCTTCTGAAAGTGATCCAGCAGTTAGTTAGCCACACATATTGCAATATATACGGCAAGTGGATACACAATGTATCAGATGGATTCCTCCGACGCTGTGTGCGCAATCCAGCGTTTTCCTCGGTCTTGCGTCTGTGTGCAGCCCCACAATCCTCGGAATGTGGACGATCCCTTTAATACCCATCCGGCTTCGCCTGAGGATGAATGGGATCCAAAGTATAAAACGTCTCCACTCCTCATAAGACACACGCCATCCCTTCCCTCTCATTCGCTCTCCCTCTTATTCCATTCTCTCTCACTCCCCTCTTATTCCCTTATCTTTCACCCCCTTCCCTCTCACTCCCTTCCCTCTCACCCCCTTCCCTCTCACCCCCTTCCCTCTCACCCCCTTCCCTCCCACTTCCTTCCCTCTCACCCCCTTCCCTCCCACTCCCTTCCCTCCCACCCCCTTCCCTCTCACCCCCTTCCCTCTCACCCCCTTCCCTCATTCGCTCTCCCTCTTATTCCATTCTCTCTCACTCCCCTCTTATTCCCTTATCTTTCACCCCCTTTCCTCTCACCCCCTTCCCTCTCACTCCCTTCCCTCTCACCCCCTTCCCTCTCACCCCCTTCCCTCCCACTTCCTTCCCTCTCACCCCCTTCCCTCCCACTCCCTTCCCTCCCACCCCCTTCCCTCTCACCCCCTTCCCTCTCACCCCCTTCCCTCATTCGCTCTCCCTCTTATTCCATTCTCTCTCACTCCCCTCTTATTCCCTTATCTTTCACCCCCTTTCCTCTCACCCCCTTCCCTCTCACTCCCTTCCCTCTCACCCCCTTCCCTCTCACCCCCTTCCCTCTCACTCCCTTCCCTCTCACCCCCTTCCCTCTCACTCCCTTCCCTCTCACCCCCTTCCCTCCCACTTCCTTCCCTCTCACCCCCTTCCCTCCCACTCCCTTCCCTCTCACCCCCTTCCCTCCCACTTCCTTCCCTCTCACCCCCTTCCCTCTCACCCCCTTCCCTCCCACCCCCTTCCCTCTCACCCCCTTCCCTCTCACCCACTTCCCTCCCATTCCCTTCCCTCCCACCCCCTTCCCTCTCACCCCCTTCCCTCTCACCCCCTTCCCTCTCACCCCCTTCCCTCATTCGCTCTCCCTCTTATTCCATTCTCTCTCACTCCCCTCTTATTCCCTTATCTTTCACCCCCTTTCCTCTCACCCCCTTCCCTCTCACTCCCTTCCCTCTCACCCCCTTCCCTCTCACCCCCTTCCCTCCCACTTCCTTCCCTCTCACCCCCTTCCCTCCCACTCCCTTCCCTCCCACCCCCTTCCCTCTCACCCCCTTCCCTCTCACCCCCTTCCCTCATTCGCTCTCCCTCTTATTCCATTCTCTCTCACTCCCCTCTTATTCCCTTATCTTTCACCCCCTTTCCTCTCACCCCCTTCCCTCTCACTCCCTTCCCTCTCACCCCCTTCCCTCTCACTCCCTTCCCTCTCACCCCCTTCCCTCCCACTTCCTTCCCTCTCACCCCCTTCCCTCCCACTTCCTTCCCTCTCACCCCCTTCCCTCTCACTCCCTTCCCTCCCACCCCCTTCCCTCTCACCCCCTTCCCTCTCACCCACTTCCCTCCCATTCCCTTCCCTCCCACCCCCTTCCCTCCCACCCCCTTCCCTCTCACCCCCTTCCCTCTCACCCCCTTCCCTCTCACTCCCTTCCCTCTCACTCCCTTCCCTCTCATTCGCTCTCCCTCTCGCTTCATGAACACTTTTGTCTGCCGCAATCCCCGCCCGGCGCTGAAATCCCTCTTGCTCTTTTCACAAAGCGGCACATCAAACAGAAGATCCTTTCAGCCGCTGTCGAAGATCTTTGCTAATCTGCACCTACCCGAGCGTCAGATCCTTACCTGGCTGGGTGGACTGCGTGCGACTCTTTACTTTTTTTTCCTGTCACCGCTATGGATGTATCTCACCGTAAAAACCACCATGGGGTATTTAAAGCTGAAGTTTTATCTGCTTATATTTTAATCTTTTTTTTTTGGTTCCTCCCATCTCCCCCACCTCATCAACATTTTTTAAAATTCTTCATGACATAATTTATGTTAGAATACAATATTAATTTTGCTTTTTGTGCAACAACTACATCAACCAGTAGATGGCAATGTTTATACGTTTGTTTGAGTTTGCTGTGCTTGATGAACCACCTATTTGATGATGCCTATGTAGTGTCACATTTTGCTGCCTATCACAGGATGCTGCGGAAGTGACGTTGCCGCCAGATATTGCGTACTGCGCATGCGCGATGCGTTCCAAACACTCGCGCCGTGCGCTCCAACATAGTTTCGGCAATACCGTTCAGCGAAACCATCACATAATGTTACGGAAGTGATGTTACACACAACACAAACACTGGGCCGTTCGTTACAACACTAATACTTCCCTTGTTACCTAGTAGGTTTTGCATTGCTGGGACTTGTAGTGCCTATCCTGAGCTACATGCTTCAATGTTCATTGAAGCTCGCGGATAGGGATGAGGACACTGAACATTGAAGCATGTAGCTCAGGATAGGCACTACAAGTCCCAGCAATGCAAAACCTACTAGGTAACAAGGGAAGTATTAGTGTTGTAACGCACGGCCCAGTGTTTGTGTTGTGTGTAACATCACTTCCGTAACATTATGTGATGGTTTCGCTGAACGGTATTGCCGAAACTATGTTGGAACGCACGGCGCGAGTGTTTGGAACGCATCGCGCATGCGCAGTACGCAATTTCTAGTGGCAACGTCACTTCCGCAGCATCCTGTGATAGGCAGCAAAATGTGACACTACACCTACAGAGTTCAAGGTGCAGCACCCCATATCAAAGAAGCATGACACCAAGTATCTTTTTAGCTGTCTTTACAGACCACTTTTACCTACAGGTACGCCTATATTAAGGCTTACCTGCAGATGCAAGAAATATCACATGGTTTAGGAGATATTTGCAAAAGACAGGCACCACTGTCTAAGGCGCATGCGCAGTAAACAGCGGCACGCAGGCACACTGAGCATGGCGCTGCTAGCGGCGATCATGCTGCTAGTGGTGGCTCCCGCGCGCATGCGCGGGGGTGACGTCATCGCGGCTCCTGCCAGTCACAGCGCCGGAGCCGCGATACCTGGAAGTCACTCCGGGATAAATGGAGGCGTCGGAGGAGTAGAACGAGGGTCGCTTCGGGGGCTTCCATCTCAGGTAAGTTATTCATAATGAGCTAGTATGCTATGCATACTAGCTCATTATGCCTTTGCCTTGCAGGGTGTATTTTTTTTTTTTGTTTGGCTTTACTTCCTCTTTAAGGGTTGCATTCTGAGTGCCACTTTAAGGGGGACATTCTTCCTATTGACGACCAATATAAGGAGCATTGTTCCTATTGGGCCCTGATGATTTGGTTTTAATAAGGGTTCTTCGAGACCTGAAAATTTTTTTGGGGGTTCTTCTAGGGTTAAAAGGTTGAGAAAGCCTGATCTAAGGTCTTTTTCCTGTTCCCGTCTGCAGTTAAGCAGCAAAAGCCCATTTGGACTTTTCAATGTCTGTCCTGTAGAGCTATATGCAGGATTTCCCTAATTCTAGACCCAATGATGCCATCACTGGGTCTCTCCGCTTCTCTATGCAGATGGGAGGTGCTGGCATTGTGCTGTACATAGCTTGCTGAAAACATCACAGTACCAAGGTAGTATGCAAGCAGTGGGGCGGCTCTTGGAAGGAGTTATGCAAATATTAGAAAGGCCTTGATGGGTGGGCGTCAGTCTGGAGGAATAGGCGTTCCTAGGCAGGCTGAATTTGCACAGCTAATGCCCACCTGAGCCTCCATGATTGAGACATATGAAATCCAATGAATGAAAAGGGCGGGGCCAGGGACAATCAGGCTTGGGAAGGAAGGAGCTGGATGTCCTCCAGCCAGGAAATGAGGTGGACTTGCTACAGCTTCTAATGCATATTGTGAGAAGCTCACAGTGTGCAGTGAAATCAGAGTAAGCCATTCAAGAGCCTGTACGGCTGGGTGAGACTGAAGGGGAGGCTAGTGGTCAGCCACTTGCCGACTGCAATACACATTATATATATATATATATATATATATATATATATATATATATATATATATATATATACACACACACACACACACACACACAGAGACGTTGTGGTTTGCCGGGGGTTATGGTTGAAGCTATCAGTCATAACCCCATTTTTTTTTTTTTCTGACGGAAATTCTCTTTCTCATGAAAGCATTCCAAGTGGCTAAGTAGCCACTGGATCGCTTTTCAGAAGCAGCAGGAGGGGTCCCTCCTCACCCCACCACTCGCTGGTGCTTCTCCAGCTTACGGTTTTCACCGGCGAGTGAACGGTTCACGTGGCTTGCCATAGAGAGACCTTGATCACCTCTATGGCCTTGGAGGACCGGAGCGACGTCATGACATCACTTGCGGTCTAGGGCCAAAGTGAACATTTTTTTTTTTTTTAAGCGAAAGATCTCTTTTTTTTTTAATTATTATTTTTGGGATCTTTTGTTTTAAAAGGTAGAGGAAAGATTTGGGGTCTTATAGACCCCAGATCTCTCCATAAAGAGGACCTGTCATCCTTATTTCTAAGGGATGTTTACATTCCTTGTAATGGGAATAAAAGTGATAAAAAAAAATTAAAGGGACAGTGTAAAAATAGAACAAATAAAAAAATTATAATAATTAAAGTGTATTCTTTCCAAAAACAAACTGTGATTGAAAACACGCTGCGTAAATACCACGTGACAAAAAATATTGCAACGATCGCCATTTTATTTTCTAGGGTCTCTGCTAATATATATATATATATATATATATATATATATATATATATACGGTTTGGGGGTTCTAAGTAATTCTCTAGCAAAAAAATACAGATTTTTACTTGTAAACATGAAAAAAAAGGCCTGGGTCCTTAATTAGTTAATAAAAGTTGATCATTGTAAGCACTCCTTGTCCGTGGTAAATGGTTTGTCTCATCCCTGTAACTGCTACATCTGCAGGACAGTTTGTTCCTTTAAAAAACAGCAGACCTACCGGCCTGAGTTTGGGTTTAATTCCACTATAAAAAGTGTAAATTTGGAGTTGGACTTTCATTTGTTTGTTGCTAATTTAAAGGGGTGGGACAGAGCATAGTCACCATACAACAGACTGTGGGGAGTCTTCCACATCAGAGTCCTCAGTCCCCACCCCCACCTTGCCTCAGCTCCCTCCCCCACCCTTTACTTTAGAGCCCTCACTCCCCCTCTTTTAAATCAGAGTTTTCACCCCATCCCCCTTTTCTTCAGAGTCTTCAGTCCCACACTTTCACATAAGACCCCTTAATATCCATCACCCGTCACCCCCCCCCCCCCCCCCATACACACACACACACACACACACACATTAGATTCCACACTCTCCCTCTTTTAAATCATCTTCCATGCCCCCAACCCCCATCAGAGCCTTCACCACCCCCCACCATCCTTTCACGTAAGAGTCCCCAGCAGCTCCCAACCCCTCTGTTAACAACAGGGCTCTCAGTCCAACCCCCCCCCACCACCTTTTAAATCAGAGTCCTCAGCCCACCCTTCACACCAGAGTCCTCAACTGCCCACTCCCTCCACTTTCACACCAGAGTCTTCAACTGCCCACTCCCTCCTCTTTCACACCAGAGTCAACTGCCCACTCCCTCCACTTTCACACCAGAGTCAACTGCCCGCTCCCTCCACTTTCCCATCAGAGTCAACTGCCCGCTCTCTCCACTTTCACACCAGAGTCCTCAACTGCCCACTCCCTCCACTTTCACACCAGAGTCAACTGCCCACTCCCTCCACTTTCCCTCCAGAGTCCTCAACTGCCCCCCCTCCCTCCAGTTTCCCACCAGAGTCAACTGCCCGCTCCCTCCACTTTCCCACCAGAGTCCTCAACTGCCCACTTCCTCCACTTTGACACCAGAGTCCTCAACTGCCCACTTCCTCCACTTTGACACCAGAGTCAACTGCCCACTCCCTCGACTTTCCCACCAGAGTCCTCAACTGCCCCCCTCCCTCCAATTTTACACCAGAGTCCTCAACTGCCGCTCCCTCCACTTTCCCATCAGAGTCCTCAACTGGCCGCTCCCTCCACTTTCACACCAGAGTCCTCAACTGCCCGCTCCCTCCACTTTCCCATCAGAGTCAACTGCCCGCTCCCTCCACCCTCCACTTTCCCACCAGAGACCTCAACTGCCCGCTCCCTCCACTTTTACACCAGAGTCAACTGCCCACTCCCCCCACTTTCCCTCCAGAGTCCTCAACTGCCCGCTCCCTCCACTTTCCCACCAGAGTCCTCAACTGCCCCCCTCCCTCCACTTTCACACTGTAACTCAACTGCCCGCTCCCTCCACTTTCACTCCAGAGTCCTCAACTGCCCCCCTCCCTCCACTTTCCCACCAGAGTCCTCAACTGCTCACTCCCTGCACTTTCACATCAGATACCTTCAACCCCAATCCCACTTACACATCAAGGTCCTCAGTCCCACATTGCGCAACAATGTCTTTCAACCCTCCCCTTTTTAAAACACAATCCTCAGTCTACCCCCCCCCCCCCCCCCCTACACACACACACACACACTTTTTAAGTCCCCAGTCCCTCTCCCCCTTTTACATCAGCATCCTTAATCCCCTCTTCCACATCAGAGTGTTCAGTCCCCCATTGCACGACATAGTCCTCCACCACCCTTTCTACATCAGAGCCTTCAGTCCCCCATTGCACGACATAGTCCTCCACCACCCCTTCTACATCAGAGCCTTCAGTCCCCCATTGCACGACATAGTCCTCCACCACCCTTTCTACATCAGAGTCTTCAGTCCCTCCCCTCCCTTCATAACATAGTCCTTATTCCCCCCCCCCCCCCACACACACACACGCTTTTTAAGTCATCAGCCCCCCACTTTTACAACAGAGTCCTCAGCCAGCCTGTCTGCACCATGGGAACAGATAACACCGCACAGAATCTGAGCAGCGGGGACAGCAATAAAAACTTGGAAAATGACCAAATCCATCCCCATTCTGTCCAAATAAAAAAAAATTGTCTTGACATACATTATAAGGGGCACCTGCAGGACGAGGGCTGGGTGTCAGGGTTTGCTGGGTGTCAGGGTCTGCTGGGACTTGCAGTTCTTCAGCTGCTGGAAGGCTGCAGTTCAGTTCACCACTTGGTTGGTTGTAGATTGTCTTCTCCAGGCTGAACTCCATGTTCCGGAGTGACGGGAAGGTGATATGATGCGTCTGCTGAGTGACAAATACAATATACAGCAGTAACTGGCATGAGGTCTCAATCATTAGAGGCGGTTTTGTACAGACCTGGCGCGGTGCCTTCGTGTGGGAAATTGTCACTCAGTACCCGCTGTGCCATCCAAGTCTCTGGACTCGGCCTCCGTGTTATTCTCATATCACCATAATTTGTTTTTTGTCGCTCCGCTCTGCAACTGGACAGATGTCGTTATACCAAAGGAGATATTTAGCAGGTTTCTGGCTACCTCCGGTCCAGGAGATGAATCAGAGGTGATAGGCCGGGACCATGACAACATCTTTATTTGCTCAATGACCGGGGTCCTGCAGGAGATAATACAAAGACAGCTGGCCAAAATAGCTCCGGAAAAACACATTTAAGAGGCGCTGTGACTTCTGTAGTTATTCTAATGCAAGAAAATCTTCAAAAGAGGCTTTGGGGAGGCTGTTCCTAAAACAGGGGCCTCCCTCAATGGGTACCTGGGAGCAACCTATAGTATATATATATATATATATATATATATATACATATACATACACAAATAGGTATAAACTAGTGCGGTATAAACTAGTGAACGCGGCAGTACAAACTAGTGAACACTGCCGTACAAACTAGCGAACGCTGCAGTACAAACTAGTGAACTCTGCAGTAAAAACTAGTGAATCCTGCAGTAAAAACTAGCGAACGCTGCAGTACAAACTAGTGAACTCTGCAGTAAAAACTAGTGAATCCTGCAGTATAAACTAGTGAACACTGCAGTACAAACTAGTGAACTCTGCAGTAAAAACGAGTGACTCCTGCAGTAAAAATTAGTGAACGCTGCAGTAAAAACTAGTGAACGCTGCGGTACAAACTAGTGAACGCTGCGGTACAAACTAGTGAACACTGCGGTACAAACTAGTGAACACTGCGGTATAAACTAGTGAACTCTGCAGTAAAAACTAGTGAACACTGCAGTACAAACTAGTGAACGCTGCGGTACAAACTAGTGAACGCTGCGGTACAAACTAGTGAACACTGCGGTATAAACTAGTGAACTCTGCAGTAAAAACTAGTGAACCCTGCAGTAAAAACCAGTGAACGCTGCAGTATAAACTAGTGAATGCTGTGGTATAAACTAGTGAACACTGTGGTACAAACTAGTGAACACTGCAGTACAAACTAGTGAATGCTGTGGTACAAACTAGTGAACTATTCAGTACAATCCAGTCAACGCGGCAGTACAAACTAGTGAACTCTGCAGTAAAAACTAGAGAACGCTGCGGTACAAACTATTGAACACTGCGGTATAAACTAGTGAACTCTGCAGTAAAAACTAGTGAACACTGCAGTACAAACTAGTGAACGCTGCGGTACAAACTAGTGAACACTGCGGTACAAACTAGTGAACACTGCGGTACAAACTAGTGAACACTGCGGTATAAACTAGTGAACTCTGCAGTAAAAACTAGTGAACACTGCAGTACAAACTAGTGAACGCTGCGGTACAAACTAGTGAATGCTGCGGTACAAACTAGTGAACACTGCAGTACAAACTAGTGAACGCTGCGGTACAAACTAGTGAACACTGCGGTACAAACTAGTGAACACTGCGGTACAAACTAGTGAACACTGCGGTATAAACTAGTGAACTCTGCAGTAAAAACTAGTGAACACTGCAGTACAAACTAGTGAACGCTGCGGTACAAACTAGTGAACACTGCGGTATAAACTAGTGAACTCTGCAGTAAAAAATAGTGAATCCTGCAGTAAAAACCAGTGAAGGCTGCAGTATAAACTAGTGAACACTGTGGTACAAACTAGTGAACACTGCAGTACAAACTAGTGAATGCTGTGGTACAAACTAGTGAACTATTCAGTACAATCCAGTCAACGCGGCAGTACAAACTAGTGAACTCTGAAGTAAAAACTAGTGAACGCTGTGGCATGAACTAGTGAACTCTGAACACAGAGAAATCTGCCTTACAAACTACTGAACATTGCATTACAAAATACTGAACTCTGAATTGTGCATTGTGAATTGTGCATTCAGAGTTCAGTAGTTATAAACACAGAGTTCCCAGATTCAGTAGCAATAATACATACATACAGTTATAGTAAAAATAATACACATACAGCAAAAGGTGAAACACAGCAATATTATCACTTCAAGATCACCAAAAAATTCAAAAAGGTTCCAAGCCAAAAACTACCAGATTAAAAGTAATTGTGCTCTACTACCCATGCCCGCAATTAGCCTTGTACCTCTGAGAGCTCAGAGAACTTGCAAACTAGTGAAAGTAGTACAAACGAATGAACTCTGCGGTACAAACTAGTGAACACTACAGTATAAAATAATGAATGCTGTGATTTAAACTAGACAGGGCCGTCTTTAATATTGATTGGACCCTGGGCAAAAATTTTCTTAGGGCCCCCCTCCCCCAATGCAATTTCGCTCTCCACCTTCTCTGAGACATATAATAAATAGCAGCTAGACTTAAAATCAGTTTACTGTATCAGATCAGACTGCGATTGCGATTGGTTGCCAGAGGTTAAAGCATATCATTACTGCTTACTGACTGGTTGCTAGAGGTTACAGCACTCCTTAAAGCTCACTGATTAGTTGCTCGAGGTTACAGCACATTTTGGCTTGTTGATTGGCTGCTAGAGATTGCTGTACAGTAATACTGCTCACTGGTTGCTATAGGTTACATCACATCTTCTCCTCACTGCAGGGGGGCATGATATACCTATGAATGCTGCCTTTATTTACATATCAATGCAGTTGTCCTCGGCGATTTACATATGCATATCACTGCTATTTACATATGAATGCCAGTATTTACATGTAAACACAGGTCTGCAGGTGAGTCATCTGTACAGAACAATGGGGCAGAGCTGGGCAGCATTAGTAGCAGCACAGGACTAAAACTACAAGGGAATGTAAACTGGGATAGGTGGCAAGTATGAGGCAGCTGCTTTGGGCCCCACAACAATGACAGGGCCCAGGGCAGCTGCCCCTTTTGCCCTGCCTTAAAGACGGCCCTGAAACTAGTGAACTCTGGTTGTAGTGCAAAGTTCAGTATTTTGTAGATTTCTCTGCCTTATAAACCACTGAAATTTGCATTACAAAATACTGAACTCTGAATTGTGCGTTCAGAGTTCAGTAGATATAAACACAGGTTTGCCAGACTTGGTAGCAAAAAAAAAAAAGGCAGCTAAAGGTGTTAAAAATGCAATATTATCACTTCAAGATCTCCAAAAGAAAACCCCAAGAGGTTACAAGCCAAAAACTGTACCAGATTCAGAGTAATTGTGCTCTACTACCCATGCCCACAATTAGCCTTGTACCTCCAAGAGCTCAGAGAAGCACATATGCAGCCCGCTGACCAGCTTTTTACCGGTGTCCTATCACATTGTGTCCCCCATCTTATAGTGTCCGCTGTGTACTGACAGGACACACAGATTCTGAAAATAGCCGAAGATGAACGACGCCTGCGTCGTGAGTCCAGGTTCTATCCCCACCATCCAAGTGGACATACAGTGGTGTGAAAAAGTGTTTGCCCCCTTCCTCATTTCCTGTTCCTTTGCATGTTTGTCACACTTAAGTGTTTCGGAACATCAAACCAATTTAAACAATAGTCAAGGACAACACAAGTAAACACAAAATGCAATTTGTAAATGAAGGTGTTTATTATTAAAGGTGAAAAAAAATCCAAACCATCATGGCCCTGTGTGAAAAAGTGATTGCCCCCCTTGTTAAAACATACTATAACTGTGGTTGTCCACACCTGAGTTCAATTTCTCTAGCCCCACCCAGGCCTGATTATTGCCACACCTGTTCACAATCAAGGCATCACTTAAATAGGAGCTGCTTGACACAGTAAGGTCCACCAGAAGATCCTTAAAAGCTACACATCATGCCGAGACCCAAAGAAATTCAAGAACAATTGAGAAAGAAAGTAATTGAGATCTATCAGTCTGGAAAGGGTTATAAAGCCATTTCCAAAGCTTTGGGTATCCAGCGAACCACAGTGAGAGCCATTATCCACAAATGGCGAAGACATGGAACAGTGGTGAACCTTCCCAGGAGTGGCTGGCCGCCCAAAATTACCCCAAGAGCGCGGCGACGACTCATCCAAGAGGTCACAAAAGACCCCACAACAACGTCCAAGGAACTGCAGGCCTCACTTTCCTCAGTTAAGGTCAGCGTTCATGCCTCCACCATCAGGAAAAGACTGGGCAAAAATGGCCTGCATGGCAGAGTTCCAAGGAGAAAACCACTGCTGAGCAAAAAGAACATCAAAGCTCGTCTCAATTTCTCCACAACACATCTTGATGATCCCCAAGACTTTTGGGACAACATTCTGTGGACCGATGAGACAAAAGTGGAACTCTTTGGAAGGTGTGTGTCCAAGTATATCTGGCGTAGAAGGAACACTGCATTTCATAAAAAGAACATTATACCAACAGTAAAATATGGTGGTGGTAGTGTGATGGTCTGGGGCTGTTTTGCTGCTTCAGGACCTGGAAGACTTGCCGTGATAAAAGGAACTATGAATTCTGCTCTCTACCAAGAGATCCTGAAGGAGAATGTCCGACCATCTGTTCGTGTACTCAAGCTGAAACGAACTTGGGTTCTGCAGCAGGACAATGATCCTAAACACACCAGCAAGTCCACCACCGAATGGCTGAAGAAAAACAAAATGAAGACTTTGGAGTGGCCTAGCCAAAGTCCTGACCTGAATCCTATTGAGATGTTGTGGTATGACCTTAAAAAGGCCGTTCATGCTCGAAAACCCTCTAATGTAACTGAATTAGGACAATTCTGCAAAGATGAGTGGGCCAAAATTCCTCCAGGACGCTGTAAAAGCCTCATTGCACGTTATCGCAAACGCTTGGTTGCAGTTGTTGCTGCTAAGGGTGGCCCAACCAGTTATTAGGTTTAGGGGGCAATCACTTTTTCACACAGGGCCATGATGGTTTGGATTTTTTTTCACCTTTAATAATAAACACCTTCATTTACAAATTGCATTTTGTGTTTACTTGTGTTGTCCTTGACTATTGTTTAAATTGGTTTGATGTTCCGAAACACTTAAATGTGACAAACATGCAAAGGAACAGGAAATGAGGAAGAGGGCAAACACTTTTTCACACCACTGTAGAGGTGGAATAAAAAGAGCCGAGCGCAGCGAGGCCGTGCCCGAAGCGTGGCGAGCGGCCCTCTAATATTTGCAGCCCTATGTCCACTTGGATGGTGGGGCTAGCACCTCCACTCACAGCGCAGGCGCCGCTCATATTCGGAGATTTTCCGAATCTCCTTCTGCTCAGTACTGAGCAAGCGCTGCGCCTGCGCAGTATGGGGCGGACACTATCCGATGGACGGTCGCTATGCCTGAACACCGGTCTATCTCTCACAACGTGCAATGCTTACAAACATGCACAGCTTGCACAGCCAGGCAGAAGAGTGGCACCCTCAGTTCCCAGAAAACACTTGTAGCCAATGGTCCCAGTAAGCCGTGCGGGCACCCCACAAGTCCTTAGCAACCGATGACGTCATTGGTTGGCTGGATGCGGGGGCCTGCCTGCACAGCACACAGTACTTGAGGATTTAATGGTGGTTTAATCCCTTGCCATCCAGGCCAATTCCGGCTATCATAATTTTTGTGCTAGAAAATTACTCGGAACGCCCAAACATTTTATATATATATATATATATATATATATATATATATATATACATATATACATATATATATATATATATATATATATATATATATATATATATATATATATTGCGTTTTTATAGACAAATTCTCAGGGTATAATAAAAGAACATACAAAGAGATAAGCCAATGTTACATTGCATACAATGTATGTGATCACTGACTGGAGATACATTCACAGGTGCCGAGCATTCATGTCAAAGAATGTGAAAGCTCTGTGGTATCTACTGAGAAGCCTAGTGGTGTGTCAGTGGATAACCCCCAATTCTATATTTCATGTCCAAGTGCCTCATCATTGGTGTCAGTAAGAGGATTAGTGCACCATCATTGGTATCCGTTTGAGGAATAGTGCCCCATAATTGGTATCAGTGGAAGGAATAGTGTCCCATCTTTTGTATCAGTGGAAGGAATAGTGTCCCATCTTTTGTATCAGTGGAAGGAATAGTGTCCCATCATTGGTGTCAGTGGGAGTAATAGTGCCCCATCATTGATATCAGTGGGAGGAATAGTGCCCCATCATTGGTATCAGTGGGAGGAATAGTGTCCCATCATTGGTGTCAGTGGGAGGAATAGTACCCCATCATTGATATCAGTGGGAGGAATAGTGCCCCATCATTGGTATCAGTGGGAGGAATAGTGTCCCATCATTGGTGTCAGTGGGAGGAATAGTGCCCCATCATTGGTGACAGTGGGAAGAATAGTGCCCCATTATTGGTGTCAGTAGAAGGAATAGTGTCCCATCATTGGTATCAGTAGAAGGAATAGTGCCCCATCATTGGTGTCAGTGGGAGGAATAGTCCCCCAAGAGCCAGGTAAAGGCAAGTGAAGAGCCATATCCAGCCTATGGGCCACAGTTTAGAGACCACTAACTTAGAGGTAGAGAGTTGAATGACTGAGGACATCTAGTGGCAGAAAAAAGTACTGCGGGGGAAATCTCTGAATTGGAGTTGAATATTGCAGCAAAAGCTGGTTGTGTTATTTTATCTTTTAATGGCCTTTTTTTTTCATCTTAATATTTTTGGTGGAAATTGTGCCTTAGGCTCGGACACTATGCTTAGTATGCACACAGTATATTTGTGTCTAAAGGAATTCTTCAGAGCAGACTGTCTACAGACAGCACAGGCGCAGCATATGGATCTGTTTGTGTAGAGTCTTTGTGTGTGTTTTTTGTGTTAGTGATCGCGAATTCCCCGACCAGCCACAATGAGCGCAGTCAAGGTTGAGCTTCTCGTTCATGCACATGTATGCCGCATGTGACAGCATGAAGACACTTAAAAATGAACCTGTGCCCCATTTTATAAAGCGGCGGGGGGGGGGGGAGCTGAGTGACGCGGAGTGAAAAGGCTGCAATCTGTCTTTTGTTCTGCAGGCTTTCAGCTGAAAAGGAAAGCCGTTCTGACACAAATCCGTCTGTCTGAGGTAGATGGATGCCGGCCATCCATAGAACTCATGGGCCGGGGAAACCGCTGCAAAAGCTTGTGCGTTTTATCAAATCGGGAAACAAAACCAATATATAAGTACCCGTAATAAATAAAGAAAAAATATTTTGTGACATTGAGGGGGTTACAGGATGAATGCTGAAATGTGACTGGTCACAAAAACCAGTCCGGTGTCCTCTCAACCTTCGATCCACTGGCTGCCTATTGACAGATTAATTTATCATTGGCCGTCTGGAGGAGCAGATGAGAGCAATTACTTCAATTAGGAGGATTTAAAGGGAAACCTTTTTTTTTATTTATTTTTTTTTTAAATCCTTTTTAAGGTTTTAGATACAGTGCATCCGAAAAGTATTCACATAGCTTCACTTTTTTCCACATTTTGTTATGTTACAGCCTTATTCCAAAATGGATCCTTTCATTGGAATGGAAAATCATTATTTTCTTTAAAATTCTACAAACAATCCCCCATAATGACAACGTGAAAGAAGTTTGTTTGAAATCTTAGCAAATTTATTAAAAATAAAACAATTCCATGTACAGAAGTATCACAGGCTCCTCCCATGTACATAAGTATCACAGGCTCCTCCCATGTACAGAAGTATCACAGGCTCCTCCCATGTACAGAAGTATCACAGGCTCCTCCCATGTACAGAAGTATCACAGGCTCCTCCCATGTACAGAAGTATCACAGGCTCCACCCATGTACAGAAGTATCACAGGCTCCTCCCATGTACAGAAGTATCATAGGCTCCTCCCATGTACAGAAGTATCACAGGCTCCTCCCATGTACAGAAGTATCACAGGCTCCTCCCATGTACAGAAGTATCATAGGCTCCTCCCATGTACAGAAGTATCACAGGCTCCTCCCATGTTCAGAAGTATCACAGACTCCTCCCGTGTACATAAGTATCACAGGCTCCCCCCATGTACAGAAGTATCACAGGCTCCCCCCATGTACATAAGCATCACAGACTCCTCCCATGTACATAAGCATCACAGACTCCTCCCATGTACAGAAGTATCACAGACTCCTCCCATGTACATAAGCATCACAGACTCCTCCCATGTACATAAGTATCACAGACTCCTCCCATGTACATAAGTATCACAGACTCCTCCCATGTACATAAGTATCACAGGCTCCCCCCATGTACAGAAGCATCACAGGCTCCTCCCATGTACATAAGCATCACAGGCTCCTCCCATGTACATAAGTATTACAGGCTCCTCCCATGTAAATAAGTATTACAGGCTCCTCCCATGTACATAAGTATCACAGGCTCCTCCCATGTACACACGTATCACAGGCTCCTCCCATGTACACATGTATCACAGGCTCCCCCCATGTACACCAGTATCACAGGCTCCTCCCATGTACACCAGTATCACAGACTCCTCCCATGTACATAAGTATCACAGGCTCCTCCCATGTACATAAGTATCACAGGCTCCTCCTATGTACATAAGCATCACAGGCTCCTCCCATGTACATAAGCATCACAGACTCCCCCCATGCACAGAAGCATCACAGACTCCTCCCATGCACAGAAGCATCACAGACTCCTCCCATGCACAGAAGCATCACAGACTCCTCCCATGTACAGAAGCATCACAGACTCCTCCCATGTACAGAAGCATCACAGACTCCTCCCATGTACAGAAGCATCACAGGCTCCTCCCACGTACATAAGTATCACAGGCTCCTCCCATGTACACAAGTATCACAGGCTCCTCCCATGTACACAAGTATCACAGGCTCCTCCCATGTACACAAGTATCACAGGCTCCTCCCATGTACACAAGTATCACAGACTCCTCCTACGTAAATGTAGCGCCGGCTCCTGTGTTTTCGAAAATGAATGTTAAATCTAAACCACAGTTTGGTTTGGGTTTGATTGCTCCAAATTTTGACCTCAGCATCAGTCTGACTAGACTAAAAGGTGTTCTGCCTGGCCATGGAGGGCACTGTCACTTCTGGCACGCATGGAACCACAGTCTGGTTGAGTGCTTTAAGGTTACTTTCTCTCTAAGCCAGCCCAATGGGAGTGTCACTCTTGCTGTGCCTTCTGGGAGAGGGTACTTAAGATGCGGATGTCACGTGTTTTGGGGGTTCCGGTCTAGGAGTATGTTCTGACTGCATGGTCTTGGTCCTCCTGACCAGCCCCCAGGACGCCTATGGCCTGGGGTGCGGATCCACCCGACTTTACTTCTGGCTAGCCGGAGGCGAGGAAACTAAAGGAAGGATTCAGAGGTGGTCCGGTGCCATCTCAAGTTGTGGAGAGGCCCAGCAACTTCGAAGTTATCCAGGGGAGGCAGGGGAGGACTCTTCGGGAGAAGGCCACGCAAGGGTTGGCTTCTCAACAAGAGCCTGGTAAAGCTGAAGGACCTAAGCGAATCCAAGCTTGTGCGGTAACGCCGGACCGGCTGCAAGATACTGGTACCACACGAGCATTCTACAAGTTTTCAAGTTTCCTTACACGTGTTCTATAATAAAGTCTGTGGCAGGCTCCTCCAATGTACACAAGTATCACAGGCTCCTCCCATGTACACAAGTATCACAGGCTCCTCCCATGTACACAAGTATCACAGGCTCCTCCCATGTACACAAGTATCAAAGGCTCCTCCCATGTACACAAGTATCACAGGCTCCTCCCATGTACACAAGTATCACAGGCTCCTCCCATGTACACAAGTATCGCGGCTCCTCCCATGTACACAAGTATCACAGGCTCCTCCCATGTACACAAGTATCGCAGGCTCCACCCATGTACACAAGTATCGCAGGCTCCTCCCATGTACACAAGTATCGCAGGCTCCTCCCATGTACACAAGTATCACAGGCTCCTCCCATGTACACAAGTATCACAGGCTCCTCCCATGTACACAAGTATCACAGGCTCCTCCCATGTACACAAGTATCGCAGGCTCCTCCCATGTACACAAGTATCGCAGGCTCCTCCCATGTACACAAGTATCGCAGGCTCCTCCCATGTACACAAGTATCACAGGCTCCTCCCATGTACACAAGTATCACAGGTTCCTCCCATGTACATAATTATCACAGGCTCCTCCCATGTACATAAGTATCACAGCCTTTTCTCAATACTTTGGTGAACCTCCTTTGGCACCAATTACAGCCTCAAGTCTTGGGTATGATGCTACAAGCTCGGCACACCTATTTTTGGGCAGTTTCTTCCATTCTTCTTTTCAGGACCTCTCAAGCTCCATCAGGTTGGATGAGGAGGGTCGGTGCTCAGCCATTTTCAGATCTTTCCAGAGAGGTTCAATTGGGTTCAAGTCCGGGCTCTGGCTGGGCCACTCAAGGACATTCACAGAGTTGTCCTGTAGCCACTCCTTTGTTATCTTGGCTGTGTGTTTAGGGTCGTTGTCTTGTTGGAAGATGAACCTTTGCCCCAGTCTGAGGTCCAGAGTGCTGTGGAGCAGGTTTTCATCAAGGATGTCTCTGTACATTGCTGCATTCATCTTTCCCTCCATCCTGACTAGTCTCCCAGTTCCTGACGCAGAAAAACATCCCCACAGCAAGATGGGGCCACCACCATGCTTCACTGTAGGGATGGTATTGGCCAGGTGATGAGCGGTGCCTGGTTTCCTCCAGACATGACGCCATTCAGGCCAAAGAGTTCAATCGTTGTTTCATCAGACCAGAGAATTTTTTTTCTTATGGTTTGAGAGTCCTCTTGGCAAACTCCAGGCGTGGCGGTCATGTGCCATTTACTGAGGAGTGGCTTCCGTCTGCCCACTCTACCATACAGGCCTAATTGGTGGAGTGATGCAAAGTTGTTTGTTCTTCTGGAAGGTTCTTCTCTCTCCACAGAGAAACACTGGAGCTCTGTCAGAGTGACCATCGGGTTCTTGGTCACCTCCCCGACTAAGGCCCTTCTTCTCTGATCGCTCAGTTGGGCCGGGTGGCCCGCTCAAGGAAGAGTCCTGGTAGTTCCAAAACTTCTTCCATTTATGGATGATGGAGGCCACTGTGCTCATTGGGACTTTCAGTGCTGTATAAGTGTTTCTGTACCCTTCCCCAAATCTGTACCTCCATACGATCCTGTCTCGGAGGTCTACAGACAATTCCTTGGACTTCATGGCTTGGTTTGTGCTCTGACATGCACTGTTACCCGCGGGACCTTCTATAGACAGGTGTGTGCCTTTCCAAATCATGTCCAATCAACTGAGGTTACCACAGGTGGACTCCAATCAAGTTGTAGAAACATCTCAAGGATGATCAGTGGAAACAGGATGGACCTGAGCTCAATTTTGAGTATCATGGCAAAGGCTGTGATACTTCTGTACATGGGAGTTTTCCTTTTTTATTTTTACTAAAGAACAGTGTTGTAGCAGCATATTACTCAGCAACGGCACAGTGTTGTAGCAGCATATTACTCAGCAACGGCACAGTGTTGCAGCAGCATATTACTCAGCAACGGCACAGTGTTGTAGCAGCATATTACTCAGCAACGGCACAGTGTTGCAGTAGCATATTACTCAGCAACGGCACAGTGTTTCAGCAGCATATTACTCAGCAACGGCACAGTGTTGTAGCAGCATATTACTCAGCAACGGCACAGTGTTGCAGCAGCATATTACTCAGCAACGGCACAGTGTTGTAGCAGCATATTACTCAGCAACGGCACAGTGTTGTAGCAGCATATTACTCAGCAACGGCACAGTGTTGTAGCAGCATATTACTCAGCAACGGCACAGTGTTGCAGCAGCAGATTACTCAACAACGGTACAGAATTTCAGAGTGGCAGTATTCCAGGCTTAATCTGTTTCCAGAGGACGCCTTCCATTGGAGGGGTAGTGAACTGTAGTAAATAGTGGTGACACCCTATACAACTAAAGAGATCCCCAATCACAGATCTCGGTATTGGAACGTCTGTGGAGATCAAGAGATGATCCTGCACTGACCCTATTCAGTTAGGAATCTCACCCTATGCTGATAACTCTCCCTGACTAATTGGGATTTTTGCACTCTCTCCAGCCACACCCGCATAGCGCAGGCACCCTTATTTATAGACTTCCACACCAAGATGGCTGCCAGAGAGATCATCAGATATTGCAGTGTCCAATCAGACAGCTGCAACCTCTATGACAGCTCTGTAATCTCTCAAGGAATTTCCTTCTCAAGATTTACCGCCATCTTCATAGTGGCACAGCACCACCTACTGGATGGAGGCCAAATTGCACCCACCTATGACGTCAGTGCTAAAATAGAATGTATAAAGTTAAAAAAAAAAAAAAACACGTGGGCGGGGGTGCACAAACATGATGGGGGTTGTCAGCAATCATTCCGCAATGTAATAGGTTCACCTTCTTTTGTCTGCTTCAACAGGGGGCTGCTGTTAAAAATCACGGGGAGCCCCATACAGCCTATGTGAGAAGCCCCCCCGGCCAAAAGTGACTGAGGTCCTTTTCTCTACAGTCTCAGCTGCACAGATGAATGAATAGGAAGCGCTCTGAGGCTTCCTGCTCATTCACAAACCGAAGCATAGTAAACACAGTTCACTATGCTTCAGTGATGAATGAACACAGGAGTGATTGGTACCAATTGATCATGGTGTTCATTCAGAAAAGGAAGGGGCCAGTAAATGATATCCCCCCTGTGTGCCCACAGCAGCTTCCACCGGGAGAAAAGAAGGGGGAAGCCGGTAGCGTTGCAGGGGAAAGGGGCACACAGAGGGGGGCCAGACAGCAGATGGAAGGGGTGCATGTGCTAGAACCAATCCCCCTGCAGTGCATCCAGAGGGAGGGAGAGGAGGAGAAGCTCGCAGCACTGCAGGGGGAGGCAGAAGAGGATCGGGGTGTCTGCAAGAAGACAGTACAGCCAGCCCTTCTGCTCAGCAAGCCCCCTTTTAAACTAATGGGGCCCGGGCCCACTACAGGAGGGCCGGCTGTATTGCCT
The DNA here is from genome assembly GCF_037356315.1 of Lithobates pipiens. Lineage (NCBI taxonomy): Eukaryota > Metazoa > Chordata > Amphibia > Anura > Ranidae > Lithobates > Lithobates pipiens. Next base: position 234,873,292 of record NW_027507787.1, read on the forward strand.
TATCAGCCGCCTTGTGCTTTAACTCCAAGCTGGAAGGAAGCCGTATGCTCGAGTGGGGTCAAACAATACGATTCATTATGTGTGTATACACACACACACACACATATATATATAAAATAGTTTGAGGAAACAATGCATTTTGGCCACTAGAGTGAGCTAAGGGTTATAGGAAATAAAAACCTATTCCCTGGTATCGTCAGCGCCATTAAGTGGTCTTAATGCTTTCATATCCAGTCTAATTAAGCTTCACCCCATTATACTAGCTACAATGGAACCGAACAAATGGAGATTGGAGACGAATAAACATGACGGATAGGTTTAGACATTATTTCCTTATCCTGGAGTTCTCATTTAAGTTTTTATTGAGTATATTTTGTAGCTGGATGACAATACCCGCCCAGACTTGAATCCTCCAGCTATTGTCTGACAGCACCAATTACAGGCGGACTTGTTCGACTAAACAAAGAAAAGGTCTGCAAGTTAATCAGTTTCCTGACATTTCACAGCTTGTTTGGAGTGTTCCGAGTAATTGGAATGGCGGGTTCTTATTTCAATGAAGTAATGCCGAAATCACTAAATATAACCACTGTGAAGTATGGCAGCCTTGCTTCCTCTCCTTACAATGGGAGAGCAATCAACATGCAGCCCCAACATCGCCCAAATCACAGAACTATTTGTAACCAGTGAAACTGCTCCACTCTGGGCTGAAGGGGCAAAATCGAATGTTCTCCTTCCATGTCCAGTACAGATCGAAGGTTAGTCATTCATAAAAAAAAGAAATAAAAAGAAATAGAGGGGTTTGGGAACATATTGCAGTATGGCCACTACGTGGGTCTAAGTTTTCATTTGATCTTCAGCTCCATCTAGTGGGCATAATGCAATATTTTCCCAAACTATTTTTTTTTACTGAATAAATAACATTTGATCTGTAGAGAAACTAGAAAGAGAACATTAGATTTTGCCCAAATTTGCACAGTATGATTGCACCAGCAGTTTTGCTAGATGGGAAGCGATGCAAATGATTAGAATTTTTTTTAGTACACCCAGGGCTTTTTTTTCAGAGGGAACACGGGCAAAACGTAGTTCCAGCACCTCCAGCACTGAATGTATGTAGTGACAAGGTGTAATGGGTTGGGCTACAGTGTCCATTAATGCTGGTTGCTGGGGGATCTATTATTGCTGAAGGGAAATCTATTTTTGTGGGGGGGGGGGGTGTTATTGTTGCTGGGGAGGTCTATTGTTCTATTTTTGCTGCTCGGGAACCTAATGTTTCTGGATGGGATCTATTTTTTTGGGGGGTGGGTCTTATATTGCTGCGGGGGTCAGTTGCTGGGAGGGATCTACTGTTGAGGGAGCAGTCTATTCTCTAGCTGGCTGCTGGAGGGTCTATTAATGCTGTCTGTGGTGTAATGTAATGCTGTCCGTTGTTGCTGCTGGGTGTATTTTTGCTGGGGGGGTTAATTTGTTGTGGGTGGTCCATTGTTGCTGTTGAGATCTATGGTTGCTGGGGGGTCTATTGTTGGCTGCGTGGGATCTATTTTACTTACTTTCTTGTTATTAACAAATTCCATATAAATTACTTAGTACCACAAATGTTACTTAGTTCTGTGTTCTAGAAAAGGGACGGTGCTCGGAGGTGGGTAGGGAGGAACCAAGGGATGGTGCTCAGAAGTGGTTAGGGGGTGGAACCAAGGGGCTGTGCACGGAAGTGGGTAGGGGGTGGGACCAAGGGACGGTGCTCAGAGGTGGGTAGGGGGTGGAACCAAGGGACGGTGCTCGGAGGTGGGTAGGGGGTGGAACCAAGGAACGGTGCTCAGAGGTGGGTAGGGGGTGGAACCAAGGGACGGTGCTGGGAGGTGGGTAGGGGGTGGAGCCAAGGGATGGTGCTCGGAGGTGGGTAGGGGGTGGAACCAATAGACGGTGCTCGGAGGTGGGTAGGGGGTGGAACCAAGGGACGGTGCTCGGAGGGGGGTAGGGGGTGGAACCCAGGGACGGTGCTCGGAGGGGGGTAGGGGTGGAACCAAGGGACGGTGCTTGGAGGTGGGTAAGGGGTGGAACCAAGGGACGGTGCTTAGAGGTGGGTAGGGGGTGGAACCAAGGGACGATGCTCAGAGGTGGGTAGGGGGTGGAACCAAGGGACGGTGCTCAGAGGTGGGTAGGGGGTGGAACCAAGGGACGGTGCTTGGAGGTGGGTAGTAGTGGAACTAAGGGACGGTGCTCGGAGGGGGGTAGGGGGTGGAACCAAGGGACAGTGCTCAGAGGTGGGTAGGGGTGGAACCAATGGACGGTGCTCGGAGGTGGGTAGGGGGTGGAACCAAGGGACGGTGCTCGGAGGTGGGTAGGGGGTGGAACCAAGGGACGGTGCTCGGAGGGGGGTAGGGGGTGGAACCAAGGGACGGTGCTCAGAGGTGGGTAAGGGGTGTAACCAAGGGACGGTGCTCAGAAGTCGGTAGCTGGGTGGAACCAAGGGACGGTGCTTGGAGGTGGGTAGGGGGTGGAACCAAGGGACAGTGCTCGGAAGTGGGTAGGGGGTGGAACCAAGGGATGGTGCTCCGAGGGGGTGGGTAGGGGATGGAACCACGGGACGGTGCTCGGAGGTGGGTAGGGGGTGGAACCAAGGGACAGTGATCGGAGGTGGGTAGGGGGCGGAGACAAGGGGTAACTCAAAAAGGGGAAGTTCCTGCAACTGTTCTCAAAGAAAAAAAGCCCTGAGTACACCTCTTTATGTCAGTCCAACCCTCTTTGTCTTGTCACTCGCCAACACACATAGGCCAGATCATGACATGCGGTGGAGGAGTGGCCACACAAGGAGGCTACAAGCATGCATAGGGACATCACAAATTAAACAGGTTGAAGACTTTCCAAAATGATAACAGCAAGGCAACAGATATTGGCTTATTGGAGTTCTCCTCTACCATAACTCCAGCCAACTGGGTGAGGAAGGGTTAGAAGCTCTGTTAGGTATTTATTTCTGTGTGTGTCCCCAGCAGGGAGATTCACCCTCTCTATCGGTCTTGGAGAGTGGTGATCACGTTCTCTGAAGCAGAAAGTCAAATTTAAGTTACACCAGAACAGGAGGTAAGGGCTGGGGCGAAGATAAGGAGGGGGATAGGGGGGTCCAAACTCTCCCCAGAGCATCCGTAGTGCAGCAGCTAGTGCTGACAGCCACATTGGGGCACCCACTTCAGAGCAAGGGAGGCATCTACACCAATCACGTGAGCCTGTGCTGTACTGGGGGGTGGGGACAGAGCTGTACTGTGGAGAGGGGATCTGCACTGGTGGTGAGTGCTGCCCGTGAAAGGAAATCTTTACTAAAAGGAAGGGGGTGATTCTGTACTGGGGGGGAGGGGGAGATGGGGGATCTGTACAGGGGAATCTGTAATGGTGGTGAGAGCTGGATTAGGAGAGGAAACCCCTTGATCGCCCCCTAGTGTTAACCCCTTCGCCCGCGGCACCAATGCGCATGGCTGCCGGCCAAGATGTCCACCGGCAACCGGCGATCGCTCCACAAAGAGCCAGAACAGGATCTGTCAATGTAAACAGTCAGATCCCCGTTCTATCAGGGAAATAGAGAAGGACTGCTGTTCCTAGTGATCAGGAACAGCGATCTTTCTATACTCCCACTCAGTCCCCTCCCCCCACAGTTATAAACACCTCCCTAGGGGACATTTAACCCCTTGATCGCCCCCTAGTGTTAACCCCTTCCCTGCCAGTGACATTTATACAGTAATCAGTGGGATTTTTTATTTTTTTTAGCTCTGATCGCTGTATGAATGTCAATGGTCCCAAAAAAGTGTCCAATCTGTCTGCCGCAATGTCGCAGTCCTGCTAAAAAAAAAAATCACTGATCTCCGCCATTACTATTAAAAAAAAAAAAAATATGCCATAAATAAATCCCTTATTTTGTAGACGCTATAACTTATGGGCAAACCAAATAATATACGCTTATTGCGATTTTTTTTGCCATAAATATGTAGAAGAATACACATTGGTCTAAACCGAGGAAGAAATATATATATATATATATTTTTTTTTTTTTGAGGATATTTGTTATAGCAAAAGTAAAAATATATTGTTTTTTTTTTCAAAATTGTCAGTTTTTTTTTTTTTGCCACTATAAACAAAAAAAAATAAAATAAAACGTAGAGGTGATCAAATACCACCAAAAGAAATCTCTATTTAAGGGGAAAAAAAAATTACATACATTTTGTTTGGGTACAGCGTCGCAAGATTGCGCAATTGTCACTTAAAGCGACTCAGTGCCGTATCGCAAAAACTTCCATGGTCAGCAAGGGGGTAAATCTTCCTGTCTGTAAGTGGTTAATGTGTATTTTTAATTTTTTTTTATTTGTGTTTGCAAAACCGCTGCGCAAATATCGTGTAACAAAAAAAAAAAAATAATAATAAAAGGAACGATCGCCATTATATTCCATAGGGTTCCTAAAAAAAAAAGTATAATGTTTGGGGGGTTATAAGTAATTTTCTAGTAAAAAATACTGATTTAAACTTGCAAAGTGATTACAGTCCAGCTGCGTGGAAACCGCGTGGTGCGTTTCCGTGAGCAGGAAGCTTCACCGCATTTTACACTGAGTGTGGATGCCAATAGGATTTAATGGCAGCACAACGCGTTTTCTTAAAGCAGCGCATTTTGCATGCGGGTGCCAAAGGCGTGCGATTTTACGCGCGCTTTCGCGCCCACACAAATGGGAACTTAAAGCGGGAGTTCCGCCTTTTTTTTTTTTTTTTATTTTTTTTTAAGTCAGCAGCTACAAATACTGCAGCTGCTGACTTTTAAAATAGTGACACTTACCCGCCCAGCGCGCCCGCGATGTGGGCACCCGAAGCCGATCTCTCGGTTGGCTCTCGGGTGCTGCCGCCGCCATCTTGGGTATGGGAATCAGGAAGTGGAGCCTTGCGGCTTCACTTCCCGGTTCCCTACTGCGCATGCGCGAGTCGCGCTGCGCAATAAGGATGGTCCCCGCTGTCTCTGGGACCCGTGTGTTTCCCAGCAGACAGCGGGGGACCCGCAGGAAGTGGCGTAAATATCTGCAGATTCTGCGGAGATCTATGCTGGAAGTGGGTGCAAATACCTGTACTATACAGGTATCTGCACCCCCCCCTCCCCCCTGAAAGGTGCCAATTGTGGCGCCGGAGGGGGGGGGGGAGGGTTCCAATGAGCGGAAGCTCCACTTTAGGGTGGAGTTCCGCTTTAACCTTACAGTTGAACAGCCACTGATAAAAGAAAATGTGCTAAACCTCAAAGTAACTTGTAGATCACAATACTGAACGCTGATAAACAATGTATCAAAGCAGAAAAATATTTAGGCGCATAATTCTACACAAGGAGTGTGATATGGAGGACAAGGCTGCCCCCTAGAGGTCGGTCATAGATGGTGTTTGCAAAAAAAGGTTTTTTTGATTCAGTGTTTTCATATAAATGATTAGGATTGTAAAAATACTGCAAATGATAGAATAAATATAATTCAATCATACATATAGAAAATATAATACGTTTGTCGTTACTAAGAAATGAATGCGATTGGCTGCAAAATACATTTTCAAATTGTACTAAGATAATAAACCCGTTTTCTATTTTCTTCTATTTTTCATATATACTGTGTATGTGTGTGTGTGTATATATATATACACAGTATCTCACAAAAAGTAAGTACACCCCTCGCATTTGTGTAAATATTTTCTTCTCCCTTTTCATGTGACAACACTGAAGAAATGACACTTGGCTACAATGTGAAGTAGTGAGTGTACAGCTTGTATAACAGTGTACATTTCCTGTCCCCTCAAAATAACTCAACACACAGCCCATTAATGTCTAAACCGCTGGCAACAAAAGTCAGTACACCCCTAAGTGAAAATGTCCAAATTGGGCACCATTGGCCATTTTCTCTCCCTGGTGTCATGTGACTCGTTAGTGTTACAAGGTCTCAGGTGTGAAAATGTCCAAGTTGGGCCCAAAGTGTCAATATTTTGTGTGGCCACCATTATTTTCCAGCACTGCCTTAACCCTCTTGGGCATCACAGGTTGGCACTGGAGTCCTCTTCCCCTCCTCCATGATGACATCACGGAGCTGGTGGATGTTGGAGACCTTGCGCTCCTCCACCTTCCTTTGAGGATGTCCCACACATGATCAATAGGGTTTAGGTCTGGAGACATGCTTGGCCAGTCCATCACCTTCACCCTCAGCTTCTATAGCAAGGCAGTGGTGGTCTTGGAGGTGTGTTTGGGGTGGTTATCATGTTGGAATACTGCCCTGCGGCCCAGTCTCTGAAGGGAGGGGATCATGCTCTGCTTCAGTATGTCACAGTGCATGTTGGCATTCATGGTTCCCTCAATGATCTGTAGCCCCCCCAGTGCCGGCAGCAGTCATGCAGCTCCAGACCATGACTCTCCCACCACCATGCTTGACTGTAGACAAGACACACTTGTCTTTGTCCTCCTCACCTGGTTGCCCCCACACACGCTTCTCACCATCTGACACCAAATAAGTTTATCTTGGTCTCATCAGACCACAGGACATGGTTCCAGTAATCCATGTCCTTAGTCTGCTTGTCTTCAGCAAACTGTTTGCGGGATTTCTTGTACATCATTTTTAGAAGAGGCTTCATTGTGGGAAGACACCCATGCAGACCAGTTTGATGCAGTGTGCGGCGTATGGTCTGAGCACTGACAGGCTGACCCCCCACCCCTACAACCTCTGCAGCAATGCTGGCAGCACTCATAAGTCTATTTCCCAAAGACAACCTCTGGATATGACGCTGAGCACGTGACCTCAACTTCTTTGGTCGCTCATGGCGAGGCCTGTTCTGAGTGGAACCTGTCCTGTTATACCGCTGTATGGTCTTGGCCACCGTGCTGCAGCTCAGTTTCAGGGTCTTGGCAATCTTCTTATAGCCTAGACCAGTGATGGCGAACCTTGGCACCCCTGATGTTTTGGAACTACATTTCCCATGATGCTCATGCACTCTTCAGTGTAGTTGAGCATCATGGGAAATGTAGTTCTAAAACATCTGGAGTGCCAAGGTTCGCCATCACTGGCCTAGACCATCTTTATGTAGAGCAACAATTCTTTTTCTCAGATCCTCAGAGAGTTCTTTGCCATGAGGTGCCATGTTGAACTTCCAGTGACCAGTATGAGAGAGTGCGAGCGATAACACCAAATTTAACACACCTGCTCCCCATTCACACCTGAGACCTTGTAACACTAACGAGTCACATGACACCGGGGAGGGAAAATGGCTAATTGGACTCAATTTGGACATTTTCCCGTACGGGTGTACTCACTTTTGTTGCCAGAGGTTTAGACATTAATGGCTGTGTGTTGAGTTATTTTGAGGGGACAGCAAATTTACACTGTTATACAAGCTGTACACTCACTACTTTACATTGTAGACAAGTGTCATTTCTTCAGTGTTGTCACATGAAAAGATAGAAGAAAATATTTACAGAAATGTGAGGGGTGTACTTACTTTTGTGAGATACTGTGTGTGTATATATATATATATATATATATATATATATATATATATATATATATATATATACTGATATATAGATACTGTACTCTCATATCCTTCACTCCCCCACCATCAGTACAGACTCTTTCCATATCCAAAACTTTAGCAGTTGTCACCAAAACAGGAATTCCCGTGAAATCTTCTTATGTGTTCTCCTGGTGACAACTACCGCCGGATCTTCCCTCATTATGGAGAGATTTCTTCTCGACTCCTAAAGTGTCTTCAGGACAGGAAGTGACAGAAAATCTCCCCAACACAATACAAATCACAAGAATAACCGAGCCGAGATTTTACCGTTCTGTACTCAGTTCATAACTGATCGAATGTTTTGATTAAAATGTGAAAGATGATGTTACACCGAGTACAGTGCCGTGAAAAAGTATTCACACCCCTTGAAATTTCCCACATTCTGTCATTTTACAACCAAAAACATAAATTTATTTTATTGGGATTTTATGTGATGGACCAACACAAAGTGACACATAATTGTGAAGTGGAAGGAAAATGATAAATGGTTTTCAACATTTGTTACAAGCAAATATGTGAAAAGTGTGGGGGAGGGGCATTTGTATGGCGCCCCCCGGAGTCAATACTTTGTAGAACCCCCTTTCTCTGCAATTACAGCTGCAAGTCTTTTTGGGGATGTCTCTACCCGATTTGCACATCTAGAGAGGGACAATTCTGCCCATTCTTCTTCTCTGCAAAATATCTCAAGCTCTGTCAGATTGGATGGAGAGCGTCTGTGATCAGCAATTTTCAAGTCTTGCCACAGATTCTCAATTGGATTTAGGTCTGGACTGTGACTGGGTCATTCTAACACATGAATGTGCTTTGATGTAAACCATTCCATTGTAGCTCTGGCTGGATGTTTCGGGTCGTTGTCCTGCTGGAAGGTGAGCCTCCGCCCCGGTCTCAAGTCTTTGCAGGCTCTAGCAGGTTTTCTTCTAAGATTGCCCTGCTTACACTGTTATTGCTGGTTTAGATCTATTGCTGCTGGGGTGGATCTATTATTGCTGGTGGGGATCTTTTGCTGCAGTAGTCTACTGTTGCTAGGCTGGGGTATTATGTTGTGGGGGTCTATGATTTCAGGGCAGAGTTCTGTTGTTTGCCGGGGGGGGGGGGGTCTATTGTTGCTGATGCTGGGGGGGTCTGTTGCAGCTGGGAGGGATCTACTGATGAGGGATGGGTTGATTGATGCTGTCTGCTAGGGGATCTATTGTTGCTGATGGGGGTATGTTTTTTGAGTATTTTGTTGAGTATTTTGTTGTAGGGGGTCTATTATTTTGGGAGAGGGGTCTATTGTTTGTCGGGGGGGGGGGGGGGTTATTGTTGCTGATGCTGGGGGGTCAGTTGTAGCTGGGAGGGATCTACTGTTGAGGTAGGGATCTATTGATGCTGGCTTCTAGTAGATCTATTGTCATTGGTGGGGGTCTACTGTTGCTTTGTGGATCTATTGTGGCTGGGGAGAATATTTTGTTGCAGGGGAGGTATTTTGTGGGGATCTAGGATTGCAGGGCAGGGGTCTGTTGTTTTCCTGGGGGTTCTATTGTTGCTGATGCTGGGGGGGAGGTCAGTTGCAGCTGGGAGGGATCTACTGATGAGGGAGGGGTTTATTGATGCTGTCTGCTAGGGAATCTATTGTTGCTGATGGGGGTATGTTGTTGCTGGGGTAGATCTATTGTTGCTGGGGTGGATCTATCGTTGCTGGTGGGGGTCTGTTGATGCAGGGGTCTATTGTTGCTGGAGAGTATTTAGTTGTGGAGGGTCTATTATTTTGGGAGAGGGGGTTAGTGTTTGCCGGGGAAGGGGGGGGTTATTGTTGCTGATGCTGAGAGGTCAGTTGTAGCTGGGAGGGATCTACTGTTGAGGGAGGGTTCAGTTGATGCTGTCTGCTAGGAGATCTATTGTTGCTGATGGGGTATGTTGTTGCTGGGGTAGCTCTATGGTTGCTGGGGTGGATCTATTGTTGCTGGTGGGGTTCTGATGTTGCAGGGGTCTACTGTTGCTGGTTAGTATTTTGTTCTGGGGGTCTATTATTTTGGGACAGGGGTTTATTGTTTGCCTGGGGGGGGGGGGGGGGGGTTATTGTTGCTGATGCTGAGGGGTCAGTAGTAGCTGGGAGGGGTCAATTGATGCTGTCTGCTAGATCTATTGTTGCTGAGGGGGGTATGTTGTTCCTGGGGTAGATCTATGGTTGCTGTGGTGAATCTATTGTTGCTGGTGGGGGTCAGCTGTTGCGGGATCTACTGTTGCTGGAGAGTATTTTTTGTTGTGGGGGGGTCTATTATATCGGGAGAGGAGTCTATTTTTTGCCTGGAGGGTTTAATGTTGCTGATGCTGGGGGGGGGTCAGTTGTAGCTGGGAGGGATCTACTGTTGAGGTAGGGATCTATTGATGCTGGCTGCTAGGAGATCTATTGTCATCTGTGGGGGTCTACTGTTGCTGAGTGGATCTATTGTGGCTGGGGAAGAATTTTCGTTGCAGGGCTCTACTGTTGCTGGGGAGGTATTTTCTTGTGGGGGTCTATTGTTGCTGGGTGGATCTTTTGTTGCTGGGGAAGATATTTTGTAGCAGGGCTCTATTGCTGCTGGGGAGGTATTTTCTTGAGGTGGATCTATTGTTGCTGGGTGGATCTATTGTGGCTGGGGAGGATATTTCGTAGCAGGGCTATATTGTTGCTAGGAGGTATTTTCTTGTGGGGGTCTATTGTTGCTGAGTGGATCTATTGTTGCTGGGGAGGTATTTTCTTGTGGGGGGTCTATTGTTGCTGGGTGGATCTGTTGTTGCTGGGGAGGATATTTTGTTGCGGGGCTCTATTGTTGCTGGGGAGGTATTTTCTTGTGGGGGGTCTATTGTTGCTGGATGGATCTGTTGTTGCTGGGGAGGATATTTCTTTGCAGGGCTCTATTGTTGCTGGGGAGGTATTTTTTTGTGGGGGTCTCTTGTTGCTGGGTGGATCTATTGTGGCTGGGGAGAATATTTTGTTGCGGGGCTCTATTGTTGCTGGGGAGGTATTTTCTTGTGGGGGATCTATTGTTGCTGAGTGGATCTATTGTTGCTGGGGAGGTATTTTCTTGTGGGGGGTCTATTGTTGCTGGGTGGATCTGTTGTTGCTGGGGAGGATATTTAGTTGCAGGGCTCGTTTGTTGCTGGGGAGGTATTTTCTTGTGGAGGTCAATGTTGCTGGGTGGATCTATTGTTGCTGGGGAGGTATTTTCTTGTGGGGGTCTATTGTTGCTGGGTGGATCTATTGTTGCTGTGGAGGATATTTCGTAGCAGGGCTCTATTGTTGCTGGGGAGGTATTTTCTTTGGGGGGGGGGGGGTCTATTGTTGCTGGGGAGGATATTTCTTTGCAAGGCTCTATTTTTGCTGGGGAGGTATTTTCTTGTGGGGGGTCTATTGTTGCTCGGTGGATCTATTGTTGCTGGGGAGAATATTTTGTTGCAGGGCTCTATTGTTGCTGGGGAGGTATATTCTTGTGGGGGGTCTATTGTTGCTGGGAAAGATATTTATTTGCAGGGCTCTATTGTTGCTGGGGAGGTATTTTCTTGTGGGGGGTCATTGTTGCTGGGTGGATCTATTGTTGCTGGGGAGGATATTTCGTAGCAGGGCTCTGTTGCTGGGAGGTATTTTCTTGTGGGGGGGGGGTCTATTGTTGCTGGGCGGATCTATTGTGGCTGGGGAGAATATTTTGTTGCAGGGCTCTATTGTTGCTGGGGAGGTATTTTCTTGTGGGGGGTTCTATTGTTGCTGGGAGGTATTTTCTTGTGGGGGGGGGTCTATTGTTGCTGGGAGGATATTTTGTAGTAGGGCTCTATTGTTGCTGTGGAGGTATTTTCTTGTGGGGGGGGGGGTCTATTGTTGCTGGGGAGGATATTTCGTAGTAGGGCTCTATTGTTGCTGTGGAGGTATTTTCTTGTGGGGGGGGGGTCTATTGTTGCTGGGGAGAATATTTTGTTGCAGGGCTCTATTGTTGCTGGGGAGGTATTTTCCTTGTGGGGGGTTCTATTGTTGCTGGGGAGGTATTTTCTTGTGGGGGGGGTCTATTGTTGCTGGGGAGGATATTTTGTAGTAGGGCTCTATTGTTGCTGGGGAGGTATTTTCTTGTGGGGGGGGGTCTATTGTTGCTGGGGAGGATATTTCGTAGTAGGGCTCTATTGTTGCTGTGGAGGTATTTTCTTGTGGGGGGGGGGGTCTATTGTTGCTGGGGAGAATATTTTGTTGCAGGGCTCTATTGTTGCTGGGAGGTATTTTCTTGTGGGGGGGGGGTCTATTGTTGCTGGGGAGGTATTTTCTTGTGGGGGGGGTCTATTGTTGCTGGGGAGAATATTTTGTTGCAGGGCTCTATTGTTGCTGGGGAGGTATTTTCTTGTGGGGGGGGGGTCTATTGTTGCTGGGGAGGATATTTCGTAGTAGGGCTCTATTGTTGCTGTGGAGGTATTTTCTTGTGGGGGGGGGGGGTCTATTTCTGCAGGTGGGTGTTTGTTGTTGATGGGGTACATTCCAAGCCCTGCTGTACATGCACCACAGGAAGCTGCTAACGGGTCACATTTAGGCACTCACAAATCAGTGATGTATTTCTTGCCAACGGGCAAGCAGAGCCCAGAAAACATGGCAGGGGTGCATATGGGGGGGGGGGGGGGGGAGGGCAGCATTTACAGGGTGTGTGGAAGCGACCAGACAGCTGAGCAGCCTCCAGATCACTGGCACCGGTCAGTCAGTTGGTTTGCCCACACTACAGTGTGTGTAGAGTCGCCCGCTGTCACAGCTGTAAGGTTTACGGTGGTGGCGGTAAAAAGGAGTAAAGCGCAACTCCAGTGCAAAATCAGAAAAAAAAATGTGTATAGATATTTTAAAAAAAAAATAGCCTTTTCTGCATTATCACCTTCAGTCCAGAGATAACCCCCCCCCCCCTTTTTTTTTTCTCTGCTGCTAGATGTCCTCAGTCTTCTAGCCGTCATCATTCATTCTCTTTCTCTGACTCCAGGTGATTCCGGACGCACCCCCAACCTGTGTCGGGACAGGCGGCCCTCCCTCTTCCGGGACAGGCCCTCCCTCTGCTCACTCCTCCTATCAGCGTGTTTTTTTTAACACATGAAACTGCTTCTTCCGCTCACCACACCAGCCCTGCTGTACATGGACCACAGGAGGCTGATTCCACTTAGGTACTTACAAAGCAGCGACGTATCAATTGCCTTCATTCGTGTCTTTTCTGGCGTTCAGCATGTAAATGTTGCCATCAGCCCCGTTATTTTACGAGGCGCGTCTTCCTACATCTGAATAACAATTTAGGGAGTTTGGGGGGGGGGGAGGGGGGAAGCAATTTTATTTTCAAGCTGTTGTTTCAGGCTTAATGCTCTTTCCATCAAATCTCGGTACATCGAACGTTACTGGAAGCCGTAAAAAAGGGCGAATGTAACGAATTCCCCGAGTGCGCGCGATGGGGGGCGATGAAAATCGATACAATAAAAGGAGCTTCCAGTGTAGATATTAGTAAAAAAATAAATAAATAAGCGTTCGGTCACAGGTTGCGGCCTCCCCGCCACTCACCCGGCAATGTTTCCTCACCGCGCCGCGGCCCATTATTGGAATCACTGGCTTGTCGTTCCGTTGTATCGCTTTGTGCGTTTTATATCAGGCGGGGAAATGAAGCATTAAATCAGCGCGGCTATTTATTTCCTGCATTAAGGGATCGTTATTCTTCCTACAAGCCGGCCTTTTGTGTTAGGAATTAAAAACGGAGATTTATCAAACGCGTTACTGACAGAATCAGGCGCGTAATTAGCGCAAATCATTCCGCCTCTCGTTTGGTAAATTGTTTTCGGCGGTTTGGTGGGGATTCGAGTTCCCGGTCCTGGGCGGCCGACTGTGACAGTTTTATTCTGCGAGGATTACCGGTGTAGGGAGATAGATGCATGGGCTGCCCCGGCCGATGTCCGCTTCACGCCAATTGTTACATTGTTACTCCTTTATCTTCACCCGGTAATCAGCCAGGAACATGCCAGGCTGAGGATGGCTACGTTCACTCCTCCACTGCATCCAGTGCCGGGACCGGGTCATCCAGTGCCGGGACCAGGTCATCCAGTGCCGGGACCAGGTCATCCAGTGCCGGGACCAGGTCATCCAGTGATGGGGCCAGGTCATCCAGTGCCGGGGACCAGGTCATCCAGTGCCGTGGCCAGGTCATCCAGTGATGGGGCCAGGTCATCCAGTGATGGGGCCAGGTCATCCAGTGATGGGGCCAGGTCATCCAGTGATGGGGCCAGGTCATCCAGTGCCGGGACCAGGTCATGCAGTGCCGGGACCAGGTCATGCAGTGCCGGGGCCAGCTCATCCAGTGCCGGGGCCAGCTCATCCAGTGCCGGGGGCCAGCTCATCCAGTGCCGGGGGCCAGCTCATCCAGTGATGGGGGCCAGGTCAGCCAGTGCCGGGGGCCAGGTCAGCCAGTGCCGGGACCAGGTCATCCAGTGCCGGGGCCAGGTCATCCAGTGCCGGGGGCCAGGTCATCCAGTGCCGGGGCCAGGTCATCCAGTGCCGGGGGCCAGGTCATCCAGTGCCAGGACTACAGGCATGAACTGGCCATCAGGACTACAGGGAGTTTCCCGGTGGGCCGATGGCTCAGTGGGCCGGTCAGGTGCAGTCCTGGAGCCGCTCCTCTCTGACAGTGAGTGATCGCGATTTCACTTCTGTTTGGAGGAGCAGCTGCCGTCACTTGCTGGAGAGAGCATAAGGGTCCTTTCAGACGATATCCGCTTGCTCAGCGGGGATCGCCGGAGCGATCTCCGCTGAGCAGGAAGATGACAGGTCTGTCTCTGCACACTGCGCAGGGACGGACCTGTCACAGCGCCGCTCTCCCCTATGGGAGATCGGGTGACGACGGACCGCAGTGTCCGTCGTCCCCCGATCCAATCCGATGAAGGATGGAAAAATAGCTCTTTCCTCCGTCACACTTTTTCGGATCGGAGCGGGTCGGATGTCAGCGGACATGTCACCGCTGACATACGACGCTCCATAGACCTCTATGGAGCATCCGTTCAGGTCCGCCTAAAAAACTGACAGGCGGACCTGAACGGATCGTCCGTGTGAAATGGGCCTTAGGATTTCCGCTCCATCCAGCCTGTAGGGGGAGATAGACAGCTGGCAGACGTTCCATCCTCTCTCCCCTTATCACTTGTCACTTATCACATGACCGGTGAGAGGAACGAGAAGCTGCCTTCAAAACTGTGAGTACACGTGGGAGGGGGAGGAGAGGGAGGACACTCGGATGTAAGGGGAAGTGCTGATGGAGACACTCAAAATTAAAGTGAGCCGGTCATGATGAAGTCCAGGGACAAATTTTTGTCCCAGTCCAGCCCTGCAGGACTTGGTCATCCAGTGCTGGGGCTAGGTCATCCAGTGCCTGGAATAGGTCATCCTGTGCCAGGAATAGGTCATCCAGTGGAGGGACCAGATCATCCAGTGCTAGGACTATGTCATCCAGTGCCGGGACCAGGTCATCCAGTGCCGGGACCAGGTCATCCAGTGCCGGGACCAGGTCACCAGTGCCAGGACCAGGTCACCAGTGCTGGGACCAGGTCATCCAGTGCCAGGAGCAGGTAACCAGTGCCAGCAATAGGTCATCCAGTGCCGGGACCAGATCATCCAGGACCAGGTCATCCAGTGCCGGGACCAGGTCATCCAGTGCCAGGAGCAGGTAACCAGTGCCAGGAATAGGTCATCCAGTGCTGGGACCAGATCATCCAGTGCCAGGACCAGGTCATCCAGTGCCGGGACCAGGTCATCCAGTGCCGGGACCAGGTCATCCTGTGCTGGGGCCAGGTCATCCAGTGCCAGGAGCAGGTAACCAGTGCCAGGAATAGGTCATCCAGTGCCGGGACCAGATCATCCAGGATCAGGTCATCCAGTGCCGGGACCAGGTCATCCAGTGCCGGGACCAGGTCATCCTGTGCCGGGACCAGGTCATCCTGTGCCGGGACCAGGTAACCAGTTCCAGGAATAGGTCATCCAGTGCCGGGACCAGGTCATCCAGTGCCGGGACCAGGTCATCCAGTGCCAGCAGCAGGTAACCAGTGCCAAGAATAGGCCATCCAGTGCTGGGACCAGATCATCCAGTGCCAGGACCAGGTCATCCTGTGCCGGGACCAGGTCATCCAGTGCCAGGAGCAGGTAACCAGTTCCAGGAATAGGTCATCCAGTGCCGGGACCAGGTCATCCAGTGCCGAGACCAGGTCATCCAGTGCCGAGACCAGGTCATCCAGTGCCGGGACCAGGTCATCCAGTGCCGGGACCAGGTCATCCAGTGCCAGGAATAGGTCATCCAGTGCTGGGACCAGATCATCCAGTGCCGGGACCAGGTCATTCAGTGCTGAGACCAGGTCCCCAGTGCCGGGACCAGGTCCCCAGTGCCGGGACCAGGTCATCCAGTGCCGAGACCAGATCATCCAGTGCTGAGACCAGGTCCCCAGTGCCGGGACCAGGTCATCCAGTGCTGAGACCAGGTCCCCAGTGCCGGGACCAGGTCATTCAGTGCCAGGACTAGGTCATCCAGTGCTGAGACCAGGTCCCCAGTGCCAGGACTAGGTCATCCAGTGCCAGGACCAGGTCATCCAGTGCCCAAGGTGAAGATGGAAAACTGCTCCTCCTCACCTCTTCACCCCGCCTATCAGACATTGCAGAGAGTCTTCATAGGATCAACCCTCCCTGTAACCCTAAACTAACCCCTGTATTCCTAACACTAACCCTCCATGTAACCCTAACACTACCCTTCCCTGTATTCCTAACACTAACCTTCCCTGTAACCCTAACCCTCCCTGTAATCCTAACACTAACCTTCCCTGTAATCCTAACACTAACCTTCCCTGTATTCCCAACACTAACCCTCCCTGTATTCCTAACACTAACATTCCTGTATTACTAACACTACCCTTCCCTGTATTCCTAACACTAACCCTCCCTGCATTCCTAAAACTAACCTTCTCTGTATTCCTAACACTCAAACTGGAAGCCCAGTTGCCCATTAACCACTTTAGTCCCGGAAGATTTGGCTGCTGAATGACCAGAGCATTTTTTGCGATTCGGCACTGCGTCGCTTTAACTGACAATTGCGCGGTCGTGCGACGTTGCACCCAAACAAAATTGACGTCCTTTTTTCCCCACAAGAGTTTTCTTTTGGTGGTATTTGATCACCTTTGTGGTTTTTATTTTTTGGGCTATAAACAAAAAAATAGCGAAAATTTTGAAAAAAAACACAATATTCTTTTCCTTTTTGCTATAATAAATATCCCCCAAAAAATATATAAAAAAAACTATTTTTTTCCTCAATTTAGGCCGATACGTATTCTTCTACATATTTTTGTTAATAAAAATCGCAATAAGCGTTTATTGATTGGTTTGCGTCTACAAAACAGGAGATAGATTTATAGCATTTTTATTTTATTTTTATACTAGTAATGGCGGCGATCTGCGATTGTTATCAGGACTGCGACATTATAACAGACACATCGGACACTTTTGACACACTTTTGGGACCATTGGCATTTATACAGTGATCAGTGCTATAAAAATGCACTGATTACTGTAAAAATGTCACTGGCAGTGAAGGGGTTAACACTAGGGGGGCGATCAAGGGGTAACCTGTGTTCCCTAGTGTGTGTTCTAACTGAAGGGGGGGGGGGGGAGACTGTGTAGGGGAGATGACAGGTCACTGTTCATACTTTGTATGAACAGAAGATCTGTCTCTTCTTGCCCGCACTCGCATCGGCTCCGGGGGCGGGCACCCCTAGTGGCCACAAATAGAAGCGACGTAACATGACGGCGATATGCGCAGCCGAGCCATGTTGCCGCAGTACAACCGCGGCGGCTGGGCGGCAAGCAGTTAAGCTGTTACATATACAAGCTTTCAATAATAAACCCAACACCAGAGATGTAACATATCACAGCTTACCAATCATTAGATTTGGCGGCTGCATTTTTTTTCTTTTTTTTAGGCCTTTTTTCCCCCTCTGTTATCACCTGGTGACCTGGCCAGTAACACACCTCCTGTATTAGAGCGCCCCCACTCTGGATAAAGGAGAACAGGGGGCACAGCAGGCAGCAGCCTTGTCCATCCTGGGGGGAGGGTAGTGCTAGATGTACTAGCAGATTTGAGTACACTAACATGTTGAAGTCAAACGCCATACAACACTTTATAATCAGTTACATCAAACTTTTTTTTTTTTACGTTTCATTATACAATTGTCCTGAAAGTTTATATCGGAAATAACGTAGACCGGTCAATAAGGAAATCACCTGAACTCCCAACGCTCTGCGGGGATCCAGCAATCCGGAATGAGGTGGGGGAGATCTGTTATTATTCCAGCAGATGGCGCTCTTGTTCCTAGAAAATGTGTTGTTCCTTTACATTTTACGTCCTTTTCTATTATTTTTTTCGAAGGGTAATATTAGATTCTGAGCGTGCGAATACAAACAGACATGCAGATCACATGTCACCATCAGACACCCCCCCCCCCCCCTTCCAATGGCGTCAATGTGTTCTACATGCAGTAGCCAGTCCAATCGCAGCGTGGGCCTCGTTCACTTGAATGGGTCACATTTGGCATCCATAATGCCCACCAAAACCCAACACAAGGTATTGTTCCCCCAGTGATCAGACTGCAACAGCGTGGGCCTCATTCACATGAATGGGTCACATTTGTTATCCATAATGCCCACCAAATCCAACAAAGGGTATCATTTTTGCCTGGCAGGGGGAAGCATTTCCCTTCTACATACGATAGTAGCTTTGTCTGAGCTTTGTGCATTGGAGGGCTGAACACAAGAGCCGTGTGCATTTGGGGGGCTGAACGCCAGAGCCTTGTGCATTGGGAGGGCTGAACGCCAGAGCCTTGTGCATTGGGAGGGGGGGGGCTGAACGCCAGAGCCTTGTGCATTGGGGGGGCTGAACGCCAGAGCCTTGTGCATTGGGGGGGCTGAACGCCAGAGCCTTGTGCATTGGGGGGGCTGAACGCCAGAGCCTTGTGCATTGGGGGGCTGAACGCCAGAGCCTTGTGCATTGGGGGGGCTGAACGCCAGAGCCTTGTGCATTGGGGGGGCTGAACGCCAGAGCCTTGTGCATTGGGGGGGCTGAACGCCAGAGCCTTGTGCATTGGGGGCTGAACACCAGAGCCTTGTGCATTTCGGGGCTGTACGCAAGAGCCTTGTGCATTGGGGGGGCTGAACGCCAGAGCCTTGTGCATTGGGGGGGCTGAACGCCAGAGGCTTGTGCATTGGGAGGGCTGAACGCCAGAGCCTTGTGCATTGGGAGGGCTGAACACCAGAGCCTTGTGCATCCAGTGCCGGGGGCCAGCTCATCCAGTGCCGGGGGCCAGCTCATCCAGTGCCGGGGGCCAGCTCATCCAGTGATGGGGGCCAGGTCAGCCAGTGCCGGGGGCCAGGTCAGCCAGTGCCGGGACCAGGTCATCCAGTGCCGGGGCCAGGTCATCCAGTGCCGGGGGCCAGGTCATCCAGTGCCGGGGGCCAGGTCATCCAGTGCCGGGGGCCAGGTCATCCAGTGCCAGGACTACAGGCATGAACTGGCCATCAGGACTACAGGGAGTTTCCCGGTGGGCCGATGGCTCAGTGGGCCGGTCAGGTGCAGTCCTGGAGCCGCTCCTCTCTGACAGTGAGTGATCGCGATTTCACTTCTGTTTGGAGGAGCAGCTGCCGTCACTTGCTGGAGAGAGCATAAGGGTCCTTTCAGACGATATCCGCTTGCTCAGCGGGGATCGCCGGAGCGATCTCCGCTGAGCAGGAAGATGACAGGTCCGTCTCTGCACACTGCGCAGGGACGGACCTGTCACAGCGCCGCTCTCCCCTATGGGAGATCGGGTGACGACGGACCGCAGTGTCCGTCGTCCCCCGATCCAATCCGATGAAGGATGGAAAAATAGCTCTTTCCTCCGTCACACTTTTTCGGATCGGAGCGGGTCGGATGTCAGCGGACATGTCACCGCTGACATACGACGCTCCATAGACCTCTATGGAGCATCCGTTCAGGTCCGCCTAAAAAACTGACAGGCGGACCTGAACGGATCGTCCGTGTGAAATGGGCCTTAGGATTTCCGCTCCATCCAGCCTGTAGGGGGAGATAGACAGCTGGCAGACGTTCCATCCTCTCTCCCCTTATCACTTGTCACTTATCACATGACCGGTGAGAGGAACGAGAAGCTGCCTTCAAAACTGTGAGTACACGTGGGAGGGGGAGGAGAGGGAGGACACTCGGATGTAAGGGGAAGTGCTGATGGAGACACTCAAAATTAAAGTGAGCCGGTCATGATGAAGTCCAGGGACAAATTTTTGTCCCAGTCCAGCCCTGCAGGACTTGGTCATCCAGTGCTGGGGCTAGGTCATCCAGTGCCTGGAATAGGTCATCCTGTGCCAGGAATAGGTCATCCAGTGGAGGGACCAGATCATCCAGTGCTAGGACTATGTCATCCAGTGCCGGGACCAGGTCATCCAGTGCCGGGACCAGGTCATCCAGTGCCGGGACCAGGTCACCAGTGCCAGGACCAGGTCACCAGTGCTGGGACCAGGTCATCCAGTGCCAGGAGCAGGTAACCAGTGCCAGCAATAGGTCATCCAGTGCCGGGACCAGATCATCCAGGACCAGGTCATCCAGTGCCGGGACCAGGTCATCCAGTGCCAGGAGCAGGTAACCAGTGCCAGGAATAGGTCATCCAGTGCTGGGACCAGATCATCCAGTGCCAGGACCAGGTCATCCAGTGCCGGGACCAGGTCATCCAGTGCCGGGACCAGGTCATCCTGTGCTGGGGCCAGGTCATCCAGTGCCAGGAGCAGGTAACCAGTGCCAGGAATAGGTCATCCAGTGCCGGGACCAGATCATCCAGGATCAGGTCATCCAGTGCCGGGACCAGGTCATCCAGTGCCGGGACCAGGTCATCCTGTGCCGGGACCAGGTCATCCTGTGCCGGGACCAGGTAACCAGTTCCAGGAATAGGTCATCCAGTGCCGGGACCAGGTCATCCAGTGCCGGGACCAGGTCATCCAGTGCCAGCAGCAGGTAACCAGTGCCAAGAATAGGTCATCCAGTGCTGGGACCAGATCATCCAGTGCCAGGACCAGGTCATCCTGTGCCGGGACCAGGTCATCCAGTGCCAGGAGCAGGTAACCAGTTCCAGGAATAGGTCATCCAGTGCCGGGACCAGGTCATCCAGTGCCGAGACCAGGTCATCCAGTGCCGAGACCAGGTCATCCAGTGCCGGGACCAGGTCATCCAGTGCCGGGACCAGGTCATCCAGTGCCAGGAATAGGTCATCCAGTGCTGGGACCAGATCATCCAGTGCCGGGACCAGGTCATTCAGTGCTGAGACCAGGTCCCCAGTGCCGGGACCAGGTCCCCAGTGCCGGGACCAGGTCATCCAGTGCCGAGACCAGATCATCCAGTGCTGAGACCAGGTCCCCAGTGCCGGGACCAGGTCATCCAGTGCTGAGACCAGGTCCCCAGTGCCGGGACCAGGTCATTCAGTGCCAGGACTAGGTCATCCAGTGCTGAGACCAGGTCCCCAGTGCCAGGACTAGGTCATCCAGTGCCAGGACCAGGTCATCCAGTGCCCAAGGTGAAGATGGAAAACTGCTCCTCCTCACCTCTTCACCCCGCCTATCAGACATTGCAGAGAGTCTTCATAGGATCAACCCTCCCTGTAACCCTAAACTAACCCCTGTATTCCTAACACTAACCCTCCATGTAACCCTAACACTACCCTTCCCTGTATTCCTAACACTAACCTTCCCTGTAACCCTAACCCTCCCTGTAATCCTAACACTAACCTTCCCTGTAATCCTAACACTAACCTTCCCTGTATTCCCAACACTAACCCTCCCTGTATTCCTAACACTAACATTCCTGTATTACTAACACTACCCTTCCCTGTATTCCTAACACTAACCCTCCCTGCATTCCTAAAACTAACCTTCTCTGTATTCCTAACACTCAAACTGGAAGCCCAGTTGCCCATTAACCACTTTAGTCCCGGAAGATTTGGCTGCTGAATGACCAGAGCATTTTTTGCGATTCGGCACTGCGTCGCTTTAACTGACAATTGCGCGGTCGTGCGACGTTGCACCCAAACAAAATTGACGTCCTTTTTTCCCCACAAGAGTTTTCTTTTGGTGGTATTTGATCACCTTTGTGGTTTTTATTTTTTGGGCTATAAACAAAAAAATAGCGAAAATTTTGAAAAAAAACACAATATTCTTTTCCTTTTTGCTATAATAAATATCCCCCAAAAAATATATAAAAAAAACTATTTTTTTCCTCAATTTAGGCCGATACGTATTCTTCTACATATTTTTGTTAATAAAAATCGCAATAAGAGTTTATTGATTGGTTTGCGTCTACAAAACAGGAGATAGATTTATAGCATTTTTATTTTATTTTTATACTAGTAATGGCGGCGATCTGCGATTGTTATCAGGACTGCGACATTATAACAGACACATCGGACATTTTTGACACACTTTTGGGACCATTGGCATTTATACAGTGATCAGTGCTATAAAAATGCACTGATTACTGTAAAAATGTCACTGGCAGTGAAGGGGTTAACACTAGGGGGGCGATCAAGGGGTAACCTGTGTTCCCTAGTGTGTGTTCTAACTGAAGGGGGGGGGGGGAGACTGTGTAGGGGAGATGACAGGTCACTGTTCATACTTTGTATGAACAGAAGATCTGTCTCTTCTTGCCCGCACTCGCATCGGCTCCGGGGGCGGGCACCCCTAGTGGCCACAAATAGAAGCGACGTAACATGACGGCGATATGCGCAGCCGAGCCATGTTGCCGCAGTACAACCGCGGCGGCTGGGCGGCAAGCAGTTAAGCTGTTACATATACAAGCTTTCAATAATAAACCCAACACCAGAGATGTAACATATCACAGCTTACCAATCATTAGATTTGGCGGCTGCATTTTTTTTCTTTTTTTTAGGCCTTTTTTCCCCCTCTGTTATCACCTGGTGACCTGGCCAGTAACACACCTCCTGTATTAGAGCGCCCCCACTCTGGATAAAGGAGAACAGGGGGCACAGCAGGCAGCAGCCTTGTCCATCCTGGGGGGAGGGTAGTGCTAGATGTACTAGCAGATTTGAGTACACTAACATGTTGAAGTCAAACGCCATACAACACTTTATAATCAGTTACATCAAACTTTTTTTTTTTTACGTTTCATTATACAATTGTCCTGAAAGTTTATATCGGAAATAACGTAGACCGGTCAATAAGGAAATCACCTGAACTCCCAACGCTCTGCGGGGATCCAGCAATCCGGAATGAGGTGGGGGAGATCTGTTATTATTCCAGCAGATGGCGCTCTTGTTCCTAGAAAATGTGTTGTTCCTTTACATTTTACGTCCTTTTCTATTATTTTTTTCGAAGGGTAATATTAGATTCTGAGCGTGCGAATACAAACAGACATGCAGATCACATGTCACCATCAGACACCCCCCCCCCCTTCCAATGGCGTCAATGTGTTCTACATGCAGTAGCCAGTCCAATCGCAGCGTGGGCCTCGTTCACTTGAATGGGTCACATTTGGCATCCATAATGCCCACCAAAACCCAACACAAGGTATTGTTCCCCCAGTGATCAGACTGCAACAGCGTGGGCCTCATTCACATGAATGGGTCACATTTGTTATCCATAATGCCCACCAAATCCAACAAAGGGTATCATTTTTGCCTGGCAGGGGGAAGCATTTCCCTTCTACATACGATAGTAGCTTTGTCTGAGCTTTGTGCATTGGAGGGCTGAACACAAGAGCCGTGTGCATTTGGGGGGCTGAACGCCAGAGCCTTGTGCATTGGGAGGGCTGAACGCCAGAGCCTTGTGCATTGGGAGGGGGGGGGCTGAACGCCAGAGCCTTGTGCATTGGGGGGGCTGAACGCCAGAGCCTTGTGCATTGGGGGGGCTGAACGCCAGAGCCTTGTGCATTGGGGGGGCTGAACGCCAGAGCCTTGTGCATTGGGGGGCTGAACGCCAGAGCCTTGTGCATTGGGGGGGCTGAACGCCAGAGCCTTGTGCATTGGGGGGGCTGAACGCCAGAGCCTTGTGCATTGGGGGGGCTGAACGCCAGAGCCTTGTGCATTGGGGGCTGAACACCAGAGCCTTGTGCATTTCGGGGCTGTACGCAAGAGCCTTGTGCATTGGGGGGGCTGAACGCCAGAGCCTTGTGCATTGGGGGGGCTGAACGCCAGAGGCTTGTGCATTGGGAGGGCTGAACGCCAGAGCCTTGTGCATTGGGAGGGCTGAACACCAGAGCCTTGTGCATTGGGTGGGGGCTGAACACCGGAGCCTTGTGCATTGGGGGGGCTAAATGCCAAAGCCTTGTGCATTAAAGGGCTGAACGCCAGAGCCTTGTGCAATAGGGGGCTGAACGCCAGAGCCTTGTGCATTGGGGGGCTGAACGCCGGAGCCTTGTGCATTGGGGGGGGCTGAACGCCGGAGCCTTGTGCATTGGGGGGCTGAACGCCAGAGCCTTGTGCATTGGGTGGGGGCTGAACACCGGAGCCTTGTGCATTGGGGGGGGGGGGCTGAATGTCAAAGCCTTGTGCATTGAAGGGCTGAACGCCAGAGCCTTGTGCAATAGCGGGCTGAACGCCAGAGCCTTGTGCATTGGGGGGCTGAACGCCAGAGCCTTGTGCATTGGGGGGGGGATGAACGCCGGAGCCTTGTGCATTGGGGGGCTGAATGCCAGAGCCTTGTGCATTGGGTGGGGGCTGAACACCGGAGCCTTGTGCATTGGGGGGGGCTGAATGCCAAAGCCTTGTGCATTGAAGGGCTGAACGCCAGAGCCTTGTGCAATAGCGGGCTGAACGCCAGAGCCTTGTGCATTGGGGGGCTGAACGCCAGAGCCTTGTGCATTGGGAGGGCTGAACGCCAGAGCCTTGTGCATTGGGAGGGGGGGGGGCTGAACGCCAGAGCCTTGTGCATTGTGGGGGCTGAACGCCAGATCCTTGTGCATTGGGGGGGCTGAACGCCAGAGCCTTGTGCATTGGGGGGGCTGAACGCCAGAGCCTTGTGCATTGGGGGGGCTGAACGCCAGAGCCTTGTGCATTGGGGGGCTGAACGCCAGAGCCTTGTGCATTGGGGGGGCTGAACGCCAGAGCCTTGTGCATTGGGGGGGCTGAACGCCAGAGCCTTGTGCATTGGGGGGGCTGAACGCCAGAGCCTTGTGCATTGGGGGCTGAACACCAGAGCCTTGTGCATTTCGGGGCTGTACGCAAGAGCCTTGTGCATTGGGGGGGCTGAACGCCAGAGCCTTGTGCATTGGGGGGGCTGAACGCCAGAGGCTTGTGCATTGGGAGGGCTGAACGCCAGAGCCTTGTGCATTGGGTGGGGGCTGAACACCGGAGCCTTGTGCATTGGGGGGGCTAAATGCCAAAGCCTTGTGCATTGAAGGGCTGAACGCCAGAGCCTTGTGCAATAGGGGGCTGAACGCCAGAGCCTTGTGCATTGGGGGGCTGAACGCCGGAGCCTTGTGCATTGGGGGGGGCTGAACGCCGGAGCCTTGTGCATTGGGGGGCTGAACGCCAGAGCCTTGTGCATTGGGTGGGGGCTGAACACCGGAGACTTGTGCATTGGGGGGGGGGGCTGAATGCCAAAGCCTTGTGCATTGAAGGGCTGAACGCCAGAGCCTTGTGCAATAGCGGGCTGAACGCCAGAGCCTTGTGCATTGGGGGGCTGAACGCCGGAGCCTTGTGCATTGGGGGGGGCTGAACGCCGGAGCCTTGTGCATTGGGGGGCTGAACGCCAGAGCCTTGTGCATTGGGTGGGGGCTGAACACCGGAGCCTTGTGCATTGGGGGGGGCTGAATGCCAAAGCCTTGTGCATTGAAGGGCTGAACGCCAGAGCCTTGTGCAATAGCGGGCTGAACGCCAGAGCCTTGTGCATTGGGGGGCTGAATGCCGGAGCCTTGTGCATTGGGGGGGCTGAACGCCGGAGCCTTGTGCTTTGGGGGGGACTGAATGCCAAAGCCTCGTGCATTGAAGGGCTGAACGCCAGAGCCTTGTGCAATAGGGGGCTGAACGCCAGAGCCTTGTGCATTGGGGGGCTGAATGCCGGAGCCTTGTGCATTGGGGGGGCTGAACGCCGGAGCCTTGTGCTTTGGGGGGACTGAACGCCGGGGCCTTGTGCATTGGGGGGCTGAATGCCGGAGCCTTGTGCATTGGGGGGCTGAACGCCAGAGCCTTGTGCATTGGGGGGGCTGAACGCCAGAGCCTTGTGCATTGGGGGGGCTGAACGCCGGAGCCTTGTGTATTGGGGGGGTTGAACGCTGGAGCCTTGTGCATTGGGGAGGGGGCTGAATGCCAGAGCCTTGTGCATTGGGAGGGCTGAACACCGGAGCCTTGTGCATTGGGGGGCTGAACGCCAGAGCCTTGTGCATTGGGGGGGCTGAACGCCAGAGCCTTGTGCATTGGGGGGGCTGAACGCCGGAGCCTTGTGTATTGGGGGGGTTGAACGCTGGAGCCTTGTGCATTGGGGAGGGGGCTGAATGCCAGAGCCTTGTGCATTGGGAGGGCTGAACACCGGAGCCTTGTGCATTGGGGGGGCTGAACGCCAGAGCCTTGTGCATTGGGGGGGCTGAACGCCGGAGCCTTGTGTATTGGGGGGGTTGAACGCTGGAGCCTTGTGCATTGGGGAGGGGGCTGAATGCCAGAGCCTTGTGCATTGGGAGGGCTGAACACCGGAGCCTTGTGCATTGGGGGGCTGAACGCCAGAGCCTTGTGCATTGGGGGGGCTGAACGCCAGAGCCTTGTGCATTGGGGGGGCTGAACGCCGGAGCCTTGTGTATTGGGGGGGTTGAACGCTGGAGCCTTGTGCATTGGGGAGGGGGCTGAATGCCAGAGCCTTGTGCATTGGGAGGGCTGAACACCGGAGCCTTGTGCATTGGGAGGGCCGAACGCCAGAGCCTTGTGCATTGGGGGGGCTGAACGCCGGAGCCTTGTGTATTGGGGGGGTTGAACGCTGGAGCCTTGTGCATTGGGGAGGGGGCTGAATGCCAGAGCCTTGTGCATTGGGAGGGCTGAACACCGGAGCCTTGTGAATTGGGGGGCTGAATGCTGGAGCCTTGTGCATTGGGGGGGGCTGAACGCCGGAGCCTTGTGCTTTGGGGGGACTGAACGCCGGGGCCTTGTGCATTGGGGGGCTGAATGCCGGAGCCTTGTGCATTGGGGGGCTGAACGCCAGAGCCTTGTGCATTGGGGGGGCTGAACGCCAGAGCCTTGTGCATTGGGGGGGCTGAACGCCGGAGCCTTGTGTATTGGGGGGGTTGAACGCTGGAGCCTTGTGCATTGGGGAGGGGGCTGAATGCCAGAGCCTTGTGCATTGGGAGGGCTGAACACCGGAGCCTTGTGCATTGGGGGGCTGAACGCCAGAGCCTTGTGCATTGGGGGGGCTGAACGCCAGAGCCTTGTGCATTGGGGGGGCTGAACGCCGGAGCCTTGTGTATTGGGGGGGTTGAACGCTGGAGCCTTGTGCATTGGGGAGGGGGCTGAATGCCAGAGCCTTGTGTATTGGGAGGGCTGAACACCGGAGCCTTGTGCATTGGGGGGGCTGAACGCCAGAGCCTTGTGCATTGGGGGGCTGAACGCCGGAGCCTTGTGTATTGGGGGGGGTTGAACGCTGGAGCCTTGTGCATTGGGGAGGGGGCTGAATGCCAGAGCCTTGTGCATTGGGAGGGCTGAACACCGGAGCCTTGTACATTGGGAGGGCTGAACGCCAGAGCCTTGTGCATTGAGGGGGCTGAATACATGATGGGGATTGTAGTTTCTGAATAACTGGAGAGCCATAGTTTGGAGACCCCCCTGCTATAAAGGCATATGCTTTGTTCAGATTTCATGTCTGAGGTTTACAACCACTTGAACTAATTTTCAAGCCTAAAATGTGAAAAATAAAAAAGAAGCAAAAACAGCTCTGGCAGCCAAAGGGTTAACGAGTTATTCAATCTGAATCTCGTTATTTCTGGCTGGCGTTCTTCTTTGGGTTACAGACATCGACGCAGCCAACAAAATTAGAGCGAAGAGAGAAATCCCAAGCTGCGTGCTAGGCTCCCGAAGCCAGAGGATCGGCATGACAGCCAGGCACCTAGCATTCTCTGATGCAGCAGTTATGAGTTGGCCTGACGCTGATTTATATTTGATTTGACATTAAACCTTTGTAATGGAAAGAATAAATGGCAGCGCTGACTTTCTCAACTTTGCAATGCACACTCACCGGCCACTTTATTAGGTCCCCCTTGCTAGTAGCGGGTTGGACCCCCTTTGGCCTTCATTCTTGGTGGCATAAATACAACAAGGTGTTGGAAACGTTCCTCAGAGATTTTGCTCCATAGTGACATGATAACATCACACAGTTGCTGCAGATTTGTCAGCTGCACATCCATGATGCTGATCTACCGTTCCACCACATCCCAGAGGTTCTCTATTGGATGAGATGTGGTGAGTGTGGAGGCCATTGGAGGACAGGGACCTGATTGTCCAGTGGTGAGATGATTGGAGCTTTGTGACATGGGGCATTATCCTGCTGGAAGGAGCCATCAGAAGATGGGGACACTGTAGTCATAAAGGGATGGACATGGTCAGCAACAATACTCAGGTAGGACGTGGTGATTAAACCATGTTCAATTGGTACTAAGGGGTCCAAAGTGTGCCAAGGAAATATCCCCCACACCATTACACCCCCACCACCAGCCTGAACCGGTGATACAAGGGAGGATGGATCCATGCAAATTCTGACCCCACCATCTGAATGTCGCAGCTGAAATCCAGACTCATCAGACCAGGCAATGTTTCTCCAATCTTATATTGTCTAATTGTGATCCTGTGCCAATTGTAGTCTCAGTTTCCTGTTCTTAGTTGACAGTATTGGCACCCAGTGTGGTCTTCTGCTGCTGTAGCCCATCTGCTTGTGTTGTGTGTTCAGAGATGGTATTCTGCATACCTTTGATGTAACGAGAGGTTATTTGAGTTACTGTTGCCTTTCTATCATCTGGAACCAGTCTGCCCATTCTCCTCTGTCATCAACAAGGCATTTTCCTCCACACAAGTGCCGCTCACTGGATATTTTCCCCACCATTCTCTGTAAACCCGAGAGATGGCTGTGTGTGAAAATCCCAGAAATACTCAGACTGGCCCGTCTGCCACCAACAACCCATGCCACGTTCAAAGTCACTTCAATCCCCCTTTCTTCCCCCCATTCTGATGCTCAGTTTGAACTTCAGCAAGACGTCTTCACCGCGTCTAGATGCCTCAATGCATTGAGTTGTTGCCATGCGATTGGCCGATTAGCAATTTGTGTTAGCAAGCAACTGAACAGGTGTACCTAATAAAGTGGCCGGTGAGTGTACATTGTTGCCCATGCAGGTGTTTTTTGTTTTTTTTTTACATCATATAGGGCCCACAGCCCGGCGGTCAGTGCTTGCAGATGCCACGGCCAGACAGGTAGGAGCCCCCTGCTGGCCATTAAGCTGCGCTGAACTGGCCTTCAACGTCTTCCAAGCCTGGCATAGAATGTGCCGTGCATTGCATGCATGGTCCCTCCTGATCTGTTAGTCTTGAAAGTATCATGAACGTGGCGGTGTGGTGGTGGTGGGGGGGGGGGGCAACTTTGCTAGCTCTTATCATCGGTGCTGCTAAAACGGATTGCTGACTTTGCCCTAAGGGACTCCCCCCCCCACCCTTCTCCTGGCGATGCGAGGCTGGGCCGCTATCAGCTGTGACTCAGGTTTAGAAGATGGTTTCCTGTGGTAGTGGGCGTGGAGCTTGTGTAAAACACACCACGGCGCTCCTCCGCCGGAGCTGTCACTGCCTCTGCCCGTCCTGGAGCTCCCTGTGTTAGCCGGGTGGCTTTTGCATGACAATAGAGAAGCAGGCGGTAAATAGGAAATTCCTCCACCACTCTCCCTGAAGTCAGGCAAAGTCTAGGAAGCGTCAACTCATGGCTGAGGACTTCGACATCATAGGTAAGAACATTGGCCTTCGTCTTCCTCCAGGCGTTTCGGCATACGCCCGAGACGTAGTCTAGAGTCAACCGCAGTCCATTCGGGGGAAAGCGACAGGTCCTCTTCATAGGAAGTTATATTCCCGTTGCACTCCTTGCTGGGAAAAGCCCGGGATAAGAGGGAGCCGTGGCTACAACTGGCCAAACCCTTTGCCCTTCTCTGAGCGTCCAGCCGAGATGTAGTCTAGAGTAAGCCGCAGTCCATTCGGGGCAAAGTGACAGGTCCTCTTCACAGCAAGTTATATTCCAATTGCACGCCTTGCTCGGAAAAGCCCAGGATGGGGGGTGCTGTTGCCGTCACCGGTATATTATAGGTCACTTTCCACACCCTTAGCATTTCTCCAAGCGTCCGGCCGAGATGTAGTCTAGAGTCAATCGAACTCCAGTCCGGGCAAAGTCACAGGTCCTCTTCACAGCAAGTTATATTCCCATTGCACCCCTTGCTGGGAAAAGCCCGGGATGGGGGAGGGGGGGGCACTGTGGCCGCAAGCGGCTGGGTAACCGGTGTCAAAGTATTTAATATAGGTCAGTGTCCACACCCTTTGCCTTTCTCCGAGCGTCCGGCGTACAGCTGAGACGTAGTCTAGAGCCACCCGTAGTCCATACAGGGAAAAGTGACAGGTCCTCTTCATCGGAAGTTATATTCCAATTGCACTCCTTGCTGGGAAAAGCCCGCAGTAGGGGGACACTGCGACCGCAACCGGCTGGGTAAGAGGTGTCAATGTGCTTATTAAAGGTCAGTTTCCACATCCTTCGCCTTCCTCCAAGCATCCCGGCGTAGGGCCGAGATGCAGTCTAGAGGCAGCCGCAGTCCATTCAGGGCAAAGTGACAGGTCCTCTTCATAGAAAGTTCTATTCCCGTTGCACTCCATACTGGGAAAAGTCCAGGATGGGGGGGGGGGGGGGGGGGGGTAACCGGTGTATTTATTATAGGTCACTTTCCACACCCTTAGCCTTTCTCCAAGCGTCCGGCGAAGATGTAGTCTAGAGTCAGTCGAACTCCATTCAGAGCAGTCACAGGTCCTCTTCACAGCAAGTTATATTCCCATTGCACCCGTTGCTGGAAAAAGCCCGGGATGGGGGGGCGCTGTGGCCGCAACCGGCTGGGTAACCGGTGCCAATGTATTTGTTATAGGTCAGTTTCCACACCCTTTGCCTTTTTCCGAGCATCCGGCATACGGCTGAGACGTAGTCTAGAGCCACCCGTAGTCCATACAGGGAAAAGTGACAGGTCCTCTTCATAGGAAATTATATTCCAATTGCACTCCTTGCTGGGAAAAGCCCACAGTAGGGGGACACTGCAACCGCAACTGGCTGGGTAAGAGGTGTCAATGTGCTTATTAAAGTCAGTTTCCACATCCTTCACCTTCCTCCAAGCATTCCGGCATACGGCCTAGATGCAGTCTAGAGTCAACCATAGTCCATTCAGGGCAAAGTGACAGGTCCTCTTCCCAGCAAGTTATATTCCTGTTGCACTCCATGCTGGGAAAAGCCCAGGCTGGGGGAGGGGGGGGGGGTGCTGTGGCCATAACCGGTATATTTATTATAGGTCAATTTCCACACGCTTAGCCTTTCTCCAAGCGTCTGGCCGAGATGTAGTCTAGAGTCAACCAAACTCCAGTCAGGGCAAAGTCACAGGTCCTCTTCACAGCAAGTTATATTCCCATTGCACCCCTTGTTGGGAAAAGTCCGGGAAAGGGGGCTCTGTGGCCGCAACTGGCTGGGTAACCGGTGCCAATGTATTTGTTATAGGTCAGTTTCCACACCCTTTGCCTTTTTCCGGCTGAGACGTAGTCTAGAGCCACCCGTAGTCCATACAGGGAAAAGTGACAGGTCCTCTTCATCGGAAGTTATATTCCAATTGCACTCCTTGCTGGGAAAAGCCAGAAGTAGGGACGCACTGCGGCCGCAACTGGCTGGGTAAGAGGTGTCAATGTGCTTATTAAAGTCAGTTTTCACATCCCTTCGCCTTCCTCCAAGCATTCCGGCATACGGCCTAGATGCAGTCTAGAGTAAAAGTCACAGGTCCTCTTCACAGCAAGTTATATTCCACTATTGCACTCCTTGCTGGGGAAAGCCCGGGATAAGAGGGCGCTGTGGCTACAACAGGCTGGGTAACCAGTGTCAATGTATTTGGTATAGGTCAGTTTCCACACCCTTTGACTTTCTCCTAGCATCCGTTCAACATCCGAGATGTAGTCTTGAGGCAACCGTGGTCCATTACAGGGCAAAGTGACAGGTCCTCTTCATAGCAAGTTATATTCCCATTGCACTCCATGCTGGGAAAAGCCCAGGATGGGGGGGGGGGGGGGTGCTGTGGCCGTTACCGGTGTATTTATTATAGGCCACTTTCCACACCCTTAGCCTTTCCCTGAGCGTCCGACCGAGACGTAGTCTAGAGTCAGCCGAACTCCATTCAGAGCAAAGTGACAGGTCCTCTTCATAGCAAGTTATATTCCCATTGCACTCCTTTCTAGAAAAATCCAGAAGTAGGGACGCACTGCGGCCGCACCCGGCTGGGTCACCGGTATTAATGCATTTATTATAGGTCAGTTTTTGCACTTCTTATGTGTTGTACCTTAACATCCGTCCCCGCCCCCAAGGAGCTTACAATCTAAGGTCCTTATCTTACTTACTAGGGCCAACTTAGACAGGAGCATGTCTTTGGAGTGTGGAAGTAAACCGGAGTACCCGGAGGAAACCCACGCAGGCACAGGAAGAACATGCAAACTCCAGGCAGGTAGTGCTGTGGTTGGGATTCGAACCGACAACCCTGGCAGAGAAGAATGTTTAGCCAGCACACCACAGATCCCTATCATATAGTCAAGGTATTTATTAAAGCAATTATATTGTAATTATTGATAGTGTAAGGTTTCAGGGGCATATAGGGCGCCTTTGTCAAGCAAGTGAAGGCTCTCCTACTAACAACCCTACTTATGCTGATATTATTCCATGCCACGCTTCCATTCATCTTTCAGATCCCTGGTAATAGCTGGGGCTTCAAGGTATGGGGGTGCATGTGACCATTATTCCCAAGAGACAGTGCTCAGGGATCAATCCTAAGGCCCAAACACTCTCATGTAGGAGCGAACAGGAGGTCATCATAGACCAAGACAACTGTAAATGCTCCTCTATTCCACACTTCCACGCCAATCCATTCGTCTTTCAAAGCCCCTTGAAATAGCGGCTACTTAAAAGGTATGGGGGTGCATGTGACCTTTTCCTTTTCTTCCCAGGATACAGTGCTTGGGGGCTGAGTGACCCCTTCACAAGTCCCAAACACTCTCATGTAGGAGTAGATACAGTATGAGATCCTTAATACTGTGTAAGCTCAGAAAAAGTGCTTACCTAGGGATTGGACCAGCCATACTCAACCAGAGTTCCATGGAGCCCTAGGGTTCTTCCTTGAGGTTTCTAGGGATTATTTGAGATGTGGCTGATCGACCTCCCCTGTAAGGAACATTCTTCCCACTGATCACCAATGTAAGGAACATTCTTCCCACTGATCACCAATATAAGGAACATTCTTCCCACTGATCACCAATATAAGGAACATTCTTCCCACTGATCACCAATGTAAGGAACATTCTTCTCACTGATCACCAATGTAAGGAACATTCTTCCCACTGATCACCAATATAAGGAACATTCTTCCCACTGATCACCAATGTAAGGAACATTCTTCTCACTGATCACCAATGTAAGGAACATTCTTCCCACTGATCACCAATGTAAGGAACATTCTTCTCACTGATCACCAATGTAAGGAACATTCTTCTCACTGATCACCAATGTAAGGAACATTCTTCCCACTGATCACCAATGTAAGGAACATTCTTCCCACTGATCACCAATGTAAGGAACATTCTTCCCACTGATCACCAATATAAGGAACATTCTTCCCACTGATCACCAATATAAGGAACATTCTTCCCACTGATCACCAATGTAAGGAACATTCTTCTCACTGATCACCAATGTAAGGAACATTCTTCCCACTGATCACCAATGTAAGGAACATTCTTCCCACTGATCACCAATGTAAGGAACATTCTTCTCACTGATCACCAATGTAAGGAACATTCTTCCCACTGATCACCAATGTAAGGAACATTCTTCCCACTGATCACCAATGTAAGGAACATTCTTCCCACTGATCACCAATGTAAGGAACATTCTTCTCACTGATCACCAATGTAAGGAACATTCTTCCCACTGATCACCAATGTAAGGGACATTCTTCCCACTGATCACCAATGTAAGGGACATTCTTCTCACTGATCACCAATGTAAGGAACATTCTTCTCACTGATCACCAATGTAAGGAACATTCTTCTCACTGATCACCAATGTAAGGGACATTCTTCCCACTGATCACCAATGTAAGGAACATTCTTCTCACTGATCACCAATGTAAGGATCATTCTTCTCACTGATCACCAATGTAAGGAACATTCTTCTCACTGATCACCAATGTAAGGAACATTCTTCCCACTGATCACCAATGTAAGGAACATTCTTCTCACTGATCACCAATGTAAGGAACATTCTTCTCACTGATCACCAATGTAAGGGACATTCTTCTCACTGATCACCAATGTAAGGAACATTCTTCTCACTGATCACCAATGTAAGGGACATTCTTCCCACTGATCACCAATGTAAGGAACATTCTTCTCACTGATCACCAATGTAAGGAACATTCTTCTCACTGATCACCAATGTAAGGGACATTCTTCTCACTGATCACCAATGTAAGGAACATTCTTCTCACTGATCACCAATGTAAGGAACATTCTTCTCACTGATCACCAATGTAAGGAACATTCTTCTCACTGATCACCAATGTAAGGGACATTCTTCCCACTGATCACCAATGTAAGGAACATTCTTCTCACTGATCACCAATGTAAGGAACATTCTTCCCACTGATCTCCAATGTAAGGAACATTCTTCTCACTGATCACCAATGTAAGGAACATTCTTCCCACTGATCTCCAATGTAAGGAACATTCTTCTCACTGATCACCAATGTAAGGAACATTCTTCTCACTGATCACCAATGTAAGGAACATTCTTCCACTGACTTCCCTCCTCTTTGCAACACGAAAAGTTATGGCTTTGTATACATTGTACACTTTTTTTTTTATATATAAAGTTGTTTTTGTAAGAGGAGGTCATAGGGATGATGGGGGGAATTATTTCACAACACACAGCTGGCATCCTGTGCAGTTATAGCGGAGAAATAAACCACCAACCGTCATGCAGGGCTCTAGTCTGCACTGTAAAGCAACTTCAGTATTAAAGGACATTTAAACCCAACAACAGAAAATAAATATATTGCAGCTCATCAGTTCTTGGGTGTGGAGTTGGTCCCCTCATAATGGGCACAGAAGGTGTACAGACCCGGGAACTCAGCACAGGGATGGTGGGGACTCTTCATAATGGGCACAGCAGGTGAACAAACCCAGGAACTCAGCACAGGGATGGTGGGAACCCCTCATAATGGGCACAGCAGGTCTACAGACTCGGGAACTCAGCACAGGGATGGTGGGAACCCCTCATAAAAGGCACAGCAGGTGTACAGACCCGGAACTCAGCACAGGGATTGTGAGAACCCCTCATAATGGGTACAGCAGGTGTACATACCAAGGAACTCAGCACAGGGATGGTGGGAACGCCTCATAATGGGCACAGCGGGTGAACAAACCTGGGAACTCAGCACAGGGATGGTGGGAACTCCTCATAATGTGCACAGCAGGTGTACAGACCCGGGGAACTCAGCACAGGGATGGTGGGTCTCTTTAACAATCATGGGTTTTGCAGCATAGAAGCTGAAAATCCGTTAGCCAGTTGCAGCTGAGATATCTGTATCGGCAGCAGATGGTGGTGGGCCATATGGTGCTGGGAGATAGGTGGAACCAAATGTGTGTTCGGAGATACTGGAGATCTTTCACTAACTCCACCGATATTAGGAAATAATACATTTCATGAATTGTTAACAGCAGGTAAAAAAAAAAATTAGCTGTTCGTTTCTGTTTCCAATAACAAAGACATGCCAGCCCTTGTAAGGGGGTTTCCGTGAACTCAATGTCTGCCGGTGGCCCGTGATCGTGGCACAGAGAGGCAGAATGGGGAGATGTAAACAAGGCATTTGCCTCTTCTGCCTAGTGACATTATAGGGATCTACTGCTCCCAGTGATCGGGAGCAGTGATCTCTGTCATGTCCAGGTGAACCCATCCCCCCCTACAGTTAGAACACACTGAGGGAACAGACTTAACCCCTTGATCGCCCCCTAATGTTAACCCCTTCCCTGCCAGTGACATCTATACAGTAATCAGTGGCTATTTTTAGTTCTGACCGCTGTATAAATGACAGTGGTCCCAAAATAGTGTCAAAAGTGTCCAATCTGTCTGCCGCAACGTCACAGTCCCGATAAAATTTGCTGATGGCCGCAATTACTAATAAAAAAAAATTAATAATAAAAATTCCATAAATCTATCCCCTATTTTGTAGACACTTTTTTTGCGCAAACCAATCATTATACGCAATATATTGCGATTTTTCTTTTTTACCAAAAATATGTAGAAGAATACATATCGGCCTAAACTGAGTAAGAAATTCGTTCTTTTAGATTTTTTGGGGATATTTATTTTAGCAAAAAGTTAAAAATATTGTTTGTTTTTTTTTCAAAATTGTTGGCCTTTTTTTGTTTATAGCACAAAAAATAAAAAACGCAGAGGTGATCAAATACCACCAAAAGAAAGCTCTATTTGTGGGGGGAAAAAAGGAGGGCAATTTTTTTTGTTTGGGTATAACGTCGCACGACCGCGCAATTGTCAGTTAAAGTGACGCAGTGCCGTATCGCAAAAAATGCTCTGGTCATTAAGGGAGTAAGTTCTTCCAGGGCTGAAGTGGTTAAAGCAGATCTCTCCCTAAGGGCCGGTTCACACAGCGAGGCGATGCGAGGCGACACGGCTCGCCTCGCCTCGCTCCCGCAAGTCGCCCCCGTTCTGTACAATGGAACCGTTCTGAGAGGAGCGACCCGAGTCGCTCCGACTCAGAAAAAAGGTTCCTGTACTACTTCGGGGCGACTTCGGGGGCGACTTGCATTGACTTCTATACAGAAGTCCTCTGCAAGTCGCCGCTGAGGTCCCCGCAGGTCGCGGTGAGGCAAGTCGGAGACGCCTCGCCGCGCCTCGCTGTGTGAACCGGCCCTAAAGAGGACCCGTCATCCTTATTTCTATTACAAGGGATGTTTACATTCCTTGTGATAAGAATAAAAGTTATAAAAAAAATGAAGCATTAAAGGGACAGTGTAAAAATAAGATGTAAAGGGGACAGGTGGGCAGTGACGTGACAGGGGGTATTATTATTATTATTTTAATCATACTATTTTTTATTAATTATTATTATTTAATTCTCGGGGGTGGGTGGGCAATGAGGTGATACAGGTCAGGGGGTATTATTATTATAATTATTATTATTATTATTATTATTATTATTAATAATAATAATAATATGATGATGATGATGATGACCTCGTGGATGGATTGGGCAGTGAGGTGATGCGGGGACAGGGGCTATTATTATTATTATTATTATTATTATTATTAATAATATTTTTTTTTCTCAGGGATGGGTGGGCAGTGAGGTGATATTATTTATTTATTTTTTCGGGGACAGGTGGGCAATGAAGGGATGCTGAGGCAGGGGTTATTATTAATATTATTTTTATTAATAATATTTTTTTCTTGGGGATGGGTGGGGAGTGAGGTCATGCGGGGACAGGGGGCATTATTACTATTTATTTTCAGGGACAGGTGGGCAATGAGGGGAAGTGGAGACAGGGGGAATGAAGATTATTATTATTAATATTATTACTTTATTTTCGGGGACAGGTGGGCAGTGAGGGGATGCAGGGACGGGGGGGGGGGGGTATTAATAATATTATTATTATTATTATTATTATTATTAATAATAATATTATTATTTTATTCTTGGGAATAGGCGGGCAGTGAGGGGACGCAGAGGCGGGGGGGGGGGGGGGAATAATTATTATTCATATTGTTATTATCATTGATTTATAATAATCATTATTAGTATTATCACTGTTTTATTCTTGGGGAAGGGTGGGCAGTGAAGAAATGAGGGGACAGGGCATATTATAATTATTGATATAATTATTTTATTGTCGGGGATGGGTAGGCAGTGAGGTGATGTGGGGGTCTTGGGGTATTATTATGGTTTTATTTTCAGGGACAGGTGGACAGTGAGGGGATGTGGAGGTAGAAAGTTTTATTATTATTATTATTATTATTATTATTATTAATAATAATAATAATAATTATTATTATTTTATTCTTGGGGAGGGGTGGGCAGTGAGGTGATGTGGGACAGGGGATATTATTATTATTATTTTATTCTCAGGGACAGGTGGACAATGAGGGGACGTGGAGGTAGAGAGTATTATTATTATTATTATTATTATTATTATTAATAATAATAATTATAATAATATAATTATTTTATTCTTGGGGAGGGGTGGGCAGTGAGGTGATGTGGGACAGGGGATATTATTATTATTATTATTATTATTATTTTATTCTCAGGGACAGGTGGACAATGAGGGGACATGGAGGTAGAGAGTATTATTATTATTATTATTATTATTATTAATAATAATAATTATAATAATATAATTATTTTATTCTTGGGAAGGGGTGGACAGTGAGGTGATGTGGGACAGGGGCTATTATTATTATTATTATTATTAATAATAATTTTAATAATATTTTTTTTTCTCAGGGATGGGTGGGCAGTGAGGTGATATTATTATTATTTTTTTTCGGGGACAGGTGGGCAATGAAGGGATGCTGAGGCAGGGGTTATTATTAATATTATTTTTATTAATAATATTTTTTCCTCGGGGATGGGTGGGGAGTGAGGTGATGCGGGGACAGGGGGTATATTACTATTTATTTTCAGGGACAGGTGGGCACTGAGGGGAAGTGGAGACAGGGGGAATGAAGATTATTATTATTAATATTATTACTTTATTTTCGG
Source organism: Lithobates pipiens (assembly GCF_037356315.1). NCBI lineage: Eukaryota > Metazoa > Chordata > Amphibia > Anura > Ranidae > Lithobates > Lithobates pipiens. Next base: position 234,911,940 of record NW_027507787.1, read on the forward strand.
GGACAGGTGGGCAGTGAGGGGATGCAGGGACAGGGGGGGGGGGGGGGTATATTAATATTATTATTAATAATAATAATAATATTATTATTATTTTATTCTTGGGAATAGGTGGGCAGTGAGGGGACGCAGAGGCGGGGGGGGGGGGGGGTGATGACTATTATTCATATTATTATTATTATCATTGATTTATAATAATCATTATTAGTATTATCACTGTTTTATTCTTGGGGAAGGGTGGGCAGGGAGGAAATGAGGGGACAGGGCATATTATTATTATTGATATAATTATTTTATTGTTGGGGATGGGTAGGCAGTGAGGTGATGTGGGGGTCTTGGGGTATTATTATGATTTTATTTTCAGGGACAGGTGGACAATGAGGGGATGTGGAGATAGAAAGTTTTATTATTATTATTATTATTATTAATAATAATAATAATAATAATAATAATAATTATTATTATTTTATTCTTGGGGAGGGGTGGGCAGTGAGGTATTGTGGGACAGGGGATATTATTATTATTATTATTATTATTATTATTATTTTATTCTCAGGGACAGGTGGACAATGAGGGGACGTGGAGGTAGAGAGTATTATTATTATTATTATTATTATTATTATTATTATTAATAATTATAATAATATAATTATTTTATTCTTGGGAAGGGGTGGACAGTGAGGTGATGTGGGACAGGGGCTATTATTATTATTATTATTATTATTATTAATAATAATAATAATTATTATTATTATTATTTTATTCTTGGGGAGGGGTGGGCAGTGAGGTGATGTGGGACAGGGGATATTATTATTATTATTATTATTATTTTATTCTCAGGGACAGGTGGGCAATGAGGGGACATGGAGGTAGAGAGTATTATTATTATTATTATTATTATTATTATTATTATTATTATTATTATTATTATTATTATTATTAATAATAATAATTATAATAATATAATTATTTTATTCTTGGGGAGGGGTGGGCAGTGAGGTATTGTGGGACAGGGGATATTATTATTATTATTATTATTATTATTATTTTATTCTCAGGGACAGGTGGACAATGAGGGGACGTGGAGGTAGAGAGTATTATTATTATTATTATTATTATTATTAATAATAATAATTATAATAATATAATTATTTTATTCTTGGGAAGGGGTGGACAGTGAGGTGATGTGGGACAGGGGCTATTATTATTATTATTATTTTTATTATTATTAATAATAATAATAATAATAATAATTATTATTATTATTATTATTATTTTATTCTTGGGGAGGGGTGGGCAGTGAGGTGATGTGGGACAGGGGATATTATTATTATTATTATTTTATTCTCAGGGACAGGTGGACAATGAGGGGACGTGGAGGTAGAGAGTATTATTATTATTATTATTATTATTATTATTAATAATAATAATTATAATAATATAATTATTTTATTCTTGGGGAGGGGTGGACAGTGAGGTGATGTGGGACAGGGGATATTATTATTAGTATTACTATTATTATTATTGATATTATTTTATTCTGGGGGATGGGTGGGCCGTGATGGGATGTGGAGATAGGGGGGGATAAAGATTATTATTCATATTATTATTATCATTGTTTTATGATGATTGCTATCAGAATTTTTTTTTGTAGTATGACTATTATTTTATTCTGGGGGGGTGGGCAGTGAGGTGACTGTGTGGGGGGTGAAGATAATGGCATAGATAAAAAGGAACATTTCTCTTCTCGCCCCCCTGTCAGCTGTCCGATATTTACGCATTTATTACCACCCCGGGGCCGCCTGTCCAATGAAAGGGGCGGGCTGGGACTTTTTTTTTTATTATTTATTTTTGGGGTCAGCCATCTGTCCTCTCTTGTAACCGGATCGCCCCCCTCCTCGGAACGCGGATTACTGATGACCTCGAGGCAAATCTGCTGCAGGGGTTGGGAAGAGGGACGATCGCCAACAAAGGAGGAAAGTGTGTCACATCGCGCTTGGGAACCCGTCCCGGCGCTCTCCCCGGGGCCTGGCAGGAGACGAACAGCCATTGTGCCCGGCATGTCGCCACAAACGCAGACTTACGGTGGCCACACGCGCTTTGATTTTATTATCTGATCGATGCGCAATTGATTAAAAAAAAGATCGCATTTACAAACAATCGAATAGCCATTTGAAAGATTTAGACTTTATCTGCTCGATCAGATGGAGCCAATTGGCCAGAGAAAAGTGTTGTTGATCTTTTTGCATCGGTCAGCAGAACCGAGATCCTCCGTTCCTGAATACGATCGTATTCCCATCGATCGGATTGTAAGTTCGCATGGTGGAAACAGAGATGCGATCGATAATTTATGCTTGTAAATTACCATCCTATCCTTCCTGTCAATCCAAATCCACTTCCCTGTGTGCGGTAATGTCAATCAGGGTATTGACTATAAATTGATTATTGCTATTGGAAGAGATCGATCAGAAAGGAAATCAATCATTCATTAACCCCTTAGGTTCTGGACACTTTGACCCCCCCCCCCCCCCCCCTTCCTGCCCAGGCCAATATTCAGCTTTCAGCACTTCGCAGTCTGAATGACAATTACGCAGTCATACAACACTGTACTCAAATTATATTTTTATTTTTCACACGAATAGAGCTTTATTTTGGTGGTATTTAATCATTGCTGAGGGTTTCATTGTTTGCTAAACAAAGGAAAAAAGAAAGAAAACTTTAAAGAATAAAGAAAAAACATTTTTCATAGTTTGCTATTAAATTTTGCAAACAGGTAACTTTTCTCCTTATTGATGGGCACTGATAGGTGGCACTGATAGACACTACTGATAGGTGACACTGATGAAGAGGCACTGATAGGTGGTACTGATAAGTGACATTGATGAAGAGGCACTGATGGGCACTGATAGATAGCGATGATAGGTGACATTGATGAAGAGGCACCAATGGGCACTGATAGGCTGCACTGATGGGCACTGGTAGTCGGCACTGATGGGTACAGATAGGCAGCACTGATAGGTGACACTGATGAAGAGGCACTGTTGGGCACTAATAGGTGGCACTCAGGGGCACTGATAGGTGGTACTAATGGGCACAGATAGGCAGCAGTGATAGGTGACACTGATGAAGAGGCACTGATATGTGGCACTGATAGGTGGCACTAATGGGCACTGGTAATCGGCACTGATGGGTACAGATAGGCAGCACTGATAGGTGACACTGATGAAGAGGTACTGATATGTGGCACTGATGGGCAGCATTGATAGGTAACACTGATGAGGAGGAGGCACTGGTGGGCACAGATAGGCAGCACTGATAGGTGACACTGATGAAGAGGCACTGATATGTGGCACTGATGGGCAGCATTGATAGGTAACACTGATGAGGAGGAGGCACTGGTGGGCACAGATAGGCAGCACTGATAGGTGACACTGATAGGCACTGATAGGCTGTACTAATAGGCACCAATAGGTAGCATTGATGGGTACTTATAGGTGGCACTAATGGGCACAGATAGGCTGCACTGATAGGTGACACTGATGAGGAGGCACTGATTGGCAGTACTGGTGGGCACTGGTGGGACTGCACTGATAATCAGTGTAGATGTCCCTTTAACATAAGCCAGTTATCGGCTCTCTTCTTCTCTTCTCTGTCCATGTGAGGAAAGCCCTTTATCACCATCTGTGATCAGCCAAGTCCCAAGGACTCAGCGATCACCTTTGGGCGCTGCCCGCATGCGGCAGGGAGCGTGTGATCATGGCAGGACGTCTATGTATGCCCTCCCAGCAAGGTAAGCCCACGCTGTAGCCGTCTTTCAGCCATAGCACAGGTGGGATGTGGTTAAAGTGGGTATGGCCACTGTTCTTTTCAGGTCGATCTCTTCTGATAGGAACAATCAATTTAAAGTTGACAACCTATTTGATCGATAGGTCACAGGCAGGGGAAGTGGAATTTGATAGATGTCGTGGCTTTCAAGCAGTTTACAGGGGGTCATAAAAGTTATCTGCCATAACCCCGGTATTTGTTTTTTCCTCTTGCTCATGAAAGCAGTCCAAGCGTCTAATTAGCCACCGGATCGCTTTTCAGAAGCAGCGGGAGGGGCCGTCTTCCCCCCTTACTGCTCCTTGTCTGCGTTTCTCAGGCTTGCTGTTTTTACCTGTGTGCCCAGGAAACGATCCAACAGTTCACCCGGTCATAGAGGAAACCAGATCGTCTCGGATCACCTCTATGATCTTGGAGGACTGGAGTGACGTCATGACATCACTTCCAGTCTAGGGCGGAAGTAAAAACATTTTTTTTCTTAAAAGCAAAAGATCAATTTTTTTTTTCAACGATAAAGGAGAGAGTTGGAGTCTTTTTGACCCGAGATCTCTCCATGAAGAGGACCTGTCATCCCTTATTTCTATTACAAAAGGATGTTTACATAACTTATAATTGGAATAAAAGTGATTAAAAAATAAAGTAAAGGGACAGTATAAAAATAAAAAACTAAATAAATAAGAATTTTTTTTTTTAAAGCACCATGTCGCCAGTGCGCAATTTTAGAGCGTGGCATGTTAGGTATTTATTTACAGTGCCTTGAAAAAGTATTCATACCCCTTGAAATTTTCCACATTTTTGTCATGTTACAACCAAAAACGTAAATGTATTTTATTGGGATTTTATGTGATGGACCAACACAAAGTGGCACATAATTGTGAAGTGGAAGGAAAATGATAAATGGTTTTCAACATTTTCTACAAATAAGTGTGGGGGGGCATTTGTATGGCGCCCCCTGGAGTCAATACTTTGTAGAACCCCCTTTCTCTACAATTGGAGCTGCAAGTCTTTTTGGGGATGTCCCTACCAACTTTGCCCATCTAAAGAGGGACATTTTTGCCCATTCTTTTTCAAGGCACTGTACTCGGTGTAACATCATCTTTCACATTTTAGTCAAAACATTCGATCAGTTATGAACTGAGTACAGAACGGTAAAATCTCGGCTCGGTTATTCTTGTGATCTGTATTCTGTTGGGGAGATTTTCTGTCACTTCCTGTCCTGAAGACACTTTAGGAGTCGAGAAGAAATCTCTCTATAAGGGTCGGTTCACACAGGGGCGACCCGTCAGGCGACTTAGCCACCTGACAAGTCACGTCCCGCTCTGTGCAATGGAACCGTTCTAATCGGAGCGACTCAAGTCGCTCCAACTTAGAAAAAGGTTCCTGTATGACTTTTGGGGCGACTTGCATTGACTTCTATACAGAAGTAATTTCACAAGCCGCCGCTAAAGTCGGATCCCGGTCGCCTGAGGCAGTTGCGCTGCAAGTCGTGCTGCCTCAGTGTGAACGGGCTCTCATGAGGGAAGATCCAGCGGTAGTTGTCACCAGGAGAACACATAAGAAGATTTCCCGGGAATTCCTGTACTGGTGACAACTGCTAAAGTTTTGGATATGGAAAGAGTCTGTACTGATGGTGGGGCATGAAGGAGGATATGAGAGTACAGTATCTCACAAAAGTAAGTACACCCCATCACATTTTTGTAAATATTTTCTTCTATCTTTTCATGTGACAACACTGCAGAAATGACACTTGTCTACAATGTAAAGTAGTGAGTGTACAGCTTGTATAACAGTGTAAATTTGCCGTCCCCTCAAAATAACTCAACACCATTAATGTCTAAACCGCTGGCAACAAAAGTGAGTACACCCCTAAGTGAAAATGTCCAAATTGGGCCCAAAGTGTCAATATTTTGTGTGGTCATCATTATTTTCCAGCACTGCCTTAAAGAGGAAGTAAACCCCGATGGGTTTACTTCCTCTTTGTCTCCCTGCAAAGGTAAAGCATAATGGGCTACTATGCATCACATAGTAGCCCATTATGTGTCACTTACCTGACACAGGAGCCAGCGATGTCACCGCTGTCCCCTGTAGTCCAGAGCGTCCATCTTCTTCCGGGTATTGCTGCTCCGGCCACTCACAGCGACGGAGCAGCGATGACGTCACTCCTGCGCATGCGCACGGGAGCCGCCACTAACGGCATATCGCCGTTAGCAGTGGCATGCTGCTAACGGGGATAGTGCGCCTGCGTGCCGCTGTCTACAGCGCATGCGCCGTAGACAGATGTGAGTGTCTTTTAGTAAATATCTCCTAATCCGTGTAGGTTTAGGAGATATTTCTTGGACCTACAGGTAAGCCTTAACCCTTTCATGACTAAGCCTATTTTTGGAATTTGGTGTTTACAAGTTAAAATCCATATTTTTTGCTAGAAAATTACTTGGAACCCCCAAACATTATATATATTTTTTTAGCAGAGGCTCTAGAGAATAAAACGGCGATTGTTGCAATATTTTATGTCACACGGTATTTGCGCAGTGGTGTTTTAAACACAACTTTTTGGGAAAAGGGACACTTTCATGAATAAAAAAAAAAACAAAACAGTAAAATTAGCCCAATTTTTTTGCGTAATGTGAAAGATAATGTTACGCCGAGTAAATAGATACCAAACATGTCACACTTTATAATTGCGCGCACTTGTAGATTGACGACAAAGTACGGTACCTAAAAATCTCAATAGGCGACGCTTTAAAAAAAATTTACGATTACCAGGTTAGCGTTACAGAGGAGGTCTACTGCTAGAATTATTGCTCTCGCTCTGACGATCGCGGCGATACCTCACATGTGTGATTTGAACACCGTTTACATACGCGGGCGCGACTTCCGTATGCGTTTTCTTTGCTTCGCGAGCTCGCGGGGACGGCGGGCGCTTTGAAAATTTTTTTTTTATTTATTTTATTTATTTTAAAACGACTAAATTGTTTAAAAAAAAAAATAAAAAATTTGATCACTTTTATTGCTGTCACAAGGAATGTAAACATCCCTTGTGACAGTAATAGGTGGTGACAGGTACTCTTTATGGAGGGATCGGGGGTCTAAAAGACCCCCCACCCCTCCTTTACACTTCAATGTATTCAGATCGCCGAAAACGGCGATTCTGAATACCGGATATTTTTTTAAAACCGGCGCCATTGGCAGCCGAGTAAACGGGAAGTGACGTCATGACGTCGCTTCCGTGTTTATGATGAGGAGACTGGAACAAAGCCGATTACGGCTTCGTTCCAGTTCCTCCGCAGCAGCCGGAGGCGTCGGACAGGGAATCGGTGCTCCCGATCGAGCGGGAGCACCGGTAACAGCGGCGAGAGGCGGCGGGAGGGGGGGACGTCCCCTCCCGCTCCTCCGGCATAACAGCCGAGCGGCTTTTAGCCGCATCGGTTGTTATGGCTGGAAAGCCAATCGCCCGCTGTAAAAAACGGTACCGGGATGATGCCTGCAGGTGCGGGCATCATCCCGGTATACCCCCCGGAAGCCGAGTACGCAGATCTGCGTACGCTCGGCGGGAAGGGGTTAATCTAGGTTTTCCTGTCGGTCAAAGTGGTTTGTAAGGGTTTACAACCACTTTAACTCTCTTGGGCATGGAGGTCACCAGAGCTTCACAGGTTGGCACTGGAGTCTCTTCCCCTCCTCCATGATGACATCACGGAGCTGGTGGATGTTAGAGACCTTGCGCTCCTCCACCTTCCGTTTGAGGATGTCCCACAAATGCTCAATAGGGTTTAGGTCTGGAGACATGCTTGGCCAGTCCATCACCTTTACCCTCAGCTTCTTTAGCAAGGCAGTGGTGGTCTTGAAGGTGTGTTTGGGGTGGTTATCATGTTGGAATACTGCCCTGCGGCCCAGTCTCTGAAGGGAGGGGATCATGCTCTGCTTCAGTATGTCACAGTACATGTTGGCATTCATGGTCCCCTCAATGATCTGTAGCTCCCCAGTGCCGGCAGCACTCATACAGCCCCAGACCATGACACTCCCACCACCATGCTTGACTGTAGACAAGACACACTTGTCTTTGTCCTCCTCACCTGGTTGCCCCCACACACGCTTCTCACCATCTGACACCAAATAAGTTTATTTTGGTCTCATCAGACCACAGGACATGGTTCCAGTAATCCATGTCCTTAGTCTGCTTGTCTTCAGCAAACTGTGTGCAGACTTTCTTGTGCATCATCTTTAGAAGAGGCTTCCTTCTAGGATGACAGCAATGCAAACCAATTTGATGCAGTGTGCGGCGTATGGTCTGAGCACTGACAGGCTGACCCCCCCACTCCTTCAACCTCTGCAGCAATGCTGGCAGCACTCATACGTCTATTTCCCAAAGACAACCTCTGAGCACGTGCACTCAACTTGTTTGGTGGACCATGGCGAGGCCTGTTCTGAGTGGAACCTGTCCTGTTATACCGCTGTATGGTCTTGGCCACCGTGCTGCAGCTCAGTTTCAGGGTCTTGGCAATCTTCTTATAGCCTAGGCCATCTTTATGTAGAGCAACCATTTTTTTTTTCAGATCCTCAGAGAGTTCTTTGCCATGAGGTGTCATGTTGAACTTCCAGTGACCAGTATGAGAGAGTGAGAGCGATAACACCAAATTTAACACACCCGCTCCCCATTCACACCTGAGACCTTGTAACACTAACGGGTCACATGACACCGGGGGGAGGGGAAATGGCTAATTGGGCCCAATTTGGACATTTTCACTTATGGGTGTACTCATTTTTGTTGCCAGCGGTTTAGACATTAATGGCTGTGTGTTGAGTTATTTTGAGGGGACAGCAAAAATAATATTACACTGTAATATAAGCTGTACACCCACTACTTTACATTGTAGACAAGTGTCATTTCTTCAGTGTTGTCACATGAAAAGAAAATATCTACAGAAATGTGAGGGGTGTACTTACTTTTGTGAGATACTGTGCATGCTGATGGGGGAGTAGTAAAGGATAGTAGAGTATGTGCTGATGGGGGTGGGGCACATACTCTCCGATCCTTCACTCCCCCACCATCAGCACACAGTATCTCACAAA
>NW_027507787.1:234925825-234945604 GCF_037356315.1 Lithobates pipiens
TGTTATAAATGAGATTGTACAATCAGATTGTATAGTGCTTCTAAAAGAAAAATGTAGTTTGATCTTTTGCTTTTAAAAATAAACGTGCAAACTGGAATGCAGGAAAAAGCTCCACAAGCTACTTTGCCACGTTTCTGTGAAATGCCCCTTGAAATGAAACGTGCATTTTTTTCAAAAATCGTTAGTGGTGAATGGGACCTTGCGTTGAATTTATGTGCATTTACATTGCAAAAAAAATGCCGCCTGCTCTACGTTTTTTTTTTTTTTTTGCATGCTTTTAACATAACTTTTGCTAGCGCACACGCGAAAGCGCATGGTAGCAGAAGTTTTGTGCGTTTCAGTGCAGCGGGAGTTAAAGGTTCTGTGTGATTTTTTTTTTTTCGCACGTAGGACAGCCCATTGAAATAAATTGGTTTCCCCAAACACAACGCGCAAAAACACATGCGCACCGTTGCACCCGCACAGCCCGATGACATGAATGACACCCCAAATGTGGCAAGTTTTTTGCGTTCCGTTAGAAAACTGCACAGAGCTCGACACTCACAAAAGGTGCAAGCGACCCGCCGCAACAAGTACACCCAAGGAGTATTCCACCAAATCAAGGGCACCCAGCAAGTAGCCTACCAGAATAAGGGCACCCTGCAAGTGACCTGGTGCAACAATGGCACCCTGCAAGCAACCGAACAGAATAAGGGTACACTGTTGAGTATCAAACTACAGCAAGGGCACCCTCATGCATCCCAGAAGGGCACCCAATGAGTATCCTAAAAGAACAAGGGCACCCTGCGAGTGACCTGACCCAACAAGGGCGCCCGGCGAGTGACCTGACGCAACAAGGGCGCCCGGCGAGTGACCTGACGCAACAAGGGCGCCCTGCGAGTGACCTGACCCAACAAGGGCGCCCTGCGAGTGACCTGACCCAACAAGGGCGCCCTGCGAGTGACCTGACCCAACAAGGGTGCCCTGCGAGTGACCTGACCCAACAAGGGCGCCCTGCGAGTGACCTGACCCAACAAGGGCGCCCTGCGAGTGACCTGACCCAACAAGGGCGCCCTGCGAGTGACCTGACCCAACAAGGGCGCCCTGCGAGTGACCTGACCCAACAAGGGCGCCCTGCGAGTGACCTGACCCAACAAGGGCGCCCTGCGAGTGACCTGACCCAACAAGGGCGCCCTGCGAGTGACCTGACCCAACAAGGGCACCCTGCGAGTGACCTGACCCAACAAGGGCACCCTGCGAGTGACCTGACCCAACAAGGGCCCCCTACGAGCGTCCCACACTAACAAGGGAACCCTGTGAGTGACCAACCACAAGGAGTGATCCACCACAACAAGGGTACCCTATGAATGACCTACCACAACAAGGGTACCCTATGAATGACCTACCACAACAAGGGCACCCTCCGAGTGACCCACCAGAACAAGCGCACCCTGCAAGCAACCCACCAGAACAAGGGCACCCTGCAAGCAACCCACCAGAACAAGCGCACCCTGCAAGCAAGCAACCCACCAGAACAAGCGCACCCTGCAAGCAACCCACCAGAACAAGCGCACCCTGCAAGCAACCCACCAGAACAAGCGCACCCTGCAAGCAACCCACCAGAACAAGCGCACCCTGCAAGCAACCCACCTGAACAAGAAAACCGCTGCAAGCTTTCCACTACAACAAGGGCACCCTGCGTGCGATCATCCCACCTGAACATGAGCATCCCGAGACAAATATCACCTTCTGCCTACGCTGCAAATGACCCATCACAACAAGGGCACCCTGCTAGCAACTCACCGCAATAAGGGCACCCTGAAAGCATCCCGCCCTAACAAGAGCACCCACTAGAACAAGGGAGAACAAAGGCACCTTGCAAGCATCCCACCACAACAAGGGCACCCTATGAGTGTCCCACTGCACGAGCACCCTGTGAGAAACCCACCCCAATATAGATACTCTGTGGCAGAACAAGGCCACCCTGTGAGAAACCCCCCCTAATTAGGGCACCCTGAAAGCGATCCACCACAACAAGGGCACCTTATGAATGACTCACCACAATGATCACCCTACGAGTGACCTACAACAAGGGCCCCCTACGAGCGTCCCACATTAACAAGGGAACCCTGTGAGTGACCAACCACAAGGAGTGATCCACCACAACAAGGGCACCCTACGAGTGACCCATCACAACAAGCACCCTACGAGTGACCTACAACAAGGGCCCCCTACGAGCGTCCCACTACAACAAGGGCACTCTGTGAGTGACCAACCACAACAAGGGCACCCTACGAGGGACCCACCACAACAAGGACACCCTACGAGGGACCCACCACAACAAGGACACCCTACGAGGGACCCACCACAACAAAGACACCCTACTATGAGTGACCCATCACAACAAGAGCACCCTACTATGAGTGACCCATCACAACAAGAGCACCCTACTATGAGTGACCCATCACAACAAGAGCACCCTACTATGAGTGACCCATCACAACAAGCACACCCTACGAGCCACCCAACACAACAAGGGCACCCTACGAGCGTCCGACTAGAAACAAGGGCACCCTACAAGCCACCCACCACAACAAGGGCACCCTACGAGCAACACAACAAGGGCACCGTACAAGCCACCCACCACAACTAGGGCACCCAACGAGCCACCCACTACAACAAGGGCACTTTACGAGCAGCCCACCACAACAAGGGCACTCTATGAGTGTCCAACTACAACAAGTGGACCCTGCGATCAACACATAACAAGGGCACCCTACGAGTGTCCCACCACAGCAAGTGCAGCCTGCAAGCGTCCCACCACAACATGTTAGCGATGTCAACCCAGGAGCATTTCCTGAGCTTTGTGTCCCCCCACAATAAGAGGAATCTCCCCTTCTGCCTCCTCTTGTCTTTTGTTGTCCTTTCAGCCTATGGCTGCTCCGGGTCCCTCCCAGCCTCTTCCTCCTCCTCCCCATCCCCTGTATTCATGAGAGCCAGAGTGAGCGAGGAGCAGCCCTAGAGAGCTGGAGGGGGAAGGGTGCAGGACAGGCCACCTCCTGGGCCTCATTGTGGGAGACATAGAGAAGGGGGGGAGTGTGAGAGGACTGGAAGGCTCCTGTAGGGACCCACCAGCACAGGGCCCAGCACACAACAGGCCAGGAGCAGCCATTGTTGAGGAAGAGAGCCCAGCAAACAAAGGCCCGGCCTCCCCTCCCAGCCTCCTGTCCCCTCAGCCTGCCATTATCTCCAGGCCCAAAGCCTGCAACCACATTGCATTCCAAACCTGACATTGGTTTTCTTGTTGTTTTTTTTTTTTTTTTAATTTTTGGATTTCCTCCCTCACGGCAGACATGTCTACGCTCCTGGTGTAGGGTTGTTTTCCCTTTATTTTTTCTCTTATCCCCCCCCCCCCCCCCCAATTCTGCTTTGGGTGCTTTGTTTCTTAAGGTAAGTGAATGCTTTTGTATGTAAGAGGGGGCAAGTGTGGGGGAGGGGGTCACTTTAAGGGGGTGCACCTACAAGTGACGGAGGCCTGGGAACGCATTGCATTGTATGTAAAATGGGGGAGGGGTAGTTGGGCTGGTGGTGGGTCACTTTAAGGGGGGGGGGGGGGGGAATTCACTTTAAACGGGTTTACCTACATGTGTCGGAAGCCTGTGTACACTTTGCTTTGTATGTGCAAACTGGTCACGGGGGAGGGGTAGTTGAGCTGGTTGGGGGGTCACTTTAAGGAGAGGGGTCACTTTAAGAGGGGTGCACCTACAAGTGACTGTGGCCTGCGAACGCATTGTATGTAAAACTGTCACCGAAGGTAAGGGAGGGGTAGTTGGGCTGGTTGGGGGTCACTTTAAGGAGGGGGGGTCACATTAAGGGGGTGCACCTACAAGTGACAGAGGCCTGCAAACGCATTGTATGTAAAATGGGGGAGGGAAAGTTGGGCTGGTTGGGGGTCACTTTAAGGGGGGGTCACTTTAAGGGGGTGCACCTACAAGCGACAGAGGCCTGCAAACTCATTGTATGTAAAACTGTCACCGAGGGGAGGGGTAGTTGGGCTGGTTGGGGGTCACTATAAGTCGGGGGGGTCACTTTAAGGGGGTGCGCCTACAGTTGATGGAGGCCTAAAATGCATTGTTTTGTATGTAATCCCTTCACTGAGGCATAGTTGGGCTGATTTGGGTAACCCTAAGGGAGGGGGGGTCACTTTAAAGGGTGCACCTACAGGTCACAGAGGCCTGTGAATGCATTGCTTTGTACGTAAAATGGGCAAGAGGGGGGTGGAAGAGGGGTCGTTGGGCTGATTGGGGTAATTCTAAAGGGGGGGCGGGGGGTCACTTTACCTACAGTAGGCCTGCAAACGCATTGCATTGTATGTATAACGGGCAACGTAAATGCAAAGAGGGCGGTTGGGCTGGCGGGGGACACTTTAAGGGGGTGCACCTACAAATGAGGAAGGGGGCTGCAAATGTATTGTTTTGTTTGTAAAATGGTGAAGGGGGGGGGTGAGCTGGTGGGGGGAGGTCACTTTAAGGGGGTCACCCGCAAGTGACGAACGCATCACTTTCCAGGCCTTTCATAACAATAAAGTTTGCGTTTCGACTTTTTTTTTTTTCTTAAAGCGATAGCGCGTCACTAAATCCAGCCTATTGGTTGTCGGAACCTGTCCCCCCCCAGTACTTTTTTTTATTTTGATTCTTGTATTTTTCTATTGGATATGTTCTGTGGTTGTATACGATTGTGAATCCTCCGGGAGCAATAACTTTTGATACGTACTGGATGCGCCCCCCCCCATTCCCCCGTGGAGGTGATTGGGCGATTGTACGTTCGCAGGGCGCACACATTGGCAGATGGGATGGATATTGCTCCTCCAGGAAGTACTGCTATGTGCGACTTGCGAACGTTCGGTTGGTTTGATAGAAAATTATAAATCTCAGTTGCAGAGATCGATATGTCTGGTGATGAACCATCGGGTTAAAAAAAAAAAAAAAATGTATATTACACACAATGCGTCCTTACAGCTGAATTCCAGGTGTCCTGTCACTTTAAATGCTTAGTTTGGGTCAGCTTGGCCCGAACAAAGTATTTCAAGTGACAGGACGCTTGAAATTCAGCATCCATGCTACAATCTTTGTACAATTCAGCTTTTTTACTTCTCAAAGCTTTGTAATATAATGACCTACCAATCAGACGGGCCCTTGTACCACATGGTTGGCGGTGGATCTGCCCGTACAATCGGGTTGTGATGTGTATGGTCTGCTCTAGCTGTATAAGCAGACAACCCGAGAGCGCAGGTGTTATTAGAACTGTAATGTCTGAGTATGCGGGACCGTCAGCTTAGGCGCCGTTTGTATTTTGTGTTGAGTGAACCCTGTGCGTTTTTTTTTTTTTACATTTTTGTTAAGCGATTTAACGTGCGTTTCTATGGGTTGCGCATAGGGCAGCCATTCACTTAACTGGGAGCTCCGGGACCATGTTTATTTTTTATTTTTTCCTCGAATCGAGCACATTGACATGATTTTTGCGTGTTTTGTTGTGCGACAATCACAGCAAAATCGCACTGCGTTTTGGATGCCATTAAGAAACATTGGCACCGCAAGCGTGTCGTGTTTTGCCGCAATTTTTGGACAGCCGGAATTTTTTTGCCTTGTGCCAGCAATGTTTTTTATTTTATGTGCAGTTTGCCATGACTTTAGTGCGTTTGTGAAAAAAAAAAAAGGAAAAAACGTTAGGGTGAGATTGTTTGTTTTTATTTATTTTTGCGACACTCGCACCATGTTTGGGGTACCATTATATAAACGGAACAGTAAGCGCTTCGCTAATTTTGCCGCAATTTTGGAACCACAGGCAGAATTTTGTGCCTTGAGCTAGGAACAATTTTTTATTTTTATTTTTTTTGGGCATGCGGTTTGACATGATTTTTGGTCATTTTTTGTGCGACAATCTCCCAGCCTATTAGGGTGCCATTAAAAAAATAATGGCACACGTGTTTTTCCGCAATTCTGAAACTACAGGCTGAATTGTGGCCTTGATCCGGGAGCATTTTTTTTTTTCTACATGATTTTTGAACGTCGCTTGTAACAAAATCGTTCTGCGATTGAGGTGCAGGGGCAATTTAGAATTGTGGGTACAGGCGGCGATTCTACCCATGATTCCAAATCGGTAAGTGTGCACGGGGCCTTGTAATGGTGAAAGGCGGAGGGGGAGGGGTGATGTACGACTTTCATTCAACAAAACATTTGTACCATATGAAACTTTTCCATCAAAACAATAACCCAATGTATCAAAACACACCGGAGCACTTTGTATGACTCGGCCTGAATGATTCTAAACCAATTTCCTCTCCTGTTGTACAACGCCACCAAATGTGTCAGCCCGTCATCCAATCGGCGCTCACCGCTATTCTGCCAGTGGCCACTTATGCCTGGATATTTGCAGACGTGTTTTAAATTGTCATTATTATTATCCCTTTTGCGCCGACCATACACAAATTTGCGTTCATGGCTTGAAGCTATACCGGGGTGATGCCGGTACCGGTTTTTACAGCAGGCAGTTGGCTTTTTCGTGATAACCAATGCAACTTAAAGTAGTTAGCAATGGGGGGCACCCAAGCAGGCGCGCTCCCTAGTCGCTGCTCTATTTGTCCCCCTCCTCCTCTCTCGCCCCCCTCCTCCTCCTCTCTCTCTGGCCCCCCCTCCTCCTCCTCTCTCTCGGCCCCCCCCCCCCCCCCCCTCCTCCTCTCTCTCGGCCCCCCCCCCCCTCCTCTCTCTCGGCCCCCCCCCCCCCCCTCCTCTCTCTCTCGGCCCCCCCCCTCCTCCTCTCTCTCGGCCCCCCCCTCCTCCTCTCTCTCGGCCCCCCCCCCTCCTCCTCTCTCTCGGCCCCCCCCCCTTCCTCCTCTCTCTCGGCCCCTCCCCCCCCTTCCTCCTCTCTCTCGCCCCCCCCTTCCTCCTCTCTCTCGCCCCCCTTCCTCCTCTCTCCCGCCCCCCCCTCCTCCTCCTCTCTCGCGCCCCCCCCCTCCTCCTCCTCCTCTCTCGCGCCCCCCCCCCCTCCTCCTCCTCTCTCCGCGCCCCCCCCTCCTCCTCCTCCTCTCTCGCGCCCCCCCCCTCCTCCTCCTCCTCTCTCTCGCGCCCCCCCCCCCTCCTCCTCCTCTCTCTCGCGCCCCCCCCTCCTCCTCCTCCTCTCTCTTGGCGCCCCCCCCCTCCTCCTCTCTCTCGCGCCCCCCCCCTCCTCCTCCTCTCTCTCGCGCCCCCCCCTCCTCCTCCTCTCTCTCGCGCCCCCCCCCCTCCCTCCTCCTCTCTCTCGCGCCCCCCCCCTCCTCCTCCTCTCGTTCGCCCCCCCCCCCCCCCTCGTAGATGTGTGTTGTTAATGGCAGCCCAATCGCAGGTAGCAACCACGCGTTTTGCTGCACGTCAAAACATAGTACAAAGTCGCACTGAAAAAGACTCAACGCTCCACATGGTACTTTAGGGCATTTTTCACACACAGGGGTAGTCCTTTCATGTAAATGGTCTGCTGTAGGCATGACATGGAATTTAACATGTGAAAAATTAGATTGGGAATGCATGTTCCCGCTACGCTCGGGTGTGACTGGAGCCTTGAAGCGGCTTCACGCTGCCCTGACCTGCGATTTTGCTAAAGTGTAGCTAGCCTGTCTTTTTCATGCGATTGAGCTGCGCTTTTCCATATATTTCTATGAAGTCCTGCGTTTGTGCGGTTTCAGACAGCATACCAAAACTTCCGCACGCTGCATATTCGGCGCGCTTTATAAAACTGTAACAAAACCGGTTTTATTTTATTTTTATTTTTCCCCAGGGAAAAAAATAAATTGAAAGATCAAATTTTCACGTGTACGCCTAATATTTAAATGTCGGAGCATGAAATGATGGGCATAATTATTTATTGCGTTGGAAAGAGTTATTTGTAGTAAGTGTTATGACAAATACTGGCAAGGGCTTCTGATTGGTTGCTGGATCTCTCGCTAAAACTAATAAAAAAATAAAAATAAAGTAAAAATATTTCATAGATATATATAGAGATATTATATATTTATTTATTATTAGGAAGTCTAAGCAACTGATCATAAACTTAAAAAAAAAAATAATAAAGATGAACTTCTCTTTTTTTTGGGGGGGGGGGGGTTTGATTAGTTCCTGGGCCTCCTTTAAAAAAAAATCCATATAGGAGATATATAAATTATTAAATATTTTGATTTTTGTGTGTAGTCTTTAAATGCACCATCTAGTGCGCAAAAGTCCATCACAGCTTTCCATTGTCAAAATGTTAGCTCCACCATAGCTCTATATAAATATATATTATTATTTTTTTTTTAATAGGGAGACCAAGCAAAAGATCATAAACCTAAAAAAATAAAGTTTTTTTTTTTTTTTTTTTTTGGGGGGGGGTGGTTAGTAGCTGGGTCTCCTTTTTAAAAAAAAAATATATACACAGTGTTGTTATAATAATATTTTTTTCTTTGTGTGTGTAGTCTTTAAATGCACCATCTAGTGCGCAAAAAGTCCATCACAGTTTTGCATTGTCAAAATGTGGAAGCTATCATTGCTCTACCTGTATACATGGCCTGCCATTGATCTTCTGCCTCCAGCCTCCCTACAGCGATCCAGGCATGCATGGGTTAAAGAGACCAGCTCAGAGGAAGCTAGTGATAGTAATCCCCCCTCCCCCCTCTTTTTTTTTTTTTTTTTCTTTTTTTTTTTTTCTTTTTCAGTCCCATCCCCCCTCTTCTGGTGGCTTTATGGCAGCTTTGATAATCTCTCCTTGCTAAAACAAGTGGTGAAAATAAACAATTGCATCCTGCTGCAGAAAATGTCCAAATCTGCTAATCAATCCTCCCACGATTATTAGCCAAGCTTCAGGAAATTTTCACAGGGTGCTAACGACTGGCAAGCTGAGTGATCAATTAGCCGATTTTTATTTAAAAAAACTGTCAGCCGATCATTGTTACTTTTGCAAGCTGCTTTTTTTTTTTTTTATTTTTTTTTTTTTTTTTTTTTAGGACTTTATCTGATATATATATATATATATATTCATGTAAAAAATATCAGTAGTCAAAATAAACATACCATGTAACAAATCCCTAAAGAGAAAAACATTTTTTTAATATAATTATATATATATATATATATATATATATATATATATATTAAAAAAATGTTTTTCTCTTTAGGGATTTGTTACATGGTATGTTTATTTTGACTACTGATATTTTTTACATGATTGAGATATATATATATATAATATTTTTATTAAACAGTTTGTGCAGCGCTTTCCAATAGGTCTATTACTACCTACTACTGTATTTTACATTCACTGGACAAATTAAAAATAAATATGCAGAACACATAACACCTTAAAGCCCCCTTCACGCTTCTTCCCGATACATGATTATCTGTGCCACATAGGGCCCGCCCATTCATTTCACATTGTCGCCCAAAAAGAAGCTCCTGCTCCTTTTTCAGGCAACAAGCTTCACACGGTTTACTGCAGTTGCCGTGTGACAATCGCAGCAGAAATGCATCACATTTGGGGTTACTGTTAATAAAGCAGGGGTGTCCACATCAATTTAACCGTGGGCCGCATCAGCATTTTTGGCCAGTTTTATCTGTAAGATTACGGTATATAAATTTTATCCAGGGCTTTTTTTTTCTCTCAAATAGGTGCAGGAACTCAACTGCGCTCCCGCCGAACTGCGTTGAACAGTGGATGTGGCCAAACTGCACTGACAGCAGGAGGATCTTAAAGAAGTGTTAAATATCAAGAGTGCATTAAAGCGGTGTTCCACTTAAAAAAAATAAAAAAAAATAAAAGTCAGCTGCTATAAATACTGCAGTTACTGACTTTTAATAATCGGACTCTCGCCTGTCTCAGGGTCCAGCGATGTGGGGGAACAAAGCCCCGCTTGTCTCCCCTCCTCTCTGCGGCACCAGCATTGTCACTGTGGGCACCCGGCTGTGGCTTCACAGCCAGGCATGCACTGCGCATTTGCGAGCCGCACAGCGCACTGTGACTGGCCGGGCAATCATCTGGGACTTGTGCCAGATGATTGCCGAAAGAAGGGGGGAGAGATGAACTTCCGGCACCGCGGTGGCCTGGGAAGGAAGTTGGAGATGGAACTCTCTAAAAAGAGGGTTTCTGCCCCCCCCCCCCCCCCCCAAAAAAAAAATTGACATGCAAAATGTGGCATGTCAGGGGGTCACCTTCCCTTAAAGCGGAAGTTCAATTTTTGGGTGGAACTCCGCTTTAAGTGCCGAGTTCATGGGTGCGCCGTGTACGGAGTGCTGAGTTCAGGGGCATGCCGTGTACCGAATGCCGAGTGCAGGGATGCAAAACATAGAGTTCAGGGGTGGTATTGAGGGTTACTGCACTCTGTGCTGATTAGTGATGTATTGAAGACTACACCTTGTTCCTGGGTAAGGGACAATTGCTGTCTAGGAGCCTCCTGTGGCTGCTTTTATGTCCGTTTGCTATAGAGTTGTACTTGTTTGTGATGCATCTTTGATTGTGATGTCTGAATCCTTGTCGTTGGGTTCTTATGACGGCCACAGCTTCATAGTCTTCTGTTCTTGGTTGGGTTCCTCTCCTCATGGAAAGATTACCAGGATTTTATTTTTTATTCCACCCAGAATTGCCCTACATGGGTGTATGTATACTCATTAAATGAGTGTTGACCAATCTGGCAGATCTCCTGAAGAAGTAGCTTGGCGAAGCCATGAAATGGCTTGTCTTCAACATTACAGAAAAGTCCAGTTAAATTTGACTAAACACTACTAACTATAAAAGACAATGGTTTCCATAACTGACAGAAGAGCTATTTCTGTATTATGCAGGCTCCTTAGTTGGTGTTTGTTTGGGGTTGCTTGCAAGACATTGGTGGTCATTGAGAAGATTTCTCCTTACAGTAGTAGTCAATGGGGGGGGGGGGGGGGGAATGTTCTGTAATGGTGAAGATGTTTTGAGGCGTCTCAAACCGCAGCTTGAAGGACTGAAAATGTGGCTTTTAGAGAAGCTTAAAAATGGTTGGTCACACTCATCTGGACTTGTTCTATAAGGCTGAAGGTGTTTCGTAGCTTCTCCAAGGAAGTGACTTGGCGAAGGCTGAAGAAGTGGCTTGGCAAAGCCATGAAATGTTTTCTCCAACGTTACAGCAAAAGTCCAGTTAAATATGACTAACCACTGCTTTGCCACTTACCATTGTCTGCCACTTACTATAGCAGACAATGGTTTCCTGAACTGGCTCCGTAGTTGTTGGTGTTAGTGGAATGCTCTTGCAAGACATTGGTGGTCATTGAAGATTTTCCTTACAGTATTAGTCAATGGGGAAAAAATTTTTTTTTCTTACAGCTAGCTAAAAAGATCAGTGTTGTCAGTGGTTACTTATCCCTGAGGCAGAATTTGCTAATTCCTCAACTCCTAACAACCTCTGGACGAACCCAGGCTGGTCTTGCTAGTAGTGGTTATTCGTATTCAACTGGACTTGTTCTGCAATGTTGAAGTTGTTTTGGTAGCTTCTCCAAGCTACTTCTTCAGTTCCTAAAGACATGATGTACAGAAGCTTCAGGAACTGAAGTGACTTGGAGAAGCTTGGTAGATACATACATTCATCTGGACTGGTTCTGTAATGTTAAAGATGTTTTTGTAGTGTCTCAAGACGACTTCTTCAGTTCCAAAAAAAAAAAGGGGGGCCAAGAGAATCTTGAAGGACTGTAGAAGTGGCTTTTAGAGAAGCTTAATAATGCTTGGTCACATTCATCTGGACTTATTCTGTAATGCTGAAAGTGTTTCGTAGCTTCTCCAAGACTCTTCAGTTCCTGAAGAAGTGGCTTGGCAAAGCCATGAAAAGTCTTCTCTTCAACGTTACAGAAAAGTCCAGTTGCATGTGACTAACCACTGCTAGCTGTTGCACTGCTAGTTGGTTTTCAGGTGTCTCTTGTAAGACATTGTTGGTCATTGAGAAGATTTCGTCTTACAGTTGTAGTCAAAAAAAAAAAAAATTCTTTCAGATAGTTAAAAAGATTGGTGTTGTCAATGGTTAATTATCCCCGAGGCGGAAATTGCCCATTCCTCAAGAACCCATAACAACCTCTAGAGGAAAATAGTAAAAACAGTGTAGCGCTTCAATAATAATAAATGTGATCAACATAAATTATAGAAATAATAATATGACAAAAATCGCATAAATATAAATGCCTAGAGATAAAAGTCCAACATTAGGCGCTCATTCCACTATGTAGCTGGCATAGGGGTGACCAAACCGTCACAGAGGAGGAAAATGGTGTACTAGGCGAATGTATTCATGTGGATCTGCTTGACTGTGAACATCAGAGAAAAGTAGATAAATACTTCTTACCGGAACAGTTGGACTCACACAGTCATATGACGGTTGAGTCTAGAAGGCTTGAGGTCACAATCTGGGACCAAGGAGTGTAAGGAGGGAGGTCTGTTGAGCTGATGGAAGAGCTCCGGGCGGTTGTAGGCTCAATGATGGATCCTTTCAGATGGAACGTCAAAGTAATCAAGCTCAGACGCAGCCCATTGTGCCAATACTCCAATCTCCCCCGAATGGGGAGGGGGATGTTGTGAAGTTTTAAACCAAAAGAATGGAGAAAAAGAAAAAGAAAAAAAGGCTCCACATGGTGCGGGTCAAACGGTATAAAAAAATGTTGGTTTATTGAAGTCAAAAGATAATTAAGGACTTGGTGATCACATAAAAAACAAAATAAGATTAAAAGCAATGTGGGGTGCCAACAGCTCGCCCAACGCGTTTCGACATATGTGTCTTCAACAGGGGCATGAACATGCCCCTGTTGAAGACACATATGTCGAAACGCGTTGGGCGAGCTGTTGGCACCCTACATTGCTTTTAATCTTATTTTGTTTTTTATGTGATCACCAAGTCATTAATTATCTTTTGACTTCAATAAACCAACATTTTTTATACCGTTTGACCCGCACCATGTGGAGCCTTTTTTTCTTTTTCTTTTTCTCCATTCTTTTGGTTTAAAACTTCACAACATCCCCCTCCCCATTCGGGGGAGATTGGAGTATTGGCACAACGGGCTGCGTCTGAGCTTGATTACTTTGACGTTCCATCTGAAAGGATCCATCATTGAGCCTACAACCGCCCGGAGCTCTTCCATCAGCTCAACAGACTCCCTCCTTACACTCCTTGGTCCCAGATTGTGACCTCAAGCCTTCTAGACTCAACCATCATATGACTGTGTGAGTCCAACTGTTCCGGTAAGAAGTATTTATCTACTTTTCTCTGATGTTCACAGTCAAGCAGATCCACATGAATACATTCGCCTAGTACACCATTTTCCTCCTCTGTGACGGTTTGGTCACCCCTATGCCAGCTACATAGTGGAATGAGCGCCTAATGTTGGACTTTTATCTCTAGGCATTTATATTTATGCGATTTTTGTCATATTATTATTTCTATAATTTATGTTGATCACATTTATTATTATTGAAGCGCTACACTGTTTTTACTATTTTACCTGTCGAACTTTGTTTGTTTTTTGGTGTTGGCTGCTGTTGTGGCTGTTGTGGCCATTTTTTCACAAACTATAGCGCAGTGTTTTCCCTTTAATTGTAACCTCTAGAGGAACCCTAGTTGAGAGAGGCTGGTATTGCTGGTAGTGGTTATTCTCATTCAACTGGACGTGCTGTAATGTTGATGTTTTGTAGCTTCTCCAAGTCACTTCAGTTTCTGAAGATATGGTGTTACAGAAGCTTCAGAAACTGAAATGACTTGGAGAAGCTTGGTAGTTGCATACATTCATCTGGACTGGTTCTGTAATGTTAAAGATGTTTTGTGGTGTCTCAAAACCACTTCTTCAGTTCCTTAAAAAAAAAAAGTGGCCCAGAGAAGTTTGAAGGACTGAAGTGGCTTTTAGAGAAGCTTAATAATGGTTGGCCACATTCATCTGGACTCGTTCTGTAATGCTGAAAGTGTTTCATAGCTTCTCCGAGACTCTTCAGTTACTGAAGAAGTGGCTTGGCGAAGGCTGAAGTGGCTTGGCGAAGTCATGAAAAAGTCTTCCCTTCAACATTAAAGTCCAGTTGATTGTGACTAAACACTGCTAGCTATAGAGGAAAATGGTTTCTATAACTGCCAGAAGAGGTATTGATGTATTCTGCAGGCTCCTTAGTTTGGTGTCTTTTATAAGACATAGGAGGTCATAGAGAAGATTTCTCTTTACAGTAGTAGTCAGTGGGGGGAAAATGATCTTGCAGATGGCTAAAAAGATCAATGGTATCAGTGGTTACTTATCCAGAAGGCAGGAACTGCTCAAGAACCCCTAACAACCTCTGGTGGGATGCTAGTTGAGAGAGGCTGGTATTGCTAGTAATGGTTTTTCAACTGGACTTGTTTGGTAAAGTTGAAGACAGTTTGTAGCTTCCTCTAGCCACTTCTTCAGTTCCTAAAAACGTGGCCTTCAGAAGCTCCAGGAACTGAAGAAGTGGCTCGGAGAAGCTTAGTATTTACATTCATCTGGACGCGTTCCGTAATGTTGATGTTTTTCATAGCTTCTTCTAGCCACTTCTTTCGTTCCTGGAGATGGGGCTTGCAGAAGCTTCAAGAACTGAAGTGACTTGGAAAGCTTAGTAATTGGTTACATACATTCATCTGTACTTCATGATTATAGTGTCTCAAAACAACTTCAGTTCCTAAAAAAGTGACCTGGAGAAGCTTGAAGGACTGACAAAGTGGCTTGGAGCAGCTTAATAATGGTACTTGGTCACACTCATCTGGACTTTGTTCTGTAATGTTGAAGATGTTTTGTAGCTTCTCTAAGCACTTCTTCAGTGCCTGAAGAAGTGGCTTGGTGAGGGCCGGATAAGTGGCCTGGAGAAGCCATGAAAAGTCTTCTCCAACATTACAGAAAAGTCCAGTTGCAAGTGACTAAGCACTGCTAGCTAAGGAAGGCAATGGTTTCCATAACTGTGAAAAGTGGGGTATTTATGTATTAGGCAGGCTCCGTAGTTTGGTGTCTCCTATGAGACGTTGACCGGCATGTCGTTATAGGATCCTGGCATTTGTTTTCAGTGCCAGCTTCCTGAAGCTTAAGACGTTAACAGCAGGAGCCCACATCACTCCAGGAAAGGAAGTGGAAGCCCACATCCACAGCCTGTAGGAGTATTTCTTACACGCTGTCACTATACACAAGTCCTCCTCCTGTCTCCAGCCTGTAAGATGTGATGATTTTTCGGTCCTCAGACAGCTGCTGCAGCTGGGCGGGTGCACCCAGTGGTACGAACATTTAGGGCATTATGCAACCCGGTATGGACATTCAGCCCTGGGCACATACTAACAGCACTCAGTGCACCGTCTATTTGCAGCAGTTTTAAACCTCTCAACTAGGTGTGGGGCTGGATGGTGCACCTGTACCTTCCTCTTCTACCTAAAATGCTGGAGTCTTATGTTCCGGAAACGTCGAAATTTGGAATGTGTGTAAAGTTTTATTTTAGATAAAGACATGAAGAGCCTCTGCTGGTTGTACTTTAATCCTTTTGTGGGATCTTCATAAAGGAAGATTTCAGATAAATAAGAGGAAGCTGGAAATAATTGGAATTGAAGATAAGATTTTACGTTGTTGCCATATTGTGTTGGTGCTCCTTCCTGCCTAGTTCTTCTTTAGACCCCTTTCACACTGGGGCGTTTTCAGGCGCTTTAGAGTTAAAAAAAGCGCCTGTAAAGCGCTTGAAAGAAGCCTCATCTGCAGTCCCAATGTGAAAGCCCAAGTGCTTTAAGAGCCCTTTCACAATGTCAGCGCCCGAAAAACACTCGTAAAGCGCTGCTTAAACTAGCAGCGCTTTACTAGCGTTTTTCGAGCGTTATTGGGGTGCTTTTAACCCCTGCTAGTGGCCAAATAAAGGGTTAAAAGCACCCACAAAATGCTGCTGCCAATAGCGTTTTTCAGGCGCTTTTCATGCGTTTTACAGGCGCTTCCCATTGATTTCAATGGGAAGGGGCGCTTTAGGAGCGTTGAATGAATGAAATACTTGTATAGCGCACAATGCGAACTGAATCGCCTCTAGGCGTTGTTATTCACCGCTCCAAAAGCGCTGCAAAGAACCTGCTTGCAGGACTTTTTTTGACGCCCTGCCAGCGCAGCGCCTCAGTGTGAAAGCACTCGGGCTTTCACATTGGGATTGCCAGTTTCGGCTTCTTTCAGGCGCTTTTTTTTTTTTTTTCAACGCTAAAGCGCATGAAAAACGCCCCAGTGTGAAAGGGGTCTTAGTTCTCACTGTAAGGCAGGCCATAGATGATGATGCTTTTTTCTTTCCTGCAAACATGGGTTGCAGGAAAGACCCGTTTACGTTTCCTCGACCCGTTTACGTTTCCTCGACCCGTTTACGTTTCCTCGACCCGTTTACGTTTCCTCGACCCGTTTACGTTGTAGTTCTAGAAAAGTTTTGCTTTGTAGGCTTTTAGATAATTTAGTAATTTATGAAGTCTCTACTATACTCTCGCACCTCTATGGACTCTTCCGTAGCAGACATATTGTGTTATTCATCTTCGAGCTCGGAGTGTGGGAACATTCTCCAGCACGGCAGCCGGCGGGTTTTATTAAGTGCGCCTATTGTTACCTGTGAAGGTTTGGCACTGTGACTATTGTTGTAATTCACCTTGAATGTTGTCGGTGTGCACGTCACGTCTATGTATAACATATATTTCTGAGAGACACAATGCACTACAGACTACTATAGTAATCTATAGCAACCAACCTCCACGCATCTTTCTTTGACGTGATAACCCTGATCTAAAAACTCGTTATTTATATCAAGCCAGAAGTTTGTGCAGGGATTTACAAAATAAAAAGGAGATGGCACAGTTCTAATACAAGAGGTTTAGAAGGACGCTGCTCGTGAGAGCTTACAATCTAAAAGGGAGACGAAGTGATACAAAATGTAGTAACTGAGGAGATGAGCAAATGGAAGAATTAAAAGTTCAGTTTTTAGGTTGAGGTGGGATAGACTTCTCTTTAAAAAAAGGGGGGGGGGGTTTCGGGGATCCCCCTAAAGCCAGGCAGGGTAGAAGATAGCTGGACAAGATTGAGTTGGGGAGTGCCAGATGAAGGGAGAGGTTCTGGAGAAGGCTTGCGGGCAATCATGGGAGGAGGCGACAAGGGCGCTAGAGAGGAGGTCTTGTGAGAACCAAAGAGAACAGTTTGGAGATATTGGGGTAGGGAGTTCCAGAGCATTGAAGATGCTCTGAACGAATTGGGGTATGGTGTGCCAAGGGATGGGAGAGGTCTGGACACGTTGTGGTATGGTGTGCCAGAGGATGAGAGAGGTTCTGGAGAAGTCCTGGGGTTAAGCGTGGGAGAAGGTGATGAGGGGGGTAGAGAGGAGGAGGTCTTGTGAGGACCAAAGAGAATGGTTTGGACAAATTAGGGGAAGGAAGTTCAAGAGGATGGAGGAGGCTTGGCATGTAGAAGAGACTCAGGGGCTGGAGGATGGATCCACAGTACCTAATTGGGGACCAGGCGTTCCAACTCCTGGAAGAGTGTAAAAAAGTTTCTTCGGAGGTCATGTACAATGCCCATCAGGGCTGCTGATCAGGCAGTACAGCCAGCCCTCCTGTACTGGGCCCGGGCCCAGGCACCTACTGAGCAGGAGGGCCGGCTGTACTGTCATATTGCAGGCACCGATCTTCTTCTGCCTCCCCCTGAAGCGCTGCCAGCTTCTCCTCCTCTCCCTCTCTTTGGCTGCACTACAGGGGGGATTGGATCTAGCACTTACGCCCCTTCCATCTGCTGTCCAGTCCCCCTGTTTCAGGGCGCAGAGCGGGTAAGGGCTGTTAAATGTAATTTACTGACCCTATCCTTTCCTGAATGAACAGAGTGAACGATCGGTACCAATCAACTCTGTGTCCATTCATCACTAAAGCATAGTCAACTGTGTTGACTATGCTTCAGTTTGTGAATGTGCTGGAACCTTCAAAGCATTTCCTATTCATTAATCTGTGCAGCAGAGGTTGCAGAGAAAGGGACTGATAAATCTATGTCCTTAGTCACTTTCAGCTGGGCTGCATGGTGCCCTGTGAGTTCTAACAGCAGCCGTGCTGCCCATGCATGGCCAGATGCTTGTTTTCTTGTAGCTAGAAGGTAGTTGCACATGCACGGTGTGTTTTTTGTGTTCGCTGTGGGTGGATGGGGTGATACGTGGGTATGTTGGGGCACAACGGGACAGCAGTAGCCATCAGGTCAAGCATGAAGCTGTGGCCCACTGGTTGCCAGGCACTAATCTGGAGCATGTGTGCAGTGAGGGGGAAGCCCTCCCTTACCACTGTGCCCTGGGCAGTAGCCCTTCCTGCCCATGATATTTTGATATAGTTATATTGATCCAAGCTAGACCAACTTAACTCTGTATATACCATATCAGTGGGATCCCTCTAGAACAGGGGTCTCCAAACTTTCTAAACAAAGGGCCAGTTTACTGTCCTTCAGACTTTAGGTCGGCTGAACTGTGGCCATCAGGATTAGAAAATGTCCCAATGTCATTTGGAGTAAACCATGCCCTATCTTTGGTGTTAGTGAGGGGAATTGAGCCCCATTGTTGGTGTCATTGGGCCCCAATGTTTTTGTCTTTGATAGGAATTGTGCTCCACTGTTGGTGTCATTGGCAGGAATTGTGCCCAATTTTTGCTGTCATTGGAAGGAATTGTGCCCAATTTTTGGTGTCAGACAGAGGAATTGTTCCCTATTGTCTGTGTCATTGGTAGGAATTGGGCCTAAACATTGGTGTCATTGGACCCCAATGTTTGTGTCTTTCATAGGAATTTGGCCCTATCATTGGTAGGAGTTGTGCCTTTTTTTTTTTTTTATGTCATTTGGAGGAATTGTGCCCACTTGTCTGGGTCATTGGTAAGAACTATGAGGAATTGTGGCCCATTTTTGGTGTCATTTGGGAGGAATTGTGGCCCATTTTTGGTGTCATTTGGGAGGAATTGTGGCCCATTTTTGGTGTCATTTGGGAGGAATTGTGGCCCATTTTTGGTGTCATTTGGGAGGAATTGTGGCCCATTTTTGGTGTCATTTGGGAGGAATTGTGGCCCATCTTGGTGTCATTGGGAGGAATTGTGGCCCATTTTTGGTGTCTTTGGGCCCCATTGTTATTGGGAGGAACTGTTCCCCATCATTGGTAGGAATTGTGCTCCTTCATTAGTGTCCGTGAATGAAATGGCGCCCTAAGGGCCAGATAAAAGTGAAGGACCGCCGTTTGTAGACCACTGCTCTAGAAGCTGGAAATCGCAGTACAGACGCCACTACTGCGGTGATCTCTCCCAGATTCTGGATCCTGTACTTGACGACTGCCCTGATGCATTGTGAACACAGGAGGCCAGGCAATGTGTGGCGTGGGCGTGGGCGCCATCCCGAGAATGCTTTGCATTTTATTAATGAATACAAAGCTTACTAGATATGACTCTTCTTTTTGCAGAGAGCTTCTTTCACATTTCTTTTTTCTCGTGGTCCGATAGTTTTGTTTTGTGGCCCCGTGTCTTCTCTCCCACACCCTTCCTCCCGCCGGAGCTCCGATGGACGCTCACCCGGTCACTTCTATTTTCAGACTTGTCTTCCCAATCACAGCTGTTCCTTCATTCAGGCTTTGCTGGCAGCAGTAGTATCTCCCCTCTGGTTAGGACATGTATCTGACCAGTCTCTGGTAACCATAGATGTGCCTGGGAGCCCTGGAGGGTTATGGAACGCATACCGGCACAGAGCTGCTTTTCAGGACTGAATATGACCATTGGAAAAAGTCACATCCTCAAATAGTCGC
>NW_027507787.1:234945804-235098979 GCF_037356315.1 Lithobates pipiens
TGACTCAGCCGCCCATAGACCTTAAGAGTGGTTGGGCTTGCATGTAGGATAGCCTGGACCAGCGGGCTCAGGGGGGCCTGTAGGGCTCGGGGGGCCTGCAGGGCCAGGGGCTCAGGGGGGGGCCTGCAGGGCCAGGGGCTCAGGGGGGGGGCCTGCAGGGCCAGGGGCTCAGGGGGGGGGCCTGCAGGGCCAGGGGCTCAGGGGGGGGCCTGTAGGGCCAGGGGCTCAGGGGGGGGGCCTGTAGGGCCAGGGGCTCAGGGGGGGGGCCTGTAGGGCCAGGGGCTCAGGGGGGGGCCTGTAGGGCCAGGGGCTCAGGGGGGGGGCCTGTAGGGCCAGGGGCTCAGGGGGGGGCCTGTAGGGCCAGGGGCTCAGGGGGGGGGGGCTGTAGGGCCAGGGGCTCAGGGGGGGCCTGTAGGGCCAGGGGCTCAGGGGGGGGGGGCCTGTAGGGCCAGGGGCTCAGGGGGGGGGGCCTGTAGGGCCAGGGGCTCAGGGGGGGGGGGCCTGTAGGGCCAGGGGCTCGGGGGGGGGGCCTGTAGGGCCAGGGGCTCGGGGGGGGGGCCTGTAGGGCCAGGGGCTCGGGGGGGGGGGGGCCTGTAGGGCCAGGGGCTCGGGGGGGGGGGGCCTGTAGGGCCAGGGGCTCGGGGGGGGGGGCCTGTAGGGCCAGGGGCTCGGGGGGGGGGGCCTGTAGGGCCAGGGGCTCGGGGGGGGGGGCCTGTAGGGCCAGGGGCTCGGGGGGGGGGGCCTGTAGGGCCAGGGGCTCGGGGGGGGGGCCTGTAGGGCCAGGGGCTCGGGGGGGCCTGTGGGCCAGGGCTCGGGGGGGCCTGTGGGGCCAGGGCTCGGGGGGGGGCTGTGGGGCCAGGGGCTCGGGGGGGCCTGTGGGGCTCGGGGGCCTGAAGGCAGGACGCTGTCAAACAAGATGGACATCCCATGTCTGTGGGGACCCTACAATGTTCAGCACGTTTATAAAAGCTTGCATTTAAGCCAGCAAACCACTGACCGGTTCTATTCTGATGCTTTTTGTTCAAAAAACAGCAGTCAGAAAATTACTTGGAACCTGCAAAGAAAAAAAAAAAAAAAAAAGATAGATAGATAAAAAAAATTATTATTTATATCTCAAATGCCCTAGAGAATAAATGGTGGGGTTTGTGCAATATTTGTTTTTGTTTTTGCTAGAAAATTACTTGGAACCTCCAAACATTTATATATATTAGTTTCTTTTTTTCGTGGAGGCCCTAGAGAATAAAATGACAACTGTTGCAATTTTTTTATGTCACATGGTATTTGCACAATATTTTTTATTTTTATGCTAGAAAATTTAGAATCCCCAAACATATATAATATTTTATTATTATTCAGGATTTATATAGCGCCAACAGTACACTTACAATAGAAATCAATACAGGAGGGATCAGAGGGCCCTGCTCGTTGGAGCTTACAATCTACAAGGGGGGAGAGATAGAGATAGTATGTGTGTATTTATAGATTATATTAGATCCTTTTATTTTTATTTTTTTTTTATTTTTATTTTTTTTAAGCAGAGGCCCTAGAGAAGAAAACGGTGGTCGTTGAAATTTTTTTATGTCACACGTTATTTACGGCCTTGGTTTTTCAAACGCAATAAAAAAAAAAAAAAAAAAAGCTCTTTAACCACTTGCTTACTGGGCACTTAAACCCCCCTCAGTCCCAGACCAATTTTCAGCTTTCAGCGCTGATGCACTTTGAGTGACAATTACGCGGGCATACAACACTGTACCCAAATGAAATCTTTATCATTTTTTTCCCACAAATAGAGCTTTCTTTTGGTGGTATTTAGTTACAGCTCGGAGTTTTATTTTTTGCTAAACAAACAAAAAAAGATGCAAAAAAAATAAAATAAAAAATCATGTTTTAATAGTTTGTTATAAATTTTGCAAACGGGTCATTTTTCTCCTTCATTGAAGTGCGCTGATTAGGCGGCACTGATAGGCTGCATTGGTGGGCACTGATGGGCTGCATTGGTGGGCACTGATGGGCTGCATTGGTGGGCACTGATGGGCTGCATTGGTGGGCACTGATAGGCTGCACTGGTGGGCACTGATAGGCATAGTTAAGGCGGCACTAATAGGCACAGATAAGGCGGCACCGATGGGCACAGATAAGGCGGCACTGATGGGCAAAGATGGGCACAGATAAGATGGCACGGATGGGTGGCACGGATAAGTGGCACGGATGGGTGGCACGGATGGGCACTGATAGGTACCACAGATAGATGGGACTGATGGGCACTGATAGGTGGCTCTGATAGGTGGCACTGCTGGGCACTGATGGGCGGCACTGCTGGGCACTGATGGGCGGCACTGCTGGGCACTGATGGGCGGCACTGGGGTGCAGCACCTGAGGCAGATTTTGGGTGGCACTGTGGGTGGCACTGCTGGGTGGCACTGTGGGTGGCACTGTGGGCACTGCTGGGTGGCACTGTGGGCACTGCTGGGTGGCACTGTGGGCACTATGGGCACTGCTGGGTGGCACTGACAGGGGGGCACTTACTTTATTTCAGGATGGCACTGCGGGTGGCAGGTGGGCACTGGCAGGGGGCAGGTGTCCTTTTAAATTGCTGGCCGTGATCGGGACTGATGTCCCGAACACGGCCGCCGGCGATCGGCTTTTTTTTTTTCTCCTCGCGCTGTCAGCGCGAGGAGGAATACTAGCCGATTACCGGCTCCGTTTTATCACATGATCAGCTGTCATTGGCTGACAGCTGATCACGTGATAAGGGGTCGGGATCGACCCCTTACACGGATCGGTGATCAGGCGAGTCTCACGGACTCGCCGATCACAGAGCGCGCCGCGCGCGCCCCTCAGGGGGCGCGCAGGCCGCTCGTAACCGGGACTACGTCAATAGACGTAGTCCCGAAAATGTGGGTCCGCGCTATTGCCGTCATTTTGCAATAGCGCGGATCCCAAGTGGTTAAAGAATAAAAAATAAAACCACCATGTATAACCCTATTTTTTATGGAAAATACAACAGATGTTACACCGAGTATATAGATGCCAAACATATCACACTTTAAAATGCGCACACTCGTGGAATGACACCAAACTATGACACTTTAAAATCTCCAGGTGATGCCTTATAAAATGTTTTAAAAGTTACCAGTTTAGAGTTACAGAGGAGGTCTAGTGCGAGAATTATTGCTCTCGCTCTGACGTTTGCGGCGATGACTCACATGAGTGGTGGGATCGCCCTTTACATGTGTGGGTGTGACCTACAGATGCGTTCACCACTGCGCACGAGGGGATGAGATCGCTTTCAGTTTTTTTTTATTGTCCCTTTAATGTTTTCTTTTCCTTTTTTTTTTTTTTTTTTTATTTTGTAACATCCCTTGTGACAACAACAAAAAAGTATGACAGTTCCTTTTTTTTTATATATAGAGAGATGTGGGGTCAATAGGACCCCAACTCTCTCCTCTACAGTGGAAAGCTTTAGATTTAAAAAAAAAATGTTGACTTGGCACTATAGAAAAAAGGCATTGTTTACATTGGACTGGAAGTGAAGCTCTAATTCATCCCAAAGGTGTTCTATCGGGTTGAGGTCAGGACTCTGTGCAGGCCAGTCAAGTTCCTCCACCCCAAACTCGCTCATCCATCTCTTTATGGACCTTGCTTTGTGCACTGGAACAGGAAGGGGCCGTCCCCAAACTGTTCTCACAAAGTTGGGAGCATGAAATTGTCCAAAATGTCTTGGTGTGATGATGCCTTAAGAGTTCCCTTCACTGGAACGAAGGGGCCAACCCAATCCCTGAAAAACTACCCCCCCACACACCATAATCCCCCCTCCACCAAATGATTTGGACCAGTGCACAAAGCAAGGTCCATAAAGACATGGATGAGCAAGTTTGGGGTGGAGGAACATGAGTGGCCTGCACAGAGTCCTGACCTCAACCCGATAGAACACCTTTGGGGTGAATTATATAATTTTCTCCAAGGATGTAGAAGGATGGAAGTACTTCTACCTGTTATGTGCTCAGAAGACAATCTAAGTGGACAGATGAAGGTTTCCTATGGGAGATAGGCCTTTTATATTTGGATTTATGGTATGTTTGTTATTTGGCGTTGGGTGTGGAAGGGGTTTCCAGGCCGGGAGCACCTTTCCCTCCTCCTCCATGTTGTGGTGATTCATTGTGCAGAATGCTCTCAGATTGTTTTGGTTTTAAAAGCCTTCCTGCAGCATGGAGGAAATGGGCACATAGCTAATGAGATGCAATGTCCCCAGGGGGAGAGGGGGAGGGGAATGTGTGAATCCTGGATAATGTCTTCCCGAGGCCTGGTGTGTGTTCTATGTACAGCTCAGCGGAGCACATGACCGCCTCCGTCCTACCATTGCCACCTCTCTATATACCTTAAAGTGATGACACCATTAAAGATGAAGCCCGGAAAAATATTTATATTATATTTATATATATATATATATATATATATATATATATATATATATATATATATATATATATATATATATATATATATATATATATATATATATATATATATATATATAAATTTTAGTATTAAGTAAGTACACCCCTCACATTTTTGTAAATATTTCCTTCTATCTTTTCATGTGACAACACTGAAGAAATGACACTTGTCTACAATGTAAAGTAGTGAGTGTACAGCTTGTATAACAGTGTAAATTTGCCGTCCCCTCAAAATAACTCAACACACAGCCATTAATGTCTAAACCGCTGGCAACAAAAGTGAGTACACCCCTAAGTGAAAATGTCCAAATTGGGACCAAAGTGTCAATATTTTGTGTGGTCGCCATTATTTTCCAGCACTGCCTTAACCCTCTTGGGCATGGAGGTCACCAGAGCTTCACAGGTTGGCACTGGAGTCCTCTTCCCCTCCCCCATGATGACATCACAGAGCTGGTGGATGTTGGAGACCTTGCTCTCCTCCACCTTCCGTTTGAGGATGTCCCACAGATGCTCAATAGGGTTTAGGTCTGGAGACATGCTTGGCCAGTCCATCACCTTCACCCTCAGCTTCTCTAGCAAGGCAGTGGTCATCTTGGAGGTGTGTTTGGGGTGGTTATCATGTTGGAATACTGCCCTGCGGCCCAGTCTCTGAAGGGAGGAGATCATACTCTGCTTCAGTATGTCACAGTACATGTTGGCATTCATGGTTCCCTCAATGATCTGTAGCCCCCCAGTGCCGGCAGCACTCATGCAGCCCCAGACCATGACACTCCCACCACCATGCTTGACTGTAGACAAGACACACTTGTCTTGTACTCCTCACCTGGTTGCCCCCACACACGCTTGTCACCATCTGACACCAAATACGTTTATCTTGGTCTCATCAGACCACAGGACATGGTTCCAGTAATCCATGTCTTTAGTCTGCTTGTCTTCAGCAAACTGTGGGCTTTCTTGTGCATCATCTTTAGAAGAGGCTTCCTTCTGGGACGACAGCCATGCAAACCAATTTGATGCAGTGTGCGGCATATGGTCTGAGCACTGACAGGCTGACCCCCCCCACCCCTTCAACCTCTGCAGCAATGCTGGCAGCACTCATACGTCTATTTCCCAAAGACAACCTCTGGATATGACGCTGAACACGTGACCTCAACTTCTTTGGTGGACCATGGCGAGGCCTGTTCTGAGTAGAACCTGTCCTGTTATACCGCTGGATGGTCTTGGCCACCGTGCTGCAGCTCAGTTTCAGGGTCTTGGCAATCTTCTTATAGCCTAGGCCAGTGATGGCGAACCTTGGCACCCCAGGTGTTTTGGAACTACATTTCCCATGATGCTCGGCTACACTGCAGAGTGCATGAGCATTATGGGAAATGTAGTTCCAAAACATCTGGGGTGCCAAGGTTCGCCATCGCTGGCCTAGGCCATCTTTATGTAGAGCAACAATTCTTTTTTTTTTTTTTTTTTTGTTTTGTTTTGTTCAGATCCTCAGAGTTCTTTGCCATGAGGTGCCATGTTGAACTTCCAGTGACCAGTATGAGAGAGTGAGAGCGATAACACCAAATTTAACACACCTGCTCCCCATTCACACCTGAGACCTTGTAATACTAACGAGTCACATGACACCGGGGAGGGAAAATGGCTAATTGGGCCCAATTTGGACATTTTCACTTAGGGGTGTACTCACCTTTTTTTGCCAGCGGTTTAGACATTAATGGATGTGTGTTGAGTTATTTTGCGGGGACAGCAAATTTACACTGTTATACAAGCTGTACACTCTCATTTCTTCAGTGTCGTCACATGAAAAGATGGAAGAGAATATTTACAGAAATGTGAGGGGTTTACTCACTTTTGTGAGATACTGTGAATGTATGTGTGTGTGTGTGTATGTATATGTATATATGTATATATGTGTATATATATATATATATATATATATATATATAATTATTTTTTTTGTGTATATATGTATTTATATATATTTTTTTTTTTACATGAGAGTGTTGTAGCCATATTAGTGCACTCACAACAAAAACTGTACGTCATATACAGCCACAGTCCTACCATGGTCATCTTTTTATACCTTAAAGTGGTGACATCATTAAAGGTGAACCCCAGAAAAATATGTTATAAAATGCAGTTTCATCCAGTTAAGCATTTTTTTTTTTTTTTTTTTTTTTTTTTTTTTTAAATGGTGCGTAAGTGCTGTCTGTGACTTTTTTTTTTATTTTTATTTTTTTTTTTATTTCCACCAACATCCAAATTTTAAGGACGAACTTTCAGGGTGTACCCACTTCTTCAACGTCTAAGTAGGTATTCGTACTGCCTGGAACTTGTAGAAGGGGGTACACCCTGAAACTTTGTCCTGAAAATTTGGATGTTAGTGGAAGTTAAAAAAAAAAAAAAAAGATATATATCACAAACAGTACTTGTGCATTCTTAAAAAAAATTATAAATACTGTTTGTTACATAGTAGGTGAGGTTAAAAAAAAGACAGATTGGACTTGATGGACTTATGTGTGTGATTATATGCCAGTATTACATTGTATATGCCTGCATGTTGCGGTAGTTCAGGCGCTTATCTAATAGTTTCTTGAAACTATTGATGCCCCCCTGCTGAGACCACCGCCTGTGGAAGGGAATTCCACATCCTTGCCGCTCTTGCAGTAAAGAACCCTCTACGTAGTTTAAGTTGAAATCTCTTCTTTTCTAATTTTAATGAGTGGCCACGAGTACAGCACTCAACTGTTGCAGAAAGTGCACTAATATGGCTACCATAACTTCATATAAAAAAAATAAAAATAATAATTTGAGAGAAAAATAAATATAATTTTTTTTTTTTTTTTTTTTAACAAAACGTCTTCACTTCAGCCTCCTACATTTCCTTGCAATGGCAACTTTAGATTGGGGAAGGGAGGGGCAGCACTCTAAGATGATGGACCTTTTGAAGGCTATTTAAAATCAGCATTTTCCCCCCCATAGTTGCTTATCAGGGGGGCTGAATACATTTACCATGATTATAGTGGGGGAAGGGTGTTGACATTTACATATAGAGGATGCTTGTAAGGAAGAAAACAAATACATTTTTATATATGTATGTATATATATATATATGTATATATATATATATATATATATATATATATATATATATATGTATATATGTTTTTACTTAAAATTGTAAATTGACTAATTTATTATGAATATATTAGGTATTGCTTACCCATTTCCAACTGATTAGTGAAAAGTTAATTGTAAAGTCAAACTTTAGAAAAGTAAAAAAAAAAAAAAAAAAAAAAAAATAGCATCTTAATTATAAGCACACATATACTAAATATATATATATATATATATATATAATGTGTATGTGTGTGTGTGTGTGTGTGTGTATATATATATATATATATATATATATATATATATATATATATATATATATACAAACATTTTTTTAAATAAAAATATGTATGTGTGTATATGTAGCACTAACTCCAGAGGGAGCAGCTGTTTTGATTTGGACCTGCACTCTGGTAATAACACCCCACTAACTTGGCTCTCTAGCCCCTTGACACAGCTGTTGTACAATGCAAGGTACCTGTATTATAACCTCAGGATCCACTGGCTCCACCTGCTAGGAGAAAATAGTACGCTGCACAACTGGATTCTTAAACAGTGTATTTTACTACGAAAATATACACTAAACAATATTACAGTAATTGCGCTGTCATCCCAACATAGAACGACAGACAGTACAATGGAATTCAATATAAACAATATATATGTCTAACCTGGGAGCTCCCCCTACTTTAAATGCTATACGTGAGGCCTCACTTAAAGTACTTTATCCGGGGTCTTCTTTTCTTCGCTAGCTAAAGTAACTCCTTTGTATTTGTAATGCAAAGTTCATGGAGGATTAAGCTGAAATGCTCCTGGTGTAACTGCAGTAACTTATTTACAAACGCTTGAGGCGCCAAGGTGGGTAGGCCTCAAGCCTGCTCAGTGTCAGTTGCTCTGCTGTACCTCTGTGGAACTACAGGTTCCAGTGAGGCCTGTATGTGAGTCTAACTGCGTGTGAAAGTTAATAAACTGTGGGCTGTGACCCGCTCACCAACTGGATCGGAGCTCCGTGTAGCAGCTTTGGTCCGGTGACTGCAGCTTGCTTCTCCCTCAGCTGGGCCCGTCGCTCCGTTATGCTCCGCTGGGTGAGCCCGGTCATCCGATGCTCAAATGAGTGTCTCTGGATCTCTCCAATCCAGTCACTGTCTCTCTGGCACAGTCAGATCACTCACACAAACGAGCGAGATTTGCGTTCCGCAAAGGCTGTGGGCCCTGTCTCCGGGAGGACCTTCGCATAGATCCTCACAGGCTGGCCGTGTGATCCTAAAATGGCCGCTCAGGGTCCTTTTATGTCCTACCCAGCATGCACTGCCAGAGAAAGTGTTCATGGGTAGGTCATCAAGCCTCCTGGGTAAAAGGTTCAACCTTCTGATCAAAACAGTCACTTCCTGTATGTCTTTTGTGCTTTCTTCAAAGCAATAAACATTTAAGTTCAGTATCAGTATTTGGACATTAGATGGCGCCAAATACTAAGCCATGGAAATGTCCATAGACTTTTGATTATTACATGGAAACGCACATTAATAAACAAGCATGTCAGCTATATATATAATATATATTTATAATATATTTTATGATATAGATATAGATATAGATATATATATATATATATATATATATATATATATATATATATATATATATATATATATATATATATATATATATATATATAGATATAGATATATATATCTCCTTTTTAAAGCATAGAACACAGTCTGTGTCCCTGTTAGGGAGATTAACACTCTTATTAGTCCTGTTTACTGTTGGCTCCAAAAGTGAAAGAAAATACCAAATTTTGGGCTGTCCCCAAAACAGGAAAAGTGGGGATCTCTTCCAATGAGGACACTAGGTCTGGTGACATCACAGGAATTCTCTCACATTGGAGGGATTTCTTCTTGCTTCCTGTTTTGACTATGGGACAGGAAGTAAAGGAAAATCTCCCCCCCAATGGGAAACAGATGGGGGAAAAAATAAACCACAGGGGTTATTCCTTCCCTTACTCTATCCAAAATGGGGGGGGGGGGGGAGGGGGGGGGAGGACTTTGCCTTTATTTATAAATTTAAATAAAATGTATAATGTTTAGTAAAAAATAAAATTGGTTGTATACATTTTAAAGGGGTTGTAAATTATTATTTTTTTTTTTTTTTTTTTCTAAAATAATAAACATGTTATAATTACCTTCACACTCGTTTTGCACAGAGTGGTCCCCCGAACCTGGTCTTTTGGGGTCCCTCGACGGCTGTCTCGGCTTCCCCCTGCAAGTACTTCTCACGTTCATGCGAGCTTCCTCGCATGGTGAGAAGCGCTTGCGGGTGCGCCCCCGTGATACAGCCAGTATAGCTGCTCACTGTATCACTTGGCCCCGGCCCGCCGCGTCATTGGATGTGATTGACAGCAGCACGAGCCAATGGCTGCGCTGCTTTCAATACATCCACTCTAGTCAATCAGCGGCCAGGCTGAGGGCGTCGGGGGCGAGCATGGGACTTTCAAGGAAGGGGTCAGGTAAGTAAAATAGGGGCGGCGGGGTGGCACTGTCAGATGTTTTTTCACCTTAATGCATTAAGGTGAAAAAATATTTACCTTTACAACCCCTTTAAACTAGAAAGTATGTAATATTTTTAGTTAAATACTTTTTTTTTTTTAACTTCATAAATAAAATGTATACTTTTAAAATAAAATGAAAAAAAAAAAATGAAAAATACTTTTTGATAAAAAAAAAACAAACATCTTTTTGGTGTATTAAAAAAAAAAGATTTTGTTGTGATGGCTCTGAATGCCGTCATGTCCCAGGCAATGATCATACGGTCTTTGGCTGCCAGGTGCACTGTGGGTGTTTGACATTATTAAAGACCACAGACATTCTGTTGTTTTCGATCAGACAGACCTGATCTGTGGTGTCAGCAGGAAGCAAAGCCATTCCTGTAATGGGGAAATCTGACTGCCCCATGTACATCTATTATAGACAACTATACACCGAAAAAATCTGATCATTGTTCCAGGTGGCTACATATAGGGGAGTGTGTGACCCCCTTCTATGTTGAATTGTTTTTGACCTAGAGACCAGGCGGCGGGATCCTGTCGCTAACATCTCATGCAAACTCCAATACCGCCTTGTAAAAGAATATAGAATTTATACCTGGCCGTTGCTCGTATCGGACATTTCAGGTGAATCCCAATACCTGTTTTCTTCCTGCAGGTCTATATATCCCTGTAGTAATGTGGGGGCTATAGTGAGATGAACCACAATACTCCGCAAAGGGCCAGGTATTGGGTGCACCTAATATTTGCAGAAGATCTTGCAATAACTTTAATAATGTTAGGTCGCTACCTGTTAGAAAGGTATTTATCCATTTCACAGGCTGGTCTTGGGGGTCCATTTTATAAAGCATTCGTTGCATGAATGACACATACATCCGTGCCTGCTCAGCAATTTTTCACCGTAACTTCTCTAATAGATCAATTCCTTTGCTCATGAGCTCCATCTAGTGGCCAAAATGCTGTATATTTCCTTATTGAGGAATTTCAGAGGACTATACCGCTTTTGGCCACTAGATGGACCTAATGATATTGGAATTAATAGAGAAAAATTCAAGCCAAAATTTGTTGAGCATGCACAAATGTTTTATAAATAGACACCCCCCCCCCCCCCAAAGTATCATCCCTTAATGATATAGTTACTCTTAATATTATTATTATCATACAGGATTTGTATAGCGCCAATGGTTTGCACAGCGCTTTACAATCTTAAGGGCAACAGTACACTTACAATAAAATAAAATACAAGAGCCCCGTTCATAAGAGTTTACAATCTAATAGGATTAGTGTACCTTTAAAGAGGAAGTAAACCCTGATGAGTTTACTTCCTCTTTTTTTTCCCTGCAAAGGTAAAGCATAATGGACTACTATGCATCGCATAGTAGCTCATTATGTGTCACTTACCTGACACAGGAGCCAGCGAAGTCGCCGCTGATCCCTGTAGTCCGCCGCATCCATCTTGCTGGTGGCGTCTCGCAGCTCCGACCAATGACAGCGGCAAAGCCGCGATGACGTCACTCCCGCGCATGCGCACGGGAGTCGCGTCTCGCAGCTCCGCCTCTGCCATTCGGCGAAGCCGCGATGACGTCACTCCCGCGCATGCGCATGGGAGTCGACAAATTAGGCAAATCCATTCTTGGATTTGCCGCATTTAGTGCGCCTGCGCGCCGCTGTCTACGGCGCATGCGCCGTAGACAGCGGTGCCCGTTTTCGGGCAAATATCTCCTAAACCATATAGGTTTAGGAGATATTTCTTGGACCTACAGGTAAGCCTTAATCTAGGCTTACCTGTAGGTCAAAGTGGTTTGTAAGGATTTACTTCCTCTTTAAACAACATATACTTGTCCCATACTTGCCTCATTACCACCGCCACATGCTCAGTCCTTCGTCACCTTCCATGGTGGCAATTAAGGTCTCGTATAAGGATGTATTTATTTATATTTTTATGTTGGGGGTGGTGGGACATTACATTTTTTTTCTTTTTTATTGTTTTGTTTTTGGGGCCCGTGATTTTCATTTATTCCCTTGACACCACACACACACACACACACACACACACACACACTCTTATACAAAAGTATAAAAATGAAAAAGAACATTTAAAAAAAAAAGTGTGTGTGTGTGTGTGTGTGTATATATATATATATATATATATATATATATATATATCTCTTTGGGGGGTTCCTTATGTCTTGAAACACCCCACCCACATTCCCCCTACTAGCTGTTTTATTTATTTGCCTGCAATAAATAGAGAAGCACAGAGACCCAGTGATAACATCATTGGGTTTAAAATACAGTATGTAATGGAAAGTTTGTATTTAAAGTGGGGTACCCCCTAAAAAAAAAAAAATTAAAAGTCAGCAGCTACAAATACTGCAGCTGCTGGCTTTTAATAATCGGACACTTACCTGCCCCAGGGTCCAGCGATGCGGGGGAACGAAGCCCCCCCTCGCTCCCCGCTCCGCTCGCGGCGCCGTCATGCATACTGTGGGCACCGGCTGTGGCTTCACAGCCGGGCACCCACTGCGCATGCGCGAGCGGCGCAGGGCGCCGTGATACGCCGTACAGTCGCCTGGGACACGTGACAGGTCCCAGGTGAATGTGCGGCGCGAGGGGAAGTGATGTCACCAGCCCGGGCAATGAAGAAGGCAGACTACGAGGGACCCCCTAGCAACCGGTATTTAGAGGTGAGTAAACATTTTTTTTTTTGCCAATTATTTTTTTTTGATTTTTTTTTTAAGAATTTTATGTAGTTTTATTTTTTTGGTGGCAACACCACTTTAATAAAAAAAAATAAAAAATCATTAGTATGTTGTTGAGGGAGGAACCACCAGGGAAGGGAACTATGAGCAGATTCAATTTGAGCTTAAATATATCTATTGGGACATGAACATATGACTATGGGGTGGCATATCTGTGTAGAGGCCCTGGGGTGGGGGGGGGGTGAAGTATTGATTGCTGGGACAGCCCCGGTTTGTCAGAAATGAGGTCTGTGTGGGGAAAGGGTGGTGGGGGGTGGTAATTGAGAGCGTAAATAATGCAGGCAACTGGCTGTGGTTAGGGAGGGCGAGGGGGGTATACACAGTAGCACAGCGGACAGGTGAAATACTATCGGGACAGTTTGTGTGTGTGTTTGTGTGTGTTTGTTTTTTTTTTTTACATTTAAACAAAGTGTGTGTGTGTATATGTGTGTGTATGTGTGTGTATATATATATATATATATATATATATATTTATTTAACATTTTTATTCTGCAATAGTCTTTTTATTTTTTTATTTTTTTTATTTTTTTTATGTTATTGATATATATTCGTTATTATATTTTATATTCTTTATAGTTGGGTTGAAAAAAGACACTAATCCATCCAGTTCAACCACAAAAAACATATATATATATATATATATATATATATATATATATATATATATATATATATATATATATATATATATATATATATATATATAGCATTGACCCCCTAAGGAGCTGCTATTTGTTTTGGGAATATAAACTAAACCCCCTAGGCACAACTGTGTAGTAATGTTTGTGTGAGACCCAATGATAAATAGCAACACAATTATAACACAATATACTGCAATTTACCGTTACCCGGGAATCCTCCACTTCTCTGGCTGTGATGAAAGATAGAATCTCACACAGGTTGTAATTTAACCACATAAACAGTTTACTGGTGTAACTTGGTTAAACATGTTAGTAACAGTGGCAATGCTGATTAAAGAATTGAAAACAATAATAAGAATAATAATCAAAATGTATGTGAACACCCAAACTCAATATTCACTTGAGAGTATATGCAGACAGGCTGAGTGGAATCCGATCTCAATAGGGTAGATCCTTTCTATTGAGCACATTCCATTTCCTCCTCAGAGCGCACACACACGCGCACACCCCCCAGAACCTGCACTATGCTATAAAGTACAATACAGCAGTGTAATATAACACATATATTTATGTCACATGCTCAAGGGCTCCCCCTAGGTTGCACTGCAGTCCTCAGAGTGCACAAGGAAAAGTAAGAAGCTGTTTATTGCGAATAGTAAAGCCTTTGGTCTTCTTTCTTCAGCTAGCCTTTAAACTGCAGTATTTGTAATCCAGTAAAGATTATGTATAGGTAACGGAGTGCTTGATTATCTAAGGTACTGGTGGAACTCCTCTGTATACTGAAGGGTGCAACACCGCATTCACTTGGTGTTAGAGTAAAACAAATTCTGAAGCCTCGCTGTACACAGTCTAATCAAGCGAAAACCTCACCTTGAGACTACAGGTCCCACCAGCCTCCTGAATCTAGTTTGTGTAGCAATAAAGTGTTATGATTTTGGGCAAGTACCCGCTCACCACACACAGGGCCCAGATGTTTGTCCTGCTCCACTTCAGGTGGTTTGGTCCCACTTCAAGCTGGTGCTGCTCCGTCAGGTGACTGTAATGCAGGAACCTTTGGTTTATGTCTGGTCCTCCAATCCGTCTACACGTTGGTTCCAGCCCAGCTGTGCACTGGAACTCTGTAGAGGCCTCGCAATTCTGCTGCCTGCCAATCAGGCCGCAGTCCCTGCTCCCTGTAGGCAGGTCCTCAATGG
Source organism: Lithobates pipiens (assembly GCF_037356315.1). Lineage (NCBI taxonomy): Eukaryota > Metazoa > Chordata > Amphibia > Anura > Ranidae > Lithobates > Lithobates pipiens. Next base: position 234,960,514 of record NW_027507787.1, read on the forward strand.
CGTCCCAAGAGGAAGAGAACGAAGCATGGGCGCGCTGTGCCTTTTATTATCCCACTCAGCATGCAGTTCTTTAACATGGCCTGGTGGGTAGGTAAATGAGCATTATGGGTAAGTAGTTCCTTGTCTGGTAATTTACATATGAATCACTTCCTCAATGAACTACCCAGTCCACAATGCATTGCAGTGCTGTCTCAAGCATTGAAGGAAAAATGTCTTGACTGCAATAGCATAAACAAGGACACTAGAGGGAGCCATTCCCTTAAGGAGCAGCACATTGTTCAGTATAGTAACTGACAAATCCGTGTGTGTGTGTGTGTGTGTGTGTGTGTGTGTGTGTGTGTGTGTGTGTATGTATGTGTATATATATATAATCAATTTTTATTCTGCTGTTGGTATTGACTTTGGTTTAAATTCGAAGTCGTTCATTGTTGTCAGCCAGTTGGTGGTACCGGCAGATGTTGTCCTCTATCTTCACGTTTTCAGGAAGCCATTTCCAGATCGATGAATGGTCCTGGGAAGACAAATCTTTGTCCTATATCTGCGGGCCGCCTCCTTTTTAGATTTCATGTTTGCCAGAAAAAAATCACCATTGAAGTTGCCATTTAACCCAATGTAAGGGCCCGGGGCCCGCGGCTTCCACTTTAATCCGCCCAGCGAGGTGACGACCGCTTCTGCCACACAGGGCAAAGACTGGAATCCTCTATAGAGGAGGAGACAAAAGAGACAGAAGGACTTGTGTCCCCGACATGCCACCCTGCCAGGGAACAAAGGACTGGGGTCACTTGGTGGGGGGGGGGGGGGTCACCCCAGCTCTGTCTCCTGTAGGGATGTACGTCAAAGATTTCTTCATCTTCTCTTGTAGGGTGTGTGTGTGTGTGTGTGTGTGTGTTTACACCCCGGTCATAGAAGCAAAAAAAAAAATTGACAAATCAAGGAAGTTGTAGCTATTTGGGTTTTGTTTTATTTTGTTGTTGAGCAAAGGCTCTCTTCCAACTTCCTTTTCCCTTCTTACATTCTTTCGTTTTTATTTTTTTATTTTTGTTTTTTGTTTTTTTTAAAGGTAAATTAGACACTTATTTTTGTTCAATTTTTTTTTTCTTTTGGACTGCTGCTTTTGAATTACAAAGAAAAAAATGCTAATACAAAATAACGCAATACATATACTGTATATCATTTTTTAAACATAATAAATATATATAAAAAATTTTTTTTCAATGCACAAAAATTACATAGATACATCTATATGAATTGTATTTTTTTTTTATATGAATTAAGGGATTGCCTTCATTTGCAGTGGTTTCCTCTCACTTCCTGTTTTGGCTATGGGACAGGAAGTAAAGGGAAATCTCCCAGGTGGCAAAAAATAAACTGATCGGGGTCATCGCCCCTTCCTCTCCCTTTTCAAAATGTAAAAAAGAAAATGCCTTTAGCTCTAATGTAAATAAAATGTATAATTTGAAGTTTAAAAAAAACTTGTGTAGTAAAAAAAATAAAAAAAATGGTGCCTTGAACAAACATTCATACCCCTTGAAATGTTGTCATGTTACAACCAAAAACGTAAATGTATTTTATTGGGGTTTTATGTGATGGGGGGGGGGGGGAGGTATGATTACTAAGGGAGAAAGTGAGACTGATTCTTTTCTTTCTTTCTTTCTTTCTTTCTTTTTTTCTTTCTTTCTTTCTTTCTTTCTTTCTTTCTTTCTTTCTTTCTTTCTTTCTTTCTTTCTTTCTTTCTTTCTTTCTTTCTTTCTTTCTTTCTTTCTTCTTTCTTTCTTTCTTTCTTTCTTCTTTCTTTCTTTCTTTCTTTCTTTCTTTCTTTCTTTCTTTCTTTCTTTCTTTCTTTCTTGTGTCTATTGTTGTTGGGGGGTGTCTACAGTATTGTCGTTGAGGCTATTTTTAAGCAAATTTAGTACAAACTACTCAACACCAAAAAATATACATGGCTCTGTATTCTCTAAAAGGGGTCGAAGACGAGTCCCAAATCTCCCACGAGTCCCAAATCTCCCACTTGTGATTGGCTCATCGTTCTTCCATTCTTGATTTGGCCCATTGTTCTTCCACACATGCGATTGGCTCATCACTCTTCCTTGTATTACATTACTAAGGGCTGATTGTGTGATTTTTAGCAGGCAGAGCCTCCCTATTCCTTTCCTTTTTTTTGGATCAGTTCTAAGGGTGACACGTTTTTTGGTATCTATTCATTTACTCGATGTGATGGAAATCTTTTATAATAAAAAAAAAAGCAAATTGTTTGCTTACACTGACATTTTTTTTTTTTTTTTACTGTATTCTCATTGCATTTTAATTATGACTGTGCAAATATCATGCAACATAAAAAAAATTGCAGCTTATATATATTTTCCGGGGGGGGGGGGTAAGTTTTGAGCAAAAAAAAAAAATTGCAGATTTTTAACATGTTCAAAAAGTTAGACGAGTGGTTAATGTGTGCACAAGGCCTGAACACAGTTTTGCTTCAAGTAGACCCGACTGCATGTGAGAATGTTTTCGTCTTATTTTTTATTTTATTTTTTTTCCCACAATAAAGTTTTATTGAAAAGTGCAGAATGAACAAGTGTACAGAATAGATACATTGTTAACATAGATGTGTAAAATATTTGGTTATTGTAACATTCAGATACATTGTATAAAGAAGTCGAAGTTGTATTTTGTTAGACGTGTGCCATTAGTTTCGTTCCAAATTTTTTAACAACAAATTCATTCATTCGGAAATATCCGAATTAAGGAAAACCCCATTTAACAAATTAAATTCGTAAATTTGAAAATAAGAATCTGAAATAATCGCTATTAAATATAGGTAATGGAATTTCCTTTCAAATTTTCCTGTTGGTGAACGTAAAGCATACAAATTTATCCGAAGTTACGGATTATCCGAAATGACGAATGCCGCATCTAAACAAATGGAATGTAATGAATTAATAAAATAATATTTTTTTTATTATTCGTTCTGTTCCATTTGTTTAGGTGCGGCATTCGTTTAACTTCGGATAAATTCATATTCGTTAAGTTCACTAACAGCAAAATTTTAAAGGAAATTCCAGTACTCAGAATTTAATAGTTCTTATTAGTTGTTTGTTCTTAAGAATTTTTGGATTTTCATTCTTATTTTCAGATTTTATGATTACACAAAATTACGAATATACAAAATAATTTTTTTTTCGAATATACACATTTTCGAAGTGCGCTCATAACAAATGACCCGAAAAACTAAAGAAAAAAATGAAAACTAACAAATTTATTTCCCCCCCCCCCCCTCCCCCTTGTCACCATTTAACACCGGCTGTTCCCTTTCTTTTCTCCCGCAGGCTGTTCCTCCAAGTCGTTCAAGCTGTACTCGCCAAAGGAGCCCCCGAACGGCAACGCCTTTCCCCCCTTCCACCCGGGCACAATGCTGGATCGGGATGTGGGGTAGGTACAATCCTCTGAAACGGTGATACTGCATATCCCGTGATCGTACTTTTTCACTATTCATGCTTATGGGGGGGAGGGTACTGTAGTCCTAACACACTTCCTGTCCTGGGGTGACAACGCTGCTCTCCAGAGATGCAGTGCAATGAGCGTTGTCACCCCAGGGGAAGTGTGTTACTTGGCAGGATCACCAGATGACCAGACTGTCCCTCGACCTGCCACTTTCATTCATTGGACTTCAAAAAATGAAAGCTCATAATTGCATGTGGGCATTGGCTACGCAAAAACAGCCTGCCTAGGAACGCCCACTCCTCCAGACCAACACCCACCCATTTTGATATTTGCATAACTCCTCCAGAAGCCAGCCCTACTGCTTGTATTAGGACAGAGGACACTTGAGAGGAGCACTGAAGCTATATACAGCGTCCTGCCGGCCCCTCCCACAAGCCATGATCTGCAAATGTTACATAGAGAAGCATAGAGACCCAGTGATGTCACTGGGCCTAAAATAAGGTATCTATTAACCACTTCCCACCCAGCCTATAGTCAATTCAAGACTGAGCCGGCCTCTTGCTGATCCAGGTGGACGTCCTTTAACCTGTCACCGGCTGTGTCCACCGGACACAGCTGATGACTGATTACTGTACCGGTCTGCTCCTGGTACCATGTGACCGTTGTAGCCAATCACATCAGGTCAAATGACAATTGTACAAAATGAATGGCTTCCTTTCATGACAGTAATTGTGTACAATTGTGTTAGCTGTGATTGGTCACAGTGATCATATGGTACAGACAAGGCCACTCGCAGCAAATTACAACAAAACAAACTGACTCTATTTTCATTCAGTAAAATGCTTGCCTATAGCAATGAAATTCATTGCTATAAGCAGACCTAGTGTGTGTGTGTGTGTGTGTGTGTGTGTGTGTGTAAAAAAACAAAAAAAGCATGAATCACATACCCAGAGTAGTACAATGTTACCATCATGTAATTATGATCCCCATGATTTATCTCCAAGGGGTGGAGCGAAATGCGTTGGGGCATGACCTTGTTGGAGTCCTGGGATTATTCAAATGTGCGAAAATCTCTAACTTTCCTACAGAATAAATGATATACACTGATTTGGGCTATTTTCATCAAAGAAATGGAGCAGAATACACTTTGACCTAAATTTGTGAAGAAAGATTATTTTCAAAATTTTATAAAGGAAATACACATTTTTATTTATTTTTTTTCAAAAAATTTTTTGTTTTTATATAGAAAGAAATAAATAACTCAGTGGTGATTAAATGCCACCAAAAGAAAGCTCTATTTGTGAGAAATTATAAAAATGTCATATGGCTACAGTGTTACATGACTGCCTAATTGTCATTCAAAGTGTGACGGCTCTGGAAACTGAAAATTGGCCTGCGCAGGAAGGGGGACGGGGCAGGAAGGGGATGGGAGTGCTCAGTATTGAAGGGGTTAAAAAAGAGTAAATAAAAAAAAAAAAACATTTGAAATGTCATCTGCGTGTTGATGAATGGGGGGAGAGGAAGGGACCGGTGAAGGCAAATATACCGAGAATTAGGTGGTCTGTCGTTCTGGGGAGATGCTGCCTGCTGTATTTATTATTATTATTATTCAGGATTTATATAGCGCCAACAGTTTGCGCAGCGCTTTACAACATGAGGGCAGACAGTACAGTTACAATACAAATCAATACAGGAGGGATCAGAGGGCCCGGCTCATTGGAGCTTACAATCTAGAAGGGAGGGGGTCAAGTAGAACAAAAGGTAATAACTGTGGGGGTTGAGCTGCTGGAGAAAGTGAAAATACAGGTGTGGGTAAGATAGGCTTCTCTAAAGAGAGAGCTTTTGGACAATCTCTGAAAACCTAATAAGAGTAGGAGATAATCGGACAGGTTTGGGTAAGGAGTTCCATAGGATTGGAGAGGCTCTGGAAAAGTCCTGGAGTTGAGCATGGGAGGAGGGGACGAGGGAGCTAGAGAGCAGGAGGTCTTGAGAAGAACCAAGAGAACGAGTAGGTTGGTATTTAGAGACCAGGTCATTGATGCAGCTGGGGGCGGAGTTGTGGATGGCTTTGTAAGTTGTTAGTATTTTGAATTAAATTTGTTGGGTGAGCGGAAGCCAGTGGAGGCATTGACAGAGAGGAGTAGCAGACACCGAGTGGTTGGTAAGATGGATGAGTCTGGTAGTAGCATTCATGATGGATTGAAGGGGGGTGGACTATGTAGAGGTAAGCCGATGAGAAGGGAGTTGCAGTAGTCAAGCTGAGAGATGACCAGCAAGTGAAGTAAGAGCTTTGTTGCGTCATTGGTTAGAAAGGGACATATTTTGGAGATGTTGCGGAGGTTGAGGCAGCAAGATTTGGACAGTGATTGGATGTGGGGCATAAAGGAGAGTTCAAGGTCCAGGACTACACCTAGGACCTTGGCATGCAGGGATGGGCTTATAGTTGTGCCATCGATTTAGACAGAGTGATCAGGGGAAGGGGCATATGGGGGAGGAAGAATAAGTTCGGTTTTGGGTAGATGAAGTTTGAGGAAGTGGTGTGACATCAAGACTGATATATCTGTAAATTAGTGATACGTTAGGAGACAGAGGGAGTGAGTTGAAGGGTAGAGAAATATATATTGGGTGTCGTCAGTGTAGAGGTGGTATTGGAAGCCATGGGAAGCTATCAGCTGACCCAGGGAGGAGGTGTAGATTGAAAATAAGAGCAGTCCAAGAACAGAACCTTGGGGGGACCCCAGCAGAGAAGGGAAGAGGAGAGGAGGAAGTAGTTGTAAGAAACGCTAAAGGTGCGGTTGGATAAGTAGGAAGAGAACCAGCAAAGGGTACAGTCACGAACGCCAAAGGCGTGGAGTCTTTGTGGAGGAGGAGGTGGTCAACCATATCAAAGGCAGCAGTGAGGTCCAGGAGTAGGAGTACAGAATAGTGTCCGCTGATTTTGGCCGTTAGTAGATCGTTTGTTAGTTTTAGGAGAGCAGCTTCCGTGGAGTGTTGAGGACAAAATCCAGACTGAAGGGGATCAAGAAGGCTTTTAGCCAGGTGGTCGCTCAGCCGGTTGTAGATCAGACGTTCGAGGAGTTTGGATAAGAAGAAGAGCAAGGAGATGGGGCTTAGGTTGTTAAGATTGGATGGGTCAGTGAGGGCTTTTTAAGTATGGGTCTGAGAAGTGCATGTTTTGGAGAGTTGGGGAAGATGCCAGAAGGGAGGGAGAGTTTGGAAATGTAGGTTAGAGAGTGTAGAATAGAGCCAGAGGGTGAACGTAGCATTTGCGAGGGAACAGGATCCAGATGGCAGGTGGTAAGATTGACGTTGGCAAGTAGTTTAGCAACCTCTTCTATAGTGGTGGGTTGAAAGAGGGGGAAGTAATGATTCTACCTGTGGGCGTGAAGCGTGGAGGGGATCTGAACAGAGATCTCCTTGCAAATTTATCAATCTTCTGTATGAACTGATTGGCAATCTCCTGGGCAGTGAGTTGGTGGGTGGAGATAGTGGTGGACAAAGTAGATAATTGAGGAGTTGACGCAGATGGGATAATAAGTTGCTAATGAGGGTGATAAAATAGGTCTGCTTGGCAGTGAAGAGGCTGGAATTGTATTTCTGGAAGGCAAATTAATATTGGTTGAAATCTTTTTGAGACTTATGCCGCGTACACACGATCGAATTGTTCCGGCGTACTTAGTCCGGCAAACTATCCGGCGGACTTTCTACCTAACAGACTTGGCCACACACGACACACAGAAAGTCCGGCGTTTGCTAGCGCGATGACGTACAGCATGTACGACGGGACTAGAAAAAGGAAGTTCAATAGCCAGTAGCCAATAGCTTCCTTCTCGTACTTGCTTCTGAGCATGCGTCATTCTTAGTCCACCGGACTAGCATACTGACGATGTATTGTCCGCTGAAAACCCAAGTCCGGCGGAAAGATTGGACTGCAAAACTACTTTCTAAGTCCGCCGGACTTTACGCAGAGAAAGTCAGCGGAACCTCCCACGCGATCGGCTTGTCCAGTGAAATGCGTTTCGGCGGACTAAGTACGCCGGTCAATTCGATTGTGTGTACGCGGCATTTGTCTTGCGCTACAGGCGCTCATGAGCATGATTACATTTTTTTTCAGACTTCTAGTATCATCCGTTTGCCAAGGTTGAAGGGGTCGGGGCCTGATTCTGTGTGTAGTGAGGGGAACCAGTGAGTCCAGTGAGGCTAGAAGTGAAGCGTTGTCGACAGAAGTGGCTAGGTCGGTGCAGGATAGGGGTGAGATTTTGTCTTAGAGGTCGTCGGTAGTAGAGAAAAGAAGGGTTGAGATGGCGTAGGTTTCTACAGGTATTTTAAATAGTTGGAGGGAGAGGAGGTGGAGGAGAGGGAGAGAGAGTGAAACTAGTAAGGTAGTGATCAGAGAGTGGGAATGGATAGTTGGAGAGGTTGCATAGAGTGGATAGATGGGAGAAAACGAGGTCAAGGGTATTGCCTTCAGAGTGAGTAGGAGCGTGTATCCATTGCTTTAGGTCAAAGGAGGAGGTTAGGCTGAGAAGTTTGGAAGTGGCAGGAGTGTTAGTATTAATAGGGATTTTGAAGTCACCCAGAATGATTGTGGGGATTTCAGAAGAAAGTAAGAAAGTCATCAAGTAAGGTTGATACCGGTCCAGGGGGCCTGTAGATAAAAGCTATCCTTAGAGAAACTGGGGAGAAGAGACAAAATGCAGTGTGCTTCAAAAGAAGAGAGCCACAGAGAGGGAGATGGGTAAAGTACGTGGAAGGTGCTGTGTGGGGCTAGAAGGATTCCGACACATCCTCCCTTACATCCACTGGATCTGGGGGAGTGAGTCCGGAGAAGACCAACCATAGGATAAGGCAGCAGAGGACCGTGTCGGATTCATGAAGCCAGGTTTTGGTAATGGTGCGTAAATTAAATGAGTTGGCCATGAAGAGATCATGGAGAGAGGTGAGGTGAGGGGCATCTCTAGATAAAAAATAAAAATAAAAAATTGTGCAGCTCTGACTATTAATGAATTCTTATGTATTTTTTTTATTTAATAATAAAAAATTTTTTTTACCTAAACTTGTTTTGTATATTGTGAAAGATGTTACACAGAGTAAATAGATACCTTTTATGTCATGCATTAAAATTGCACACGCTCGTGGAATGGCCAAAAACTACGGTACTTTAATTTTTTTTTACAGGTTACCAGTTTAGAGTTAGAGGAGGTCTAGTGCTAGAATAAATGCTCTCTTTCTACCGATAGCGGCGATACCTCAAATGTGTGGTTTGCACACTGTTTACATATGCGGGCGCAACTTGCGCATGCATTCGCTTCACGGAAGGATGGGGCGCTTTAACGTTTTAAAATGTGTTTTATTTTTATTTTATTTATTTACACTCACTTTATCACTTTTATTCCTATTACCAGTAAACATCCCTTGTGAAGTCGTGATAGAAATTGACAGGTCCTCTTTATGGAGACATTTGGGGTCAATAAGATGGCAGATATTTCCTCTACCATGAAAAGCGTGAGATAAAAAAAAAAAAAAACTTTGCTTTCCAGAAAAAAACAAAACAAAAAACTGCCAGTGTTTGCATCTTTCTAGTGCCGGAAGTGATGTCAAGACGTTGCTGCTGGTCTCCCAGGGTCATAGAGAAGGCTGGGGACCATCTGGTCCACAGCCAGCTCTATGGTAACTTTGTTGCCACCACCAGATCGTTAATGTGTACACTGCCGAAAAATTTGTTTTATTTATTTATTTTTCTCGGGTCATTAGTTATGATCGCTATTCCGAAATTCAAAAATTCGGAAATAAGAAAATTCGAAAGAATAACTAATAACATTTCAATTCTAGGTATTGGAATTTCCTTTCAAATTTGGCTGTTTGTGAACGTAACGAATACGAATTTATCCGAAGTTACAAATTATCTGAAATGATGAATGCTGCATCTAAACAAATGGAACGGAGCAAATTTAATAAAAACGTTGTTATTCGCTTCGTTCCACTTGTTTAGATGTGGCATTCATTATTTCGGATAATTTGTAACTTCGGATAAATTCATATTCGATTATCCAAAATAACAACTGTCATATCTAAACAAATGGAACGTAATGAATAATATTTATTCATTAAGTTCCATTTGTTCAGATATGACAGTTGTTGTTTTGGATAATTTGTAACTTCAGATAAACGAATACGAATTTATCCGAAATTACAAATTATCCGAAATAACGAATGCTGCATCTAAACAACTGGAACGGAGCAAATTAATAATAAAAAAACATTTATTATTAATTCACTCTGTTCCATTTTTTTAGATGAGGCATTCGTTATTTCAGATAATTTGTAGCGTTGGATAAATTCATATTCATTTATCCGAAGTTACAAATTATCCGAAATAACAACTGTCATATCTAAACAAATGGAAGGTAATAAATAAATGTATTTATTATTATTCATTATGTTCCATTTGTTTAGATATGACAGTTGTTATTTTGGATCATTTGTAACTTTGGATAAATTCACATTAGTTTATTCGAAGTTATAAATTATCCGAAATAACTGTCATATCTAAACAAATGGAAAGTAATGAATTAAAAAAAAAAAGTAGTAGTATTATTATTTATTCATTACGTTCCATTTGTTTAGATATGACAGTTATTTTGGATAATTTGTGACTTCGGATAAACTAATATTTATCCAAAATTACAAATTATCCGTAATAACGAATGCTGCATCTAAACAAATGGAATGGAGCAAATTAATAATAAAAACTATTATTATTATTATTAATTCACTCCGTTCCATTTGTTTAGATGCAGCATTTGTCATTTCGGATAAATTCATATTAGTTTATCCGAAGTTACAAATTATCTGAAATAACTGTCATATCTAAATAAATGGAACGTAATGAATAAATAATAATAAAAACTATTTTTTTATTCATTACGTTTATTTGTTTAGATATGACAGTTATTTCGGATAATTTGTAACTTCGGATAAACGAATATGAATTTATCCGAAATGACGAATGCTGCATCTAAACACTTTAAAGTGGTTAAATAAAATGTTCAATTTTTATGTCATATCTTATTTTTTACACTGTGATGTAATCACCGGGCCTATTTGCTTCCTGAAAGCATCTCATCAATACTCCACTTGAGCCCTCAGGCCTGATGCAATAGTGGGTGGAGTTACGCAAATGTAAAAGCCAAATAATGTGAAACTTCGCCCCGCAGCATGGATTCTGATTAGAGAAGCTGGCTGAGAGGGTGTAGCCCTTTCAGTTCTGGTTGTGGGACGCTGGCATAACCGTTTTGGGCGGAGCAGATCTGTGTTGTTCAGGAGCCCTGTGTGTGTGTGTGTGAATGTAACAATCCGATCTTTTCTTAGTAGAAAGAGGCTCTACTCCTCCTCTAATTACAATATCTCTTCTTCTGTCTTGTAGACCCACTCCGATGTATCCGCCAACGTACCTGGAGCCTGGGATTGGGTGAGGACTTTCTCCGCCTCTAAAATGTCTGCTTTTCTTTGTATGTCAGAATGCGGGCGCTCGTGGGAGAGGGGGGATAAGTCTGTCCACAAGTACTCCTGCATCCCCGCCTGTGCAGATGCATCTTATTGATGTAGTCAGTAGGTGGCAGTATGTAGCCGCTGTCGGTCCAGGGTGACTTTTTTTTAATTTTTTTTATTTTTTTTGGAGGTTCTGGCTGCTCGTGCACCCTGTACTGCCCCCTTGTGGACGTGTTTATGAATCCAGAAGTGATGTCTTCCAGAGAGCAGCCTCTTTGAGTGCAATAGGGAAGACAAAAAGAATTCGGCTGCACATCACCAAGGGTTCAACAGAGTTTATTAAAATGATACAAGTGACTACCATCGGGACACAGGAATGCATAAAGGTTGACGCGTTTCACATTAACGTTGTGCTTCGTCAAAGCCTAAGGAAAACAAAATCCGCACTCCTTTAATAAGACCCCCCCCCCAATAGGTGGGGGTGATGTGATTAGTATCCTGACCTCATGACAGGCAGATAAAAACACTGCACATATATATGTATCAAAGCTAAGATATAAAAAGCAATATATATGTACAATGAATATTTGAAAAATATATAAGCAAACATATTAAAAAGTAATAAATATATATATAATAGAAAATATAATAATTCTAAAAGGCCACAATGTAGCGAACGGTGACAAAAATCAAAAAATAAGACTTAAAGGATGAAAAATGGTAAAAAATTAAAGCTGATGGGGGGGGGGGGGGGGGAGTTATATAGACTTGGCCTCATCCAAAAATACATGCGTAGATTTTAGACATGGGCGCTGTCAAAAAAAAAAATTGTTTCGTTTTCGTTCCGTACGAAAAAAAATTTGTGTACGAAATACGAATTTTCGTTAGATTCGTAAACTTTTCGTTAAAGTAGCGAAAGTTCGTTATGATGAATTTATCATTATGAGGGTCTCCCACTATCCCTGTGCTGTGTTGACTTCCTGGGTTTTTAACTTTTAGGTTCGTTAACTTTTTCATTAATTACAAATTTTCGTTATGTATTTGAATCCAAAATTCCAAAACTTCCCTCTGGCAAAATAAACTGACCCCCCCCCCCCCCCACCCCCTTTTTGAGTACAGGCCATAAACACAAATTTCTTCTAATGTAAAATCCAATAGAAGACCCCCCCTCCTTTTAAGAATTGGTATTTATACACTTAACTTAAAAAAAAATCTGAGCAGGTAAGGGAGGGAGGCTATATTCTTAGAATATTTTTTTGTTTTTCCATAGAAGTTTAATGTAAATGTATTATTTATTAGCAAAGTGCTGATGGCTGTGATAATTTTTTTTTTTTTTCCATTTTCTTTCGTGAATTTCTTAATGTTCTCATTTACTGACGTGGTTTTATATTCACCGCAGGAGACACACGCCGTACGGGAACCAGACAGACTACAGAATATTTGAACTGAACAAACGTCTGCAGAATTGGACGGAGGTAGGTCACCAACTTTAACTGGATTTGTGTTTAAGGCAGGCTTTCCCAACCTTCTGTACCGTGAATATAGGTCTCGGGTGTTGGAAAATCCCTGCTAAAAGGATTAGATGTACAGTGCATGCTGCATTAGCATGATTAGTAGATTATAGAACGTTTTAAATAGAATAAAGAATATAATGCAGACAGTGAAAATGGAAGTGCCTGTTTACATTGGTGGTCAGTAGAGAAGTGCCCCCCTTGTGTTGGCTTGGCGGAGGAGTTCCCCCCCCCCTTGGGTTGGGTGGCTTGGCGGAGGAGTTCCCCCCCCCCTTGGGTTGGGTGGCTTGGCGGAGGAGTTCCCCCCCCTTGGGTTGGGTGGCTTGGCGGAGGAGTCCCCCCCCCCCTTGGGTTGGGTGGCTTGGCGGAGGAGTCCCCCCCCCCTTGGGTTGGGTGGCTTGGCGGAGGAGTCCCCCCCCCCTTGGGTTGGGTGGCTTGGCGGAGGAGTCCCCCCCCCCTTGGGTTGGGTGGCTTGGCGGAGGAGTCCCCCCCCCCTTGGGTTGGGTGGCTTGGCGGAGGAGTCCCCCCCCCCTTGGGTTGGGTGGCTTGGCGGAGGAGTCCCCCCCCCCTTGGGTTGGGTGGCTTGGCGGAGGAGTTCCCCCCCCTTGGGTTGGGTGGCTTGGCGGAGGAGTTCCCCCCCCTTGGGTTGGGTGGCTTGGCCCGAGGAGTTCCCCCCCCCTTGGGTTGGGTGGCTTGGCCGAGGAGTTCCCCCCCCCTTGGGTTGGGTGGCTTGGCCGAGGAGTTCCCCCCCCTTGGGTTGGGTGGCTTGGCGGAGGTGTTCCCCCCCCCCCCCCCCTTGGGTTGGGTGGCTTGGCGGAGGTGTTCCCCCCCCCCCCCCCTTGGGTTGGGTGGCTTGGCGGAGGTGTCCCCCCCCCCCTTGGGTTGGGTGGCTTGGCGGAAAGGTGTCCCCCCCCCCCCCCCCCCTTGCGTTGCTCGGTGGAGGAATGGGAACACGGACAGCAGTGAACGTTAACAGCTTTGGGCTTTAATGGAGAATCAAGTGATGATTAGGGCTCTCTTCCCTTGTCTGGAATGGATGTCTGCTACGACAATAGAGGCCATAGACTAGGGTGGCAAATCAGATGCATCCTGGGGAAAAACAGAGGCCCTTAGCATTTAACCTCATTAGGGAGTACAATAGATGTGGCTTAGGGGAACAATAATGGAGTCCAGTGCAGGAAGGCCTTTATCTTGAAGCGTATAGTGAGGATGGATGCATAACGGATTGTGTCCCTGTGGTGGATTTCGGATGATGCTGTAAATGTCTCTCTTCTGTTCCCAGGAATGTGATAATCTCTGGTGGGATGCTTTCACTACGGAGTTCTTTGAAGATGATGCCATGCTGACCATCACCTTTTGCTTGGAGGATGGACCAAAGAGATACAGTAAGTTCTCCTGTGTTTGGTTGCCATCCCTGGGTGCCCCAGGTACTGTGACTAGTAAAATCTGTCGTCCTCATCCAATAAAAATCAAAGCTGAAGAAAATGGCCAATACTTTGGAAGGGAAATACAATATGTAGCTGTCACTAAAACCTAAATTGAATATTTTAGTAGGCTCTGGTGACAACTGTCAGAGCTGATTTGGGGGACCAGCTTCAGCAGGTCCCTGGGTAAGTAGGTAGGGTCTAACTGGCTTTTGACTAGGTGTGCTTTGCCATTGTCAGGAATCTTGCTTCCCCAGGGGGGTTCAGGGTTTGAGGCCTTTCCCGTTTGGTGGTTTGGTCATTACTGTGCATGTTTTTTTTTTTTGTGTGCTTTCATAATTCACGTTTTTTGTTCACAAGGTTTCAGCATAATATTTTAAAAAAATGTCGCCAAATTTAGAACATTTGCTGCTAGGCTGTAGCCAGCCCAAACTTTGTGTAATCTGTATTCCTTGGGATTCTCCTAAGCTCGGACATCAGTTACTTCTGTCTGCTGCTGTTGAGTGTTCTCCAGTAGTGTTCAGTTGCAAAGTATTCGGTTGTGAATTTTTATTCTGCCTTCGTCAATCACTGAGAGGTTTGAGTGAGGTGGGTTGGATAAGAGGATACATATTTGAGGGGACCTTTTTAGAAGAGTCCTCCACTCCTCAGACTGCTGCCTGGAGAGGTTGTATTTCTAGAAGGGTCCTTCCCATTATCTGGAGTGATTGTAGCTCTAGAAAGGTCCTTCCCTCCCAGACCATTACCTATAGAGGTCATGGCTCTAGAAGGGTCCTTCCCTACCAGACCATTACCTGGAGTGGTTGTAGCTCTAGAAAGTTACTTCCCTCCTAGACCATTACCTGGAAAGGTCATAGCTCTAGAAGGGTCCTTCCCTACCAGACCATTACCTGGAGAGGTCATAGCTCTAGATAATTCCTTCCTGCCCAGAACTTTGCCTAGAGAGGTCATGGTTCTAGAAGGGTCCTTCCCTACCAGACCATTACCTGGAGTGCTTGTGGCTCTGTAGAGGTCCTTCCCTCCCAGACCATTGCCTGGAGAGGTGATGGCGCTAGAAGGGTCTTTCCTTACCAGACCATAACCTAGAGTGGTTATAGCTCTAGAAAGCTCCTTCCCTACCGGGCCATTAGCTGGAGTGGTTGTAGCTCTAGAAGGCTCCTTCCTGCTTAAAACCTTGTCTTGAGAGGTTGTAGCACTAACCATGACCTCTGGAAGGTCCCTTCCTTTCCAGACCATTAGCTGGAGTGTTTGTACCCCCATAAGGGTCCTTCCCTCTCAAACCAGTGCCTGGAAAGGTGGTGGCTTTAAAAGGGTCCTTCCTTTCTTCCTACCCAGACCATTGCCTGGAAAGGTCTTAGCTCTAGATCTACCTGGAGTGGTTGTAGTTCTACAACAGCCCCCCCCCCCGACCATTAGAAGGGTCCTTCTCTCTCAAACCATTACCTGGAGAGGTCGTGGCTTTAGAAGGGTCCTTCCTTCCCAGACCATTACCCAGAGAGGTCATACCTCTAGAAGAGTCCTTCACTCCCAGACCGTTTCCTAAATTGGTTGTAGCTCTAGAAAGGTCCTTCCCTTCCAGACCATTACCTGGAGGGGTCGTAGCTGTGAGAAGTCCTTGGCTCCAGGCTTTTTTCTTGGTAAGAAAGTCTACATAGGAGGGTCCAGGCCTTTTTTCTGAGGGAGAAGTAATAGAGAAGTGGGGTTTGTTCTTTTGGGGGGGGGCTGAACCTCAGGCTAAAGAATCTAAGCTGGCCGTCTGCTGTGATCTTTGCTAATGTCCATGGGTATCCTGTACGCCGGACTCTAGCTCACCAAGATAATTGGGCCAATAAAACTAAAAAAGGAGGATTGAAGGATCCAAAGTCGGTCTTTTTCAGCCATTGGTAGGGTCGGTTTGTTGGGTGCAGGCTACAGGGTGCGTCACCATTTGGTAGGCTGAAGGGCCCGTTAAATACTAATAGCTTCTTCTGGGGTGAGTGCCAATTACCAACCATTTGCATATGTCCTCTGCTGGGCTCTTTCACACATTGGCAGCCAGGGGGCATTTAAAAAACCTTATCAAAGTTTCAGATAAAACATTCTCCTTCTCGTAAGGGGGGGGGGCAGGTGAAACTCTGGCTTCTGCAATCCTCCACCAACCAAGAACCTTGAGGGCTTTGCTTGCCAGCCTCTGGCTAATAGGGAATGTTCAGGCGTGTAATCTTCAGGACATCTGTGTGACGTGGGACCTGTCTTTTTTGTTTTCTTTCTAGCAATTGGAAGGACGCTTATTCCCCGGTATTTCCGCAGCATATTCGAGGGAGGGGCCACAGAACTGTACTACGTCCTCAAACACCCCAAGGAGTCATTCCACAATAACTTTGTTTCTCTCGATTGTGATCAGTGCACGATGGTCACACAGCATGGAAAGCCCATGTTCACACAGGTAAGGGGAACTGCTGGGTAGTAGGTGTGGTTGGGGAGGGGGGGGGGGGGGGGGTGGCAAGGGCTGGGTAGTAGGTGTGGTTGGGGGGGCAGCAAGGGGGGTAATTCACACATTATGGCTTAAGTAGAACGGTTACGGGCTTCAAAGGATTTGCATATTATTAAAGCGGACCTTCAGTCATTTTTTTTCAGCTTTCCATCTATTAAATATTCTGCCCTTGTTGTTTTAACTTTGGATAGTAAAACATATTTTTTTTTTCTGCCAGTAAATCCCTTATACAGCCCACTTCCTGTTTCTTGTGTGGTCATTAGCCTAGGCTTATGACATCATGCACAGCTCACGCGCACTCTCCTGAGAGTTTGACAGGAAAGGAGAGGTTGTGAGTCATAAGAGGGCCAATGAGAGCTGCAGAGCTGGAGGTGCGTGTCTGTGTAAATCCAGGAAGTGAACAGGCAGCAGCTTCAGCTGCCCACAGTTAAAATGGCTCTGCAGCCAGACTCGGTGGAGGGATATTTCTGCAGCATATTTGGCAAATACAGTGTATATGTGTGTAATATATATATGTAGTAGTTGGAGGGAAGCTTCAGATGTTTTTATTACAGACTATGTGAGCAGACTGCAGTTCCGCTTTAACTACTTGACCACCTGGAAGATTTACCCCCTTTCCTGACCCGGCCATTTCTTTTACTGTATGGCACTGTGCCACTTTAACCACTTCAGCCATGGAAGCTTTTGCCAAATGACCAGGCCATTTTTTGTGATACGGCGCTGCGTCGCTTTAACAATTGCGCGGCCGTGCGGTGCAGCACCCCAACAAAATTGACGTCCTTTTTCTTCCCACAAATAGAGCTTTTTTTTTAAAAGTTCACTGTACTAAACATCCAAAAAAAAAAAAAGTTATCAATGTCTATTCTTCTACATATCTTTGGTAAAAAAAAAATCGCAATAAGCGTATATTAATTGGTTTGCGCAAACGTTGGTATCTACAAAATAGGGGATTGATTTATGGCAGTGATCGGTGTTTTTTTTTTTTTTTTTTTTTTTTTTTAGCAGGATTGCATTGTGGCAGACAGATCGGATACTTTTGACACTTTTTTGGGACTCTTCACATTTATACAGCGATCAGGGTCAAAATAGCCACTGATTACTGTATAAATTACTGTCAGGGAAGGGATTAACACTATGGAGCGATCAAGGGGTTAACTGTGTTCCCTGGGCTGTGTTTCTAACTGTGGGGGAGGGGACTGACTGGGAGTACAGAAAGATCGCTATTCCTGAACAGCAGTTCTCTCTCTCCTCCCCTGTCAGAACGGGGATCTGTTGGTTTACACTGGCAGATCCAATTTCTGGCTCTCCGTGGATCAATTGCAGGTGGCCCGGAGGACATTGCGGCTGCCGGCCATGGGCTTGGCATCCCCTGCTGTGCAGCGGGCGCACCTGCTATGGCTCTTAAAGGAGCTGGAGTACACCTACGGCGGTTTGCGGGAACGAGCCGACCTGTCACCGCATAATGACTGTGGCTGGTCGCAAGCGGTTAACTGACATTTGAATGGTCGTGCGACGCTGTATCCAAATAGAATTTGTCTCCCCCCCCCCACAAATAGAGCTTTCTTTTGGCGGTATTTGATCACCTCTGCGTCTTTCTTATCTTTTGCGCTATAAATGGAAAAACAGTATTTTTTACGTTCTGCTATTAAACATATCCAGTAAAAAAAAAAATCCCAATAAGCGTATACTGATTGGTTTGCATGAAAGTTTTTTTTATATATACTAGAATCTTTTTATATATTTTTTTAATTTTTTTTAATTCTACTAATGGCAGTGATCAGCGACTTGTGAGTGTGCGGCGGGAAAACTGAACCTAACTGCCGCTGACATCACCAGTGACACTAATACAGTGATCAGTGATCATATACACTGTCACTGTACTAACGACACTGGCTGGGAAGGGGTTAACACCTAGGGAGTGATCAAGGGGTTCAAATGTGTGCCCAACAATGTGTAATGTGGGCCGCTTTTACTAAGCGATCTTGTTTTATTTGCATGCTTTATGCAGGGGGTAGGCAACCCAGGGACCCTCCGGCTGTTGTGGAACTACGTTTCCCATGAGGTATTGCAAGGCTGGAAGTTGAAAGTACTCCCAGAGGCATGATGGGATTTGTAGTTCTCCAACAACTGCAGGGCCCCAGGTTGCCTACCCCCTGCTTTACAGGGGGGAATAAAAAACAGCAAGATCGCCTGTTGGTGTACAGGGCTCGGTGTTTGCTTACAACACAGAGCTCTCTTCCGCTGATTGATTGGAACCCTGCGATCAATCATTGGCTGGGACCTGCTGATCAGCTTGTGCTGTAACAATTCTCAGCACAGGGGGGCGTGCAATGCCCCATATCCGGAAGCGCTGAAGCGTATAAGATACATGATCTAGCGCACAGTGGCTGCCCCAGCCATACTAAATGTATGGGGGGGGGGGGGGCTGTCGCTAAGTGGTCAGAGTAGAATTATGATTTGAAGCAGTGGCGGCCCGTGCACTGTGGGCCCCATCCATGTGTCCGGCGTCCTGAAAGGGGATGGATTCCTATGGCGTGGGGTGGTACTTTTTATTTTTTTTCGGTGCTACCAGAGCTCATGGGGGGGGGGGGGGGGGGGGGTTGGTGCTACCAGAGCAGCCCTGAGTAGGAGTATATAAAAAGCCAGACCTTTATTTTTGTATGGTTTAGAATATAGTAGGGAATTGTAAAAAAATAATTTTCAGTTTAGGCCCCCTGCCAGCATGCTGAAAATTAGGACCATTGCTGTGTGTGTGTGTGTGTGTGTGTGTGTGTGTGTGTATGAAAGCAGTAGTCCTCTGCAGAGGTCCAGCACACCCCTTGCTGAGCCAGACCTATAGCCTGCAATTGGCAAAACTCTGCTGATTGGTAAGTGGATTCTCCTTCTCCCACACACAGACTCCTATTGGCCGTTCACTATAATTGGTTGCTTCGGTGTCCATTGGGAATGTGCTGGAGGCAGGAGCTGCCTGAGCTTTGCCTTTGCCTGGGAATACGGTTTGAAGTAAATTTTGGTCTCCGGCTTTAAAAGGGACTTGCTGACCATTGCCAACCTCCTTTTTAAAATTGCTGTTTGACTGGCTGTGTATGGAGTTATTGCTTTCTGAACCCCTGACCCAAAACCAAATATGCCGCATGTCAAATGATTGATTTCCTGATCTGCATATTCAGGTCCAAAAGAGGCCAGCAATTTGAAAGCAGTTGTGTTTTTTTTTAATTTTTTATTATTAAGATTGTACTGTGAACAGCACCAAATGGACCTGACAACCAATCACAACTCAGGGGCTGCCGCTTGTAGGTCTGGGCTTCTAATACTGTATATTGACTGCTAATACTGTATATTGAAATAACAAGGGAGACATCTAGTGGTCAGTTATTGTTAAGACAGCCAAGGTTTTACAGATACTCTGCATTGTACTGTAATCTGTGTCTCCATGAAAAAACTTTATTTTAAGTTTTGGATGGTGTAGGAAAGAGGCAGCAATAAGAACTTTAGATGGTGACCGTGTCCCCATAGAGATTTGCTTCTCTATTTTAATATATATATATATATTATATTGTATGTGTGTATGTAAACACACATTGTAATATAATCATACATTACATGTACTTTTATTTTCTTTTAAGTGTGTGTGTGTGTGTGTGTATATATACGTATGTGTTCTGAGTGGAACCTGTCCTGTTATACCGCTGTATGGTCTTGGCCACCGTGCTGCAGCTCAGTTTCAGGGTCTTGGCAATCTTCTTATAGCCTAGGCCATCTTTATGTAGAGCAACAATACTTTTCTTTCATATACTCAGAGTTCTTTGCCATGAGGTGCCATGTCGAACTTTCTTTGACCAATATGAGAGAGTGAGAGCGATAAGACCAAATTTAGCACACTTGCTCCCCATTCACACCTGAGACCTTGTAATACTAATGAGTCACATGACCCCGGGGAGGGAAAATTGCTAATTGGACCCAATTTGGACATTTTCACTTAGGGGTGTATAAACTTTTGTTGCCAACGGTTTAGACATTAATGGCTGTGTGTTGAGTTATTTTGAGGGGACGGCAAATTGACACTGTTATACAAGCTGTACACTCACTACTTTACATTGTAGACAAGTGTCATTTCTTCAGTGTTGTCACATGAAAAGATGGAAGAAAAAATTTACAAATATGTAAGGGGTGTACTCACCTATTTTATTTTATATTTTTATATATATATAATTGTGTGTGTATATGTTTGTATGTGTGTGTGTGTATATGTGTGTGTATATGTATGTATATGTGTATGTCACGCCACATGGACAAAGAAACAAACGGCTATTTCTTCAGAATAAGAAAAGGTAGAAATCTGCAACAATGTTTATTCCAATCCCTGCAATGTACAGAGATCACCCCGGGGGGTTTGGTTCTCAGCGAAAGTGGAGTTACTCTTTAAGTATGGAGTCCTTGAATGATAACCCCTTCTTTTGAAAATTTCCTGGGCCCTACAAATCCAATAACAAATCCAATGGCACTTTTCTGAGGCACTGCCCCGGAACAAGCATGCAGTTTTGACTTCACTCTCACTATCTGGATCCACATTCTTGTCTTCAAAAAATATTGGAGCTCATTGTTGACACCTCCCCATATTTCTGCCAGTTCAGGATTCTTTTGCAGGCTCACACAGGGCTCAGTATAGCAGAGGCGGCTTTTTTTTTTGTTTTGTTTTTTGTTTTGTTTTTTGTTTTGTTTTTTGTTTTGTTTTTTGTTTTGTTTTTTGTTTTGTTTTTTGTTTTGTTTTTTGTTTTTGTTTTTGGCACATATGGACCTTTAAAAGAATATTGAATTCTAGCAAACAAAATCCTTTGTTATGGGAGATATGATATCCATTCTCCTTTTAGGAACAGGCATATGCTCCATTTTTAGTCCACAATATTGGGGGGGGGGGGGGGGGGGAGATGCAGAGAATCTGGAGCAGCTGTGTATGGCAGCCAATCAGCTTCCAGGTCTTATTTGTCAAAGCTGAAGTTAGCGGATTGGCTGCCATGCACAGCTGCACCCGATTCTGAGTGCACCAGTTTTAGTAAGTTGCCTCCTTTATGTTTTTGCATGATGTGTTTTTTATTTTTTTTAGATGGATATTCCATTAATACATTGAAATTGTCTCTCTAGGTGTGCGTAGAGGGGCGGTTATACCTGGAGTTCATGTTTGATGACATGATGAGGATAAAAACGTGGCATTTCAGCATCCGGCAACATCGAGAACTCATTCCCCGCAGTATCCTCGCCATGCACGTGAGTGCAGAGAATTCAACAATATACGTAAAATGTCTATAATTAAAAAAAAAAAAATGTAAAAAAAGAAAAAATTAATGCAGCTATGTGTTCATTTAACCACTTGCCCTGCGGAAGGTTTTACCCCCACCCCCCCATGACCATGCCGTTTCTTGCTATACAGCACTGCGCTACTTTAACTGGTAATTGCGCAGTCGTGTAACGATGTACTCAAATACAATTTATATAATTTTTTTTTTTTTTTTCACACAAATAGAGCTTTCTGTTGGTGGTATTTGATCACCACTCTGCATTTTTTAATTTTTATTCTATAAACAAAAATTTGGGGAAAAAAAATATTTTTTTACTTTTGTTATAAAACATCTCCAATAAAATCTAATTTGTTCATAAGTTTAGGCCAAAATATATTCTGCTACATGTCTTTGGTTAAAAAAACCAAAAAAAAAACAATCCCAATAAGTATATATTAATTGGTTTGTTATATCGTCTACAAACTATGGGATATATACTGGAATTTAAGCAGCTATAGACACTTTACTGTAATGGCGGTGATCGGCGGCTTATAGTGGGACTGTGATAGTGTGGCAGGAAATCCGACATTAACTGACCCTCGTTGGGAGGGACACTGACACCGCCAGTGACACTAATACAGTGATCTGTGATTATACTATACACTGTCACTGTACTAATGACACTGGCTGGAAAGGGGTTAAAGTGTTTGTAAACGATCACTTTGTGAAACAACCCATTCAGGTTTAAAATAAAAATGAAAGACATAACATTGATGTATAGATAAATAAAAATAAAATTCTAAATGCATTTTTTTTCCCTTTTTTTTTTTTTATAAGTGATCCAATTCCCTCTGTTCTCAGCTCCATAAGAGCTGGGGGAGGAGAAGCAGCACACTGAGCTTCCCAGTGAATGTGCAGCAGGGGCATGTCAGAACAAGTCTGATAATTGGAGGGGAGGAGGCTGAGTTCCCAGCATAGCTAGAGAACTGACATGCTGTGCTCTTATGCTTAGTGTGGTCGGTTTTTAATAGGAAAGCAGAGGGACTTCACACTAAGCAAGCAATACAAAGAGAACAGGAGACTTTTATATACAAGTACATGGTACAGCAGATGCATATCGGGGATATGAAGTGTTGGAGAAACAACTTGGGCAAGCAAGAGGTTAATTGTGTGCCTAACAAGCAGGGGTGTAGCGTTGGTTGTCAGCATGAGGGGCAAGGAAAGTAATTTGCAACCCCTAACCCAGGGACTTTTAGCACTCACGAGTCCCTTCCCCTAGTATAGTAGTGCTGACCGGACCTTGGTTCCTACGCTGACCGGACCTTGGTTCCTACGCTGACCGGACCTTGGTTCCTACGCTCCTGACCGGACCTTGGGCTCCTACGCTCCTGACCCGGACCTTGGGCTCCTACGCTCCTGACCCGGACCTTGGGCTCCTACGCTCCTGACCCGGACCTTGGGCTCCTACGCTCCTGACCCGGACCTTGGGCTCCTACGCTCCTGACCCGGACCTTGGGCTCCTACGCTCCTGACCCGGACCTTGGGCTCCTACGCTCCTGACCCGGACCTTGGGCTCCTACGCTCCTGACCCGGACCTTGGGCTCCTACGCTCCTGACCCGGACCTTGGGCTCCTACGCTCCTGACCCGGACCTGGGCTCCTACGCTCCTGACCCGGACCTGGGCTCCTACGCTCCTGACCCGGACCTGGGCTCCTACGCTCCTGACCCGGACCTGGGCTCCTACGCTCCTGACCCGGACCTGGGCTCCTACGCTCCTGACCCGGACCTGGGCTCCTACGCTCCTGACCCGGACCTGGGCTCCTACGCTCCTGACCCGGACCTGGGCTCCTACGCTCCTGACCCGGACCTGGGCTCCTACGCTCCTGACCCGGACCTGGGCTCCTACGCTCCTGACCCGGACCTGGGCTCCTACGCTCCTGACCCGGACCTGGGCTCCTACGCTCCTGACCCGGACCTGGGCTCCTACGCTCCTGACCCGGGCCTGGGCTCCTACGCTCCTGACCCGGGCCTGGGCTCCTACGCTCCTGACCCGGGCCTGGGCTCCTACGCTCCTGACCCGGGCCTGGGCTCCTACGCTCCTGACCCGGGCCTGGGCTCCTACGCTCCTGACCC
This sequence comes from Lithobates pipiens, assembly GCF_037356315.1. Classification (NCBI taxonomy): domain Eukaryota; kingdom Metazoa; phylum Chordata; class Amphibia; order Anura; family Ranidae; genus Lithobates; species Lithobates pipiens. The sequence continues at coordinate 234,984,260 of NW_027507787.1, forward strand.
GGGCCTGGGCTCCTACGCTCCTGACCCGGGCCTGGGCTCCTACGCTCCTGACCCGGGCCTGGGCTCCTACGCTCCTGACCCGGGCCTGGGCTCCTACGCTCCTGACCCGGGCCTGGGCTCCTACGCTCCTGACCCGGGCCTGGGCTCCTACGCTCCTGACCCGGGCCTGGGCTCCTACGCTCCTGACCCGGGCCTGGGCTCCTACGCTCCTGACCCGGACCTTGGGCTCCTACGCTCCTGACCCGGACCTTGGGCTCCTACGCTCCTGACCCGGACCTTGGGCTCCTACGCTCCTGACCCGGACCTTGGCTCCTACGCTCCTGACCCGGACCTTGGCTCCTACGCTCCTGACCCGGACCTGGGCTCCTACGCTCCTGACCCGGACCTGGGCTCCTACGCTCCTGACCCGGACCTGGGCTCCTACGCTCCTGACCCGGACCTGGGCTCCTACGCTCCTGACCCGGACCTGGGCTCCTACGCTCCTGACCCGGACCTGGGCTCCTACGCTCCTGACCCGGACCTGGGCTCCTACGCTCCTGACCCGGACCTGGGCTCCTACGCTCCTGACCCGGACCTGGGCTCCTACGCTCCTGACCCGGACCTGGGCTCCTACGCTCCTGACCCGGACCTGGGCTCCTACGCTCCTGACCCGGACCTGGGCTCCTACGCTGACCTTCCTGCTTCTCCTTTCCCTGTCCAATCACAGGCTGGAAGAGGGACCAGACCTGTGTAATTGTTACTGAACTGCAGAGGTCACCAGGCCAGCTGTGCTGTCTGGCAGAGCTGTGTCCATTTTGTGAATAAATGGGCAGAGATGCAAAAATTTTAAGAAGGTAAAACGGAATCCATACATGGATCCCTAGCACACTGCATGCTGGGACAATTTTCAGTGGTTATGTGGATTAAATGTGTGTAGTAAAAAACAAAAAAAACAAAAAAAAAACATGAATGTAAAATAAAATGTTTAAATTCACTGGTTATACCAGAAGCGGCATGCAAGTTTTATAGTGTTGGGCTATATATAGGTGGATTTTCACTTTATAGATCCACCAAGAATTTTTGATTTGCAATCTGAACTGTATCTTTCTCCTTTTTAGGCCCAGGACCCACAAATGTTGGACCAGCTGTCAAAGAACATCACAAGATGTGGACTATCGAACTCTACACTCAACTACCTCCGAGTAAGGAAGCTACACTATACATTCTATCGAACTCTACACTCAACTACCTCCGAGTAAGGAAGCTACACTATACATTAGATAAATCCCTATTCCATAACGTACAGATAGTAACCTTTTTCAAAGACCCGGGGAAAAAAAAAAAAAAAGATATGTAGACCATGCAATATGCTCAAGTTTGTGAACCCCCAACCTTCACACTTTTTATGAGCTGGTTGGACATCTGATTCCAAAATGATGGGCATTACAATTGGTCCCCCTATGTGACTTGAACATCCTCCACTCTTCTTGGAAGGCTTTCCACAAGATTTCGTCCTGTCTTTAGGAATTTGTGCCCATTTATGAGATCAGACACTGAAGCCGGATGAGACCTGGATTGCGTGTTGGGCACCAAAAATGGCAAATGGCTTGAAGTCATTCCAATGTTGTTCAGTAGGGTTGTGGTCAGGGCTTTGTACAGGGCACTCAAATTCCTCCACACCAAGTTGGTTTACCCATGTCTAGATGTTGGATGAGAAGACCTTGGTTGTAATTGGCGTTCTATTCATCTCAAAGGTTTCCAGTAACATTGAGATTGTGGGGAGTTGATGAGGGACGCAATGCATGAATAAAAAGTCATAGCAAACAATTTATCACTTTTTTTTTTATTTTTATTAGTGTATGACCAAAAACATGGTTGATGCATTTTGGAGAATTGGGCTCCCCTTCTTCAGGACTTTGGTCATAGGAACTGCAGTCTTGGTACCAATATAATATCCATGTTCTGAAGTATTTGTTTCCCATTTCTGGGAAAGGTCGCCTATAAACCACAGATCGGATAAGAACTGTATATTACTGTATTCTCATTTGCAGGATGCAGAGGATAGCTTTGATGTCTGCTGGTCTGTTCTGTAGAGTATGCTGTACAATGGGCTGATGGCTCCACAGTATTTCTGTAGCTGGCAGTAGGAGAGGCTATGATCTTTCGGATGTTGTCCTACCATACTCCCATTTTATCCAATGTGCCCAGGCTAGTATCATGGTAGATAAGGTCTTGTAATTCCAACAAATCACAGTGTTTACAGGGAACCTCTCACCTGTGCTAGGAGCATGCAGGGAGGGCTGCCTGCTATTTATCCAACAGGAGAGAAAAACCTCTTCTGTGCCCCTCTCCAAGTTTACCTTTGGTAAAGGGGACCTAACTTTTCCTGCCAACTTCCATTCTGGTGCCCAGTCAGGATGCCTCAGTGGCCAGAAGGGGGGGGCGCTCTCATTGGACCGTTTTTCTTGACGATAAGTTGAGAAACTCATTTGACACTCTATAGATTTCCTCTTTGTTCCCACATAAAAGGCAGGGTTTTGGAGGAGCTGGGTCAGCCTAGACCGGGGATATGCAATTAGCGGATCTCCAGCTGTTGCAAAACTACAAGTCCCACAATGCCTCTGTCTCTGGGTGTCATGCTTGCGGCTGTCAGAGTCTCGCTATGCCTCATGGGATTTGTAGTTCTGCAACAGCTGGAGGTCCGATAATTGCATATTCCTGGCCTAGACAGTAAAGGAGGGGTCTATGACCTGCAAGGAGGGAGGGGGCTGTGCTAAGAAACTGTATATATTTATATACATTATAGTTTATATAAACTAATCAAGACTTTTAGAATTTCCTTATTTTATGATGTATACCGTATTTATCTGCGTATAACACGCACCCCAAGTTTAGGAGGGAATTTTAAGGGGAAAAAAAAAACTTACATTTAAATGCCCATCAATGCAGCCTTGTCATTGTCATTTGCAGCCTTGCCGTTTTAAAAATGGCGCCGCCGAGATACAGAGTCGGATGTCCTGTGGCTCTCGGGCGTTCTTGGCAGCTTTCGGTGGCTCACGCGGGACTGCGAGCACTATTTTCCCCTGATTTTAAGGGGGGGAGAAAGTGTGTTATACATCAATAAAAATAAAAAATAAAGCGTGTGTATATATATGTGTGTGTGTGTGTGTGTGTGTGTGTGTGTGTATATATATATATATATATATATATATATATATATATATATATATATATTAATAAATATATATATGTATATATAATATATGTGTGTGTGTGTGTGTGTGTATGTATGTATGTGTGTATATATATATATATATGTGTATATATATATATGTATATATATGTGTGTGTGTATATATATATATATATATATATATATATGTGTATATGTGTGTGTATATATGTGTGTTTATATTATTCTACAAATATATTATACAGTCCATCCATTTTCTTATGTTACAGCCTTATTTCAAAATGGATTAAATTCATTATTTTCCTCAAAATTCTACACATAACCCAGAATGACAAGATGAAAGAACTTTGTTTGAAATCTTTGCAAATTTATTAAAAATTAAAAGATCCCGCGTACATAAGTATCACAGCCTTTGCCATGACGCTCAAAATTGAGATCATGTACAATCAGCTGAATTTATCACAGGTGGACTCCAATCAAGTTATAGAAACATCTCTAGGATGATCAGTTTTCACTGATTTGAAAATATTCGAACAAATTCCCCATGGGGCTTTTTAGCAGCAATGAGCAACAGATGCAGTGGTAAAAATTGAATTTGATGATTTTTTTTATCAACCAAGTGATCAAACTTCAAAGTTACAGGAATTTAAAAGATGAGCTCTGGTGTACATATAAGCGATCAAATGTGGTTTAGGAAACAGCATTCGTTATAGATTTTTTTTTTTTGCAAAACAATTGTTTTATGTAGGATTCCCTGTCCTCTTTGACTAAATATCTATTTGATGTATGGAAATGCCCCAGTGCATTTCGACCTTGGGAAATTTCGGTCTTCCTCAGGGGGTTTCTCACATTTCTGTGGGTACATCAAGGGGACAAATTCCTATATTTACCCTTTCCACCAAGTAAATTAGTTTGAACCAGAGACTTCCATAAAAAACTTTTCCCTGGAGGTGGTCCCAAACACTGCCGCAATACTGTCCCCACCCGGTCCCCCCAAAGGAGAAGGGGGAGAGGGAGCAGCTGCGGCGGTGTATGGGGCCACCTCCAGGGAAAAGGTTTGGCTTTTAAGGGAAGTCTCTGGTTCAAGCGAATTTGTCACAGAAATGTGAGAAACCCCCTGAAGAAGACTGTAATTTCCAAAGGTTGAAATGCATTGGGGCATTTCCATACATCAGATGGATATTTAGTCAAAGATGACAGGGAATCATACATAAAACAATTGTTTTGCAAAAAGAAATCTATAATGAATGCTGTTTCCTAAACCACATTATATGTACACCAGAGCTCATATTTTAAATTCCTGTACCTTTTTGAAGTTTGATCACTTGGTGGTTGATAAAATCATCAATTATTTTTTACCACTGCATCTGTTGCTCATTGCTGCTAAAAAAGCCCCATGGGGAATTTGTTTGAATCTTTAAAAATTTTTGTATCTGGGTGTGCAGCCTTCACAGACTCCCATGTGTGTCTTTTCTTGCTAGAGTTTTCACTGATCATCCTTGAGATGTTTCTACAACTTGACTGTGGTAAATTCAGTTGATTGGGCCTGATTTGGAAAGGCACACACCTGTCTATATAGAAGGTCCCACAGTTAACAGTGCGTGTCAGCACACAAAGCAAGCCATGAAGTCCAAGGAATTGTCTGTAGACCTCCGAGACAGGATTCTATGGAGGCACCGATCTGGGGGAGGGTACAGAAATGTTTTTGAAGCATTGAAGGTCCCAATGAGAACAGTGGCCTCCATCTCTAAATGGAAGAAGTTTGGAACAACCAGGACTCTTCCTAGAGTGGGCCGCCCTGCCAAACTGAGTGATCGGGGGAGGAGGGTCTTAGTCGGGGAGGTGACCAAGAACCCGATGGTCACTCTGACAGAGCTCCAGTGTTTCTCTGTTGAGAGAGGAGAACCTTCAAGAAGAAAAACCATCTCTGCAGCACTCCACCAATTGGGCCTGTATGGTAGAGTGGCAGGACGGAAGCCACTCCTCAGGAAAAGGCTCATGACAGACCACCTGGAGTTTGCCAAAAGGCACCTAAAGGACTCTGACCATGGGAAACAAAAGTTTCTGGTCCGATGAAACAAAGATTGAGCTCTTTGGTCTGAGCGTCATGTCTGGAGGAAACCAGGCACTGCTCATCACCTGGCCAATACCATCCCTACAGTGAAGCATGGTGGTGGAAGCATCATGCTGTGGGGGATGTTTTTCAGTGGCAGGAACTGGGAAACTAGTCAGGATTGAGGGAAAGATGAATGCAGCAATGTACAGAGACATCCTTGATGAAAATTTGCTCGAGCGCTCGGGACCTCAGACTGGGGCGAAGGTTCATCTTCCAACAGGACAACAAATGACCCTAAGCACACATTCAAGATAACAAGAGTGTCTATGGGACAACTCTGTGAATGTACTTGAGTGGCCCAGCCAGAGTCCAGACTTGAACCCGATTGAACATCTCTGGAGAGATCTGAAAAACGATCGTGCACCGACACTCCCCATCCAACCTGATGGAGCTTGAGAGGTCCTGCAAAGAAGAAGAATGGGAGAAACTAGGTGTGCCAAGCTTGTAGCATCATACTCAAAAAGACTTGAGGCTGTAATTGGTGCCAAAGGAGCTTCACCAAAGTGTTGAGCAAAGGCTGTGATTACTTATGTACATGGGAGTTTTTTTTTTCCTTTTTTAATTTTTATAATTAATTTGCAAATTTGGGGAATTGTTTGTAGAATTTTGAGGAAAATAATTCGATCCATTTTGGAATAAAGCTGTAACATAACAAAATGTGGAAAAAAGTCAAGTGCTGTGAATACTTTCCGGATGTACAGTGTGTGTAATATATAATGTTTATTATAAGTATAAAATAATATAATAAAATGTAATTGTGTGTAAAGGAAAAATGCTTGCGTTTTTTTTTTTTTTTTTCTCCCCCACACAATTTTTGGTGACAGGGTCTCTTTAGCTGTAGTGGAGGTGTATGTGAAGAGCAGCTTCTCTTCAATCGTACATAATTCGCTCACTGATTATTCTTCTTTCCCCCTCCCAGCTCTGCGTAATTCTAGAGCCGATGCAGGAGCTCATGTCCCGACACAAGACGTACAGTTTGAGTCCCCGGGATTGCCTCAAGACGTGTCTCTTTCAGAAATGGCAGAGGATGGTTGCACCACCAGGTGAGTAAACCTTTATTACAGTTGTCCTACCCTCCCCTACCCCTGACAGCATTGTAAAAACCTGTCCCCCCCCCCCCCCCTTTCTTGCAGCTGAGCCAGCCCGACAGGCCCCCAATAAGAGGAGGAAAAGGAAGATGTCTGGAGGGAGCACAATGAGCTCTGGAGGGGGCAACACAAATAACAGCAACAGCAAAAAGAAGAGCCCCGCCAGCACGTTCGCCCTCTCCAGTCAGGTACCTGTAAGCATCACCTTTTAATTTTCCTTATATACGTACAAATTCTGAGCTTAGATTAATATAGGTATTTAAAAGAAAAAAAAAAAAAAAAGCAGCCAGCACAAGGTTTCAGATACAAAACCTACCATAAACAACAATAGGAGTCTGATCTCCAGAACCGCTCCCAGTAGAGATAGGAATAAAGTTGGATGATGACCAGAACCCAATGGCACTTGGCCAAAGACGCTTGAGGGATAAATCCCAAACATGTCCGCAGTAGATGGCGTGATCTAAATGTTCGCTCCAGCTCCACTCGCATGGCACAGAAACATGTAAAAAAAAAAAAAAAAAAAATCAAAGCTCATAGTGCAGTATATTCTTAAAAATAGTATTTGTTAGGTTTATGGTGCATTCACATCAAATTTAAGATAAACCAGCATAACAGTAAGCTGCAGGGCCATAACTCCCACAGTGCTATCCCTCTAGTGGTCACTGTGCGTGATGTCACATTAGGCAGCACCCTATGTGTTTCGTCATCTGTTTTGACGTCGTCAGGGGTGTTTCTTTCAATTCTCCTTTTTTTTTCCCCCCCCTTCAAAAAGAGCACACAGTTCATTATATTTGCCTCGGCCAGTCAATGCAGCCTTCCATTCTGCTTTGCAACTACCAAACATGTAGCATGATGGGAAATTAAAGAACCTGTGTGGCTGTTAAGCCAGCCATAGATTATGCAATTTTCTTTCCTTCAACCTCTGGTTGTCCTACCCTCCCCCACCCCTGAAAATTTGTTAGATTCCCCAATCTACACAGTCAGTGTTGGGGGAATTCCTTTCCGCTGCGCTACTGTATTCTGACAGCAGGAGTTTTCCCAGCAGTCAGAATACAATGATCACTGCCAGCAGCTATAGCTGCTGGCAGTGATCGCGCAAAAAAAAAAAACAGACGGGCTGGTTGTACTGGAGTCCATTGATGGATCAACTTTAGTACAACCAGCCTGTCCATAGGCTGATCGAAATTTGGATACCTCCTGCTGAACCAGCCATATTTTAATCCATCTATGGCTGCGAAAAACTGTCTGGCCATCGGATAGCCACCGCCCCGTACTGCGCAGCGCTTGCGCAGTAAGGAGGAGAAGGAGACTCCGAAAGTCTCCGGAGAACAACGGCGCCTGCGCACTGAGTCCAGGTGCCCCACCATCCAAGTGGACATACGGTAGCACATAGTAACAGGGCCCCTCACGGGCTGGCTTTGCTTGCCACGCTTCGGGCACGGCCTCGCTTCGCTCGGCTATTTCTTATTCTTGGATGGTGAGGCTTGAACCTGGACTCACGGCGCAGGCGCTGTTCACCTTTCGGAGACCTTCAGCGTCTCGTTGTCCTCCGTACTTCGCAAGAGCAGTACAGGTAGGACACTATCCGACGGGGGACAGTATTCTGCACATCACCAGCCTTACTCAGCTCTGCAAGTACGTAGCTCGCTCCCCAGGGATGAGGGGTGTGACTATTACTCAGCTCTACCAGTACAAAGCCCACTTCCCAGGGATGAGGGGTGTGGCTGATACTCGGCTCTACTAGTACAAAGCCCACTCCCCAGGGATGAGGGTTACTCGGCTCTACTAGTGCAAAGCCCACTTCCCAGGGATGAGGGTTACTCGGCTCTACTAGTGCAAAGCCCACTTCCCAGGGATGAGGGTTACTCGGCTCTACTAGTGCAAAGCCTACTTCCCAGGGATGAGGGTTACTCAGCTCTACTAGTGCAAAGCCCACTTCCCAGGGATGAGGGTTACTGGGCTCTACTAGTGCAAAGCCCACTTCCCAGGGATGAGGGTTACTGGGCTCTACTAGTGCAAAGCCCACTTCCCAGGGATGAGGGTTACTCGGCTCTACTAGTGCAAAGCCCACTTCCCAGGGATGAGGGTTACTCGGCTCTACTAGTGCAAAGCCCACTTCCCAGGGATGAGGGTTACTCGGCTCTACTAGTACAAAGCCCACTCCCCAGGGATGAGGGTTACTCGGCTCTACTAGTACAAAGCCCACTTCCCAGGGATGAGGGTTACTCGGCTCTTTTTGTACAAAGCCCACTTCCCAGGGATGAGGGTTACTCGGCTCTACTAGTACAAAGCCCACTTCCCAGGGATGAGGGTTACTCGGCTCTTTTTGTACAAAGCCCACTTCCCAGGGATGAGGGTTACTCGGCTCTACTAGTACAAAGCCCACTTCCCAGGGATGAGGCGTGTGCCTGTTGGCGCTGCCAGCACAGATGGCCAGTAGGTATGTAAAAAAAAGTTGGATGCTTACCAGAACCCAATAGCTCTCACACTACTGAGTAATCAAAAACACTATCGCAAACATGCGATAGTTGGTAGTTGGTGTGTTTAAAATGTTTGCTCCGATTTTACTCGCATGGCACAGAAACATGAAAAAAAATCAAAACTCATAGTGAAGTATAACACCCTCAAAATAGTATTTATTAGGTTTAAAATAGTGCCCTCACATTAAATCGAAGGTAAACCAGCATAACAGTAAGTTGCAGGGCTGTAACATCCACAATGTAATCCCTCCAGGGGACTCTGTGCATAATGACGTCACGTTAGCCACGGCCCTGCATGTTTTGTCATATGTTTTGCCACCAAGGACATGACTTTTAATTTTTCTATTTTCCTCTCTTAAAAAAAAAAAAAAAGAGCACACGGTTCATTATATTTGCCCCGACCAGTCAATGCAGCCTTCCATCTGCGTTGCAACTACCAAACATGTAGCATGATGGGAAACTAAAGATCCGGCCGTGGCATTTGTAAGAACTGAATCCTCACTGTTATAACAGTGAGAATTTGGTTCTTAACCGTGCAGCCCTACCTCTCTGGAGGTTGGAGTTTGTGTTGTTGCTCTCCTGTATTCTCTCCCTGTCAAATCAGTGTTGGCCTGTGATACCCCCATGGAGGCTGGCCTTTCCACTGCCTGAGCTCAGGAATTATAACTGGCACTCTACTCTGCCCAGGTTGCTGCAGGAGGGAAAAACTGTAATTTACCAAATCATTTAGTTTTTTTTATTTCCCCCATATTCCTTTCAGCACCTGTTGTATAGATCTTTTTTTTTTGTTTAAGTATTTTATCAGCATTGAGCTCTAGCAGGAGATGGGAGCCTTAGACTCTGACACTTTCACTCTGATAGGAGAGAATAGAAGCAAATAAAAGCACAAAGTCTCAGAGGTAAAGCTGCATCATTGTAAAAAATCAGGAGTGAATAATCAGATTGGTTACATACAGTGCCTTGAAAAAGTATTCATACCCCTTGAAATGTTCCACATTTTGTCATGTTAAAACCAAAAACGTAAATGTATTTTATTGGAATTTTATGTGATAGACTAACACTAGGCCCTTGTACACACGGTTGGAGATTCCGACGGAATGTGTCCGATCGGACTGTTTTGTCGGATATTCCGACTGTGTGTGGTCTCCATCGGAGTATCCGACGGACCAAATTTTTGAACTTGTTGGTAAAATTTTCCGACAAAATGCTCCGATCGGACATACTCCGATCATGTGTAGAGAATTCCGATCGGACAAAGTGCCACGCATGTTCAAATCAAATTCCTACACCAAAGCTATTGGCTACTAGCCTGAACGTAGTCCCATCGTAATGAAATAACGTCCTCACAGTCTGCACAATCGGATTTCCCGACAACTTCGTCCGACCGTATACAACAGTTTCGGACAAAATCTGACGGATTTGGTTGTCAGAATCTCCGACCGTGTGTACAAGGGCTTTGTGGCACATAATTGTTAAGTGGAAGGTAAAATGATAAATGGTTTTCAACATTTTTTACAAATAAATATGTGAAAAGTGTGGCGTGCATTTGTATTCAGCCCCCTTTACTCTGATACGCCTAACTAAAATCTAGTGGAACCAATTGCCTTCAGAATTCACCTAATTAGTAAATAGAGTCCACCTGTGTATAATTTAATCTTGGTATAAATACAGCTGTTCTGTGAAGCCCTCAGAGGTTTGTTGGAGAACCTTATTGAACAAACAGCATCATGAAGGCCAAGGAACACACCAGACAGGTCAGGGATAAAGTTGTGGAGAAGTATAAAGCAGGGTTAGGTTATAAACAAAATATCCCAAGCTTTGATCAGCTTTGTTCAATCCATCATCGGAAAGAGTATGGGCACAACTGCAAACCTACCAAGACATGGTCGTCCACATAAACTGACCGGCCGGGCAAGGAGAGCATTCATCAGAGAAGCAGCCAAGAGGCCCATGGTAACTCTGGAGGAGCTGCAGAGATCCACAGCTCTGGTGTGAGAATCTGTCCACAGGACAACTATTAGTCGTGCTCTGCACAAATCTGGTCTTTATGGAAGAGTGACAAGAAGACATTGGTGAAAGAAAGTCATAAGAAGTCCTGTTTGCAGTTTGTGAGAAGCCATGTGGGGGACACAGCAAACATGTCGAAGAAGGTGATCTGGTCAGGTGAGACCAAAATTGAACTTTTTGGCCTAAAAGCAAAACGCTATGTGTGGCGGAAAACTAATATCACCCTAAACACACCATCCCCACTGTGAAACATGGTGGTGGCAGCATCATGTGGGGATGCTTTTCTTCAGCAGGGGCAGGGAAGCTGGTCAGACTTGACGGAAAGATGGATGGAGCCAAATACAGGGCGACCTTAGAAGAAAACCTGTTAGAGTCTGCAAAAGACTTGAGACCGGGGCAGAGGTTCACCTTCCAGCTGGACAACGACCCAAAACATACAGCCAGAGCTACAATGAAATGGTTTAGATCAAAGCATATTCATGTGTTAGAATGGCCCAGTCACAGTCCAGACCTAAATGCAATTGAGAATCTGTGGCAAGACTTGAATATTGCTGTTCAGACGCTCTCCATCCAATCTGAGAGAGCTTGACCTCTTTTGCAAGAAGAATGGGCAGAAATGTCCCTCTCTAGATGTCCAAAGCTGGTAGAGACACCCCCAAAAAGACTTGCAGCTGTAATTGCAGAGAAAAAATGTTGAATACTATTTATCATTTTCCTTCCACTTCACAATTATGTGCCACTTTGTGTTGGTCCATCACATAAAATACATTTACGTTTTTGGTTGTAACATGATAAAATGTGAAAAATTTCAAGGGGTATGAATACTTTTTCAAGGCACTGTAGTTACATAGTCTGGCTAAAAAAAAAAAAAAAAAAGTCCATCTAGTCCAACCAATAATAAAAGATTATAACAGACAGGTATGGCAGCGTGTGTTTATCAATGCAGCGCTAAAGTGTGAAAGGGTCCTAAAATGGCTAAAGCCTTTGCAATTTAAAGGTCTCCCTCATGAATTGGTGGCATTCATATGCCACCATTTCATCTAATCGGGTAAAGGATGGCGATCTTTTCATAGTTCGTGCCACCCTTTGCCAGCGTGTCAGGTCCTCAGGACCAATGTCATTGTACAGAACTTTGAAATTGCGCCCCCCCCAGTATACTGACTTGCCGTCTCTTTGATTGGGTCACTATACCTGGAAACAAGCACACAATTCCTGGAAACCAATCCTTAGTTTCTGTTGGCCGCTTGTTTTCCCAACTTGTCAAGGAACTTCGATTTATCAAAGGAGAGATAAATGTGTTTCCTTGTATTTAGAAGTGCCGGGCACAGCAGTGTTGTCCTAGTGAGCAACTGACCTGGAACGTGCGTACAGGACGTGCGTGTCGGCTTCAATACAACAGGAACACCAAGCCAAATGGTGCAAAACCAGGTTTTATGATCTTAGTGTGACCATCTAAAACAAGGATATGCAATTCGTGGACCTCCGGCTGTTTCAGAACTACAAGTCCCATGAGACTTGGCAAGACTCTGACAACCACAAGCATGACACGCAGAAGCAGAGGCATGATGGGACTCGTAGTTTTGCAACAGCTGGAGGTCCACTAATTGCATATCCCTGATCTAAAACATCCAAAGTGTTTCGGGGTCCAACCCACTACCCCGCCATGAGGGCTTAGCGAGCTTCAAGGGACTTGGTAACACTAAATTTCCAAGTCCATAGAAGCATGGATAAAGGTAAGCCAGGGTGAAGGGGGAAGTGACTTGGCCACTGAGATGCGTTTGCTGTTTTATGTGATGATGCTATGAACCAACAAAGCAATTTAAAGTCTTTCTCCATTTGCTTTGGTGCTCCTGATGTACTTTGACCATGTTTTCAGCCATGTTGGTGGTACCTACAGGTGGAGAGCTTAACTTAAGAAGCATTACCAGAGCCAGTGAACTGATTGGTTATGTTAATTCTTTTGAACAAATAAGTGTTGAAGTGCCAGCACATCTAGGATGACTTCTTAAGAGTTTCCACTGGTTAGCCGTCACTTGCTTCACGCTTGATCCAGATCCGTGATGCACCAGGTAATAAAGCCAGGATAAGTGGACAGCCTTCCACTGAAGTCTGGAGCTGTAATAGCAACAACCCACCAGCTACCTACAGTGCATACGGAAAGTATTTACAGCACTTCACTTTTTCCACATTTTATGTTACAGCTTTATTCTAAAAAATACAATTCATTCTTTTCCTCTAAATTCTACAAACAATCCCCCATAATGACCACGTGAAAGAAGTTTGAAATCTTTGCAAATTTATTAAAATTAAAAAAGGGGGAAAAAGAAAATCTCATAAGCATCACAGCCTTTGCTCAATATTTTGGTGAAGCACCTTTGGCACAAATTGCAGCCTCAAGTCTTGAGTATACTGCAAGCTCGGCACACCTATTTTTTTGGAAGTTTCTCCCATACTTCTTTGCAGGACCTCACAAGCGTCATCAGGTTGGATGGGGAGTGTTGGTGCACGGTCGTTTTTCAGATCTCTCCAAAGATGTTCAATCGGATTCAAGTCTGGGCTCTGGCTGGGCCACTCGAGGACATTCACAGAGTTGTTCGGTAGCCACTCCTTATCTTTTGCTGTGTGCTTAGGGTCGTTGTCCTGTTGGAAGATGATCCTTTGCCCCAGTCTGAGGTCCAGAGCGCTCTGGAGAAGATTTTCATCAAGGATGTCTCTGCACATTGCCGCATTTATCTTTCCCTGACTAATCTCCCAATTCCTGCCACTGAAAAACCTCCCCACAGCATGATGCTGCCACCACCATGCTTCACTGTAGGGATGGCACTGGCCAGGTGATGAGCGGCGCCTGGTTTCCTCCAGACATGACGCTTGCCATTCAGGCCAAAGAGTTCAATTGTTTCATCAGACCAGAGAATTTTGTTTCTCATGGTCTAAGAGTCATTCAGGTGCCTTTTGGCAAATTCCAGGTGGGCTGTCATGAGCCTTTTCCTGAGGAGTGGCTTCCATCTGGTCACTCTACCATACAGGCCTGATTAGTGGAGTGCTGCAGAGATGGTGCTTCTTCTGGAAGGCTCACCTCTCTCTACAGAGAAATGCTGGAGCTCTGTCAGAGTGACCATCGGGTTCTTGGTCACCTCCCTGCCTAAGTTCCTGCTCCGATCCCTCAGTTTGGCCGGGTGGCCCACTCTAGGAAGAGTCCTGGTGGTTCCAAACTTCTTCCATTTACAGTTGATGGAGGCCACTGTGCTCATTGGGACCTTCAATGCTGCAGAAATTTTTCTGTGCCCTTCCCCAGATCGGTGCCTCAATACAATTCTGTCTCTGAGGTCTACAGACAATTCCTTGGTCTTCATGGCTTGGTTTGTGCTCTGACATGCACTGTTTACTGTGGGAGCTTATATAGACAGGTTTGTGCCTTTCCAAATCATATCCAATCAACTGAATTTACCACAGGTGGACTCCAAGTTTGTAGAAAAATCTCAAGGGTGATCAGTGGAAACGGGAGGCGTTTTTCGTTTTTTTATTTTTAACAAATTTGCAAAGATTTCAAACAAACTTCCTTTACGTTGTCATTATGGTATATTGTTTGTAGAATTTTTTTGAGGAAAATTATGAATTTATTGTGGAATAAAGCTGTAAGGTAACAAAATGTGGAAAAGGTTGAATACTTTCCCGAAAGCACTGTATTACTCTATTGGCGGGCCGTGCTTGCTATGGTAGTTGTCTCCCGTCTTTAATGCCATATCAAAGGTTGGCCTTTTAAGGTGGAACTCCACTATCTCTACCTTGTCCGATCACAGAACACACTGTATTCATTGAGAAAAATGCATTACTTTCAGTGAACAATGTCTGTGTTGAGCAAGCAACCCCCTGTGTTCACTCTGCAGATGGGCAGCCACTCAGCAGAGGACCCTCAAAACATCGAGAATCAATGAATTAGGCGCAACTACTACAATGATTCTCCGCTTCTACAGGGATCAGTCTGGTGTGGAATATGTATACTTGCATTGGTCCAAGTTGGGTCAATGTTGGTATGCGGATAGGAATTCAGGTTTAAGTGTTTAAATATTGATGCTATAAAGGTGTTTCTAGCTGGGAGCTTTTACCATATGCAGCAGGGGCACAGTATTTTTAAAGTGTTTTTTTATTTATTTTATTTTGGGATGAGTGAGGAAGTGTTGAAACCCCTATCAGGTTTTGATGCTACCTGTGTCTCTTCTGGAGAGATTCTCCTTCTCTACTTGTTCTGATGGTCATTGTCCCTAGGAGAGGTTACCTCTTTCTCCCTGTTGGGTTTCCAGGACAAGAAAAAGGAGAAATCTCCCCAGCAAGGCACAGACCGGAAAAAAAAAAAGAGGGTTCAAACAACTTCTCACTCTATCCAAAACCAAAAAGTTTTGGCTTTAGATGTACTTTTAAAGAATAAGGAGGTATGTGATAAGAATTCTGCATTCCCTGCATTGTGTTCTTTAAGGACTTTCCACTTTCTTTTATATTATGTAGTCTTTTGTAACCTCAGGTTTGACAAGTAGCCCAACTGAAATTGTAGAAAAAGAGGTTAGACAATGGACTAAAGCCTCCACAGTCAGTCCACTCCCCTGTTGGAGCTGTTGTGCAAAACATGAATGTTCAGTCCGGAAGCCACCACAAAAGACTCCATGTCATAAAGCAGACCTGGTCAGACACACGCCCTTCATTGGGATGAGGGGTGTGGCTGTTACTCAGCTCTGCCAGCACAAAGCTCCTGGGTGAGGGGTGTGGCTGTTACTGAGCTCTGCCAGCACAAAGCCCCTTCCCCAGGGATAAGGGTTATGGCTGTCAAGCAAGCCATAAAATATGCAATTTTCTTTCCTTTTAACCTTAGGTTGAAGGACAGAAATCGCCTGACTTCCGCTACATTATTGTATTCTGACAGTGGGAGGTTTCCCAGCCAATTAATGGATAAACTTCAGTACAACCAGCCTGTCCATAGACGGATCAAAATTTGGCCAGTTCCTGCTTAACCAGCCATATTCTGATCCATCTATGCTCTGCCAGTACAAAGCCCCCCTTTCCCATGATGAGGGGTATGGCTGTTAGCTCTGCCAGCACAAAGCCCCCTCCCCAGGGATGAGGGGTGTGGCTGTTACTCAGCTCTGCCAGCACAAAGCCCCCTCCCCAGGGATGAGGGGTGTGGCTGTTACTCAGCTCTGCCAGCACAAAGCCTCCTCCCCAGGGATAAGGGACGTGTCTGTTTAGCATGTCATAGATTATGCAATTTTCTTTCTTTTAACCTTGGGTTGAAGGGAAAAGAAATGCTCAATGCCCCCATCTACAGAATGAGCGTTGATGGAGGAATCCCTTCCTCTGCGCTATTGTATTTTGACAGCGAGAGGTTTCCCAGCCGTCAGAATACAATGATCCCTGTCAGCAGCTATAGCCACCGGCAGTGATCTCACAAAAAATAAAAAACCTGACCGGTTGGTTGTACTGAAGTCCATTGATGGATTGGCTTCAGTACAACCAGCCTGTCCTTAGACGGGTTGAAATTTGGTTGGTTTCTGCTAAAGCAGCCGAATTTCGATCCATCTATTCCCTGCCTTACTCAGCTCTGCCAGTACAAAGCCCCCTTCCCCATAATAAAGGGTGTGGCTGTTACTCAGCCAGCACAAAGGCCTCTGCCCTGTGATGAGGGGTGTGGCTGTTACTCAGCTCTGCATGTACAAAGGCCCCTGCCCCATAATAAGGGGCGTAGCTGTTACTCAGCTCTGCCAGCACAAAGGCCCCTGCCCTGTGATGAGGGGTGTGGCTGTTGCTCAGCTCTGCCCACAGAAAGCAGTGGAGTAGGAAGACCAGAAGCAACATTTAACTCTTTACAGCAAAGGACTGTAAATAAATAAGTGTAACACTTCAGTTTCTTTTAGGTAGCCCCCAAAAGTGCACATTTATATTTATATGTATTAAACCATCCAACATGGCTGATAAAGCGAATGCACCCTTGTCTAGTGTATGGGATTTCCCTAGACTGTAGGGCTCGAGGTCTATGTTATGGGATTTCCATAGGATGTAGAGATCAATGTCTATTTATTTTATGGAATTTCCCTAGGCTATAAGGCTCAATGTCTGTAATGGCATTTCCCTAGGCTATAGGGCTCAAGGTCTGTTATAGAATTTCCATAGGCTGTAGGGATGAATGTCTGTATTATGGGATTTCTCTAGACTGTAGGGATCAATGTTTATGGGATTTCTCTAGGGATCAATGAGTTGCACATGCTTTTATATGATAGCAGTAAGGCTTTCATCCTACTACGCTTATGTTAAATGCATTTTTGCAGGCCTCAGCTGCCCACTGAGCTTCAAGAAGCCGCTTGTGACCACGCGTAGTTGTGGAAGGGAGGGACTCGCCTCTACCTTGATTATGTTTGTGGAAATCTTCCCTTTCAGGATGTAATGGTGGTGGGCGAACCAACCCTGATGGGAGGAGAGTTTGGAGATGAAGACGAACGGCTGATAACCCGCCTGGAGAACACTCAATTTGACGCCGCCAATGGGATTGATGATGAGGACAGCTTCAATAACTCTCCCGCACTTGGCGCCAACAGTCCCTGGAACAGCAAACCGCCCTCAAGTCAAGAGAGCAAATCGGAAAACCCGACCTCACAGGCTTCACAGTAAAACACACACACGACCCGTCAAATAAATATATATATGTGTATAACAGGCCCATATGGAGGAACAAAAAAAAAAAAGTTGTTTTAAAATAAAGGCGAGAAAAACAAAACAAAAAAAATACAAAAAAAAGTTGAAACTTATCTACCTGTAAATTGAAATAAAAAAAATGACATTTTAAAATGAGCCCCTTTACTTCAGGTCATGCCTTTCTAGGAAAGGGGTTACTGTGAGAGCTAAAGAGGGACTGAGGTACTGTGGACCCTTTAACTGCTTCCCGACAAAAAAAGGCGTTTCTTGTGTCCTGGGGGGAGGGGAATGTAATTGGAAGGGGGTGGTTGGCGGTGCACCATTTCAGGAACATGTAGGGTTTCATTTAAATGATGGCAAATTTTAGGAAGGGTAGATCTCCAAAAAATGCCAGACTCTCCCCCTCCACTTAAAAAGCCATCTTGAGTGGCATTTTCACGTAAGCACTAAATTTAGGGTGACCCTGTCACCTATTCAATGTTTTGTGGTTGAACCAGCATTCATCCATGACGCCAGAAAACCGTGAGGCTCAAAGAGAGCCCAAATAGTCACATTGTTACTATGCATTATTTTTTTTTTTGGAGGTTTTCTGGTATCGTTATATCATTATGCACGTTTTGCATAATTTTTAAACTTATTTAAATATATAATTGCTTAACTTGTACAGTTACACCTTCTCATTTTTTATTTTTTTTTAATTCATACTATATTTGTAAAAATGAGGGAGGGATAGGGTTACTGGGAAGACGCAGAAGATTTGGATAGGGAAAGGTTAGACCCCTCTGTCAGGTTTTAGTGCATTCTCTGTGGGAAAGGAAGATGAGGCAATCCCAGGAACACGAGACAAAAAAAAAAAATACACGTGAAGGTTCCATGTCTTTGACCGAAGGCTCTATTGAAACATGTAACTGGCTATAATGATAACCTAGGCTTGTATATAGGACCCTCTACTCTAACTGGGTGCACTGTGGTTTTGTTGATGTCTTTGACTAAGGACTCCATTGGAACATGCCACTGGCTATAATGCTAACCTAGGCTTGTATATAGGACCTTCTACACTTACTGGATCCACCGGGGTTCTGTTGATGTGTCTGACCAAGGACTCATGCCACAGTACTCCATTCTATGTCTTGGTTACATGATTAGTCAAGGATTTCTAGAAAAGTGTATAGAGCAAGAATGGTTCATAGTCTAGAGCAGGAGCCTCCAAATTTTCTAACAAAGCCAGTTTTTTGTCCTTCGGACATTAGGGGGGGCTGGACCGTGGCCAGCAGGAGTGCAAATTTTGCTGCAATCATTGGGAGTAAACTTGCCATTTGGTATTAGGTGGAGAAATAGTGCACATAGTTGGTATCATTGGCAGAAATGGTGCCCAATTGTTTTCAGTTGGCAGAATAGCATCTTGTATCAGTGGAAGGATTAATGCCCCAGGAGCCGGATAAAGACAAGCAAAGGGCCACAGTTTTGAGACCACTGGTCTAGGGCTAAGGTTACCTAATGAGGCACTGTTACTACTAGCCATAGTTGAGGTTTATCGAACAGTAAAGTCAACATTTTATGCCAGCCAACTAGCTTATTCAAGGATGTGCAAAAGAGCAGTGATGGATGAAGTTCAATAATCGGATTTCAGTTTATTGTAGTCAACTATGAACAGAGAATGCAGATTGTATGCCTTGACTTATTGACTATACACCATTATTCCCTGTGCAAGTCAATGAGAGCAAAGTGTGATTAACTTGTTTTACACCAATTTGTTTACTGGAGTCTCAACTGTGTTCCATCAAGTACCCCTAGCAGACCAACATTTGGATTTACTGTGTCAGTTGATCTGAAACCTCTCCCCCCCCTCTTTTCGGAAATCCATAGACTGAGGTACTTAAGGCCAAAACCGAGAAGCAGTAGTCCTCAGTGGAATTGGGATTTGCTCTCTCACCAAGGTGATTTAACGTGGAAATAAATTAACCTCTTGCCTCTTTGGGAAATCCATAGATATTTGGGGTACTTGATGATGAAGCACTAGTCCCCAGTGGCCACTAATTGAGGTTAGACATAATTTTGTTCTTTCTTATACTGAGATGAAATTGTCAAAACTCTGATATCAGCCGGGAAGGGAGCACACCAATTATTTTTCCCATGCTTTTTGATGAGATATCAAGAAAACCTGACCTGTGGTCAGTAGCAGCAACAGGAGTTGGGAATCATTGTAGACCAGCGTTTACTATGGATGCCTAAGGGTGTAGGACATGCCATACAGCCTTCAGCATTTATGTACGCTTGTCAAGCCTTCATTGGAAAGTTCATTGACCTTCTGTGTTACAGCGTTGGGGGAGTTATTTGTCCTACTTTGAACAGATTTGCCTGCAGGAATTTCCTTGTTAATGTCATTACTATTTTTTTATTTTACCCAGGTCATTGTAGATAACCATCATTATTTGTGTCACCTCCCAAAACATACTGCAGATTCAGGTTCCACAGTGCCTCACTCTTGCTTGACTTTATCATTTTTTTTTTTTTATTCTGTTTTATTTTTATTTTTTATTTTTAAATAATATTATTAAAAAAAGAGTTAAAAAAAATGCTGTCCTGATTTTGTACTGGCTTATTCTATATCTCTGGGGAATATTGTTTTATACAGTTCCAAATGCTTCAAACCAAGGAAGACTTTGCAGAAGTAATTTGTAATCCCTCCAAGAGGAAGAGAAGAGAAAAAAAAACAAAAAAAAAAACTTTTTTCTTTAATGTAAATTTGTGTGATATTCTCTCTGAAACCCCCCTTGTTCTCTTGCTTGGGTTTGTGTATCTGTATGTGCCTGTACATTTTCCGCTCTATAGAAGCAGTGTGTAATTCTGGTCTTAATGTATCCTTTAGAAAAAGATCTTTTTTTTTTTTTTTATATATATAGGTGATATTTGGGGTGGGGGGGGGGGGGGGGGGCTGGGTTATTCTTCCAATTTTTTTTTTTTTATATATATATATATTTGGGTCTGAAATTTGAGGGGTGTATTGGCAGGAAGAGTTGATGTATGGTCACCACTTCACTTGGCAACTCTTGCTGGATCATTTTGGATTTCCTGCGGTGCTTATAGGACTAAGATACCTCTCGGAGGGTCTTGCAGTCCGAGAGCTAAATGAAGTGCAAATTTTGTTGAGAGCAAAAGGATGAAATCAGAATTTAAAAAGGTTCCTACATTCTGCTTGCAGCTAATTTTTTTTGTTTCTCAAGCAAGTTGCTTGCTCTTTGACAAATGAAACAGATGCAAGTTGTTCCCTCAAAGCCACTTGCAAATTTTTAAGAAAATTTTTATTTTAATGCGACCTAAACGTATTTATTAAAGGAAAACTTGCACCTTTTTCCAGAGGTAACTTGACTCAATGTGTTGCATATCTTGGCAAACAGTGTAACTTTTACTTGAATTTTCCTCCACAGTGTTTATAAGAGGCACCATTTTTTTTTTCTCTTGGATACTACTCACAGTAGCGGGGAATTAACTGTGAATATGTAACAATGTATTTATTTACTAATTAAGAGGACACACGCACAGAGGCAGAATCTCCCCTGTCATGCAGTGCAACTCTCTAGTTCACAGGACAGGCCTGGCTGGCTCGCCAATTGTTGGTAGTTCCAAGCGTCAACATTGGAGGAACTTGCAGTTTCCAAAACAGCCATTGATCATTAGTAGAAAGAATTTACAATAGAGGGGCATTCATAAATCTTAAGATGAAAACTGGACAATAATTGTGCTTTAATAAAAATACATTTTTGCAAATTATCTGAATGAAATTCTAAAGACCGGGGGGGGGGGGAATAAATTTGGACATACAAGGAAAAAAAATTGTTCAGTTTTCAGCCTGTTCTAGGTGCCCCATACAAAGTATAAGGAGGCCTTTATAAAAAGCTGGATTTACAGAAAATCGACGATCGCTTTCTATATAATAACGGATAAAAAATTTTTTTTTTTTTTTTGTGTTTTTTGTTTGGGGTTTTTTTTTTTTTTTCAGGACAGAAATTGTCTACCTTTCAGCCTACGCATGTTTTATAAATGTTTCCTTTTGTGGTATGGTCAGGCCTATTTGAAGCTGGGTCTCTCTGATCCGTCCACCAATTTTGGGCCCATGCATACTTATACATAAGTATGTACATTTTTCAATGTTTTGAGTTTTACTGCACTTTTGTATACATTTTTTTTATGTGTTTCTATATCATGAACTGCATTTCTATTTCCAAGGATCCTTCAGGTTAAAAAAAAAAATTCACATCAAAGAGATTTTTCACAAATTCTTCATTCAACTGTGCACAAAGGAGCTGCACACTAGAATGTAAAATCTTGAATAAAACACCTCTTTACCTGGGGATCTTGAATGTGCACTTTTCCCAAAACCCAATGGACCCAGTAAACTATGATTGGCAGTTATAGACAAATGAAAAGTGTTGCATGGCGCATATGTTATGTGGTGCATTGCATTTCATGCAAACTTTCATGTCGCAATGTGTATAGTTTATTAGGCGCATAAACTGTGACCATCATTGTCCTGGCACAATAATGCACACGTCCATTGCAAACCCGTTTTCTGAAAAAATGCTTGCAGATTGTGCGTAAACTCAAACCATAACACACCCCCCCAATGGGGCAGTTCACTGAGACCTACAAATTAATTTAAGGGTGCCTTTGGTGTAAAAAGGGGAAGAGGTTGGTCTCCATTTTGAGACCAGTTTTTTCCCCATTATGAATTCAAGCTAAAATCTCCACCTTAATGCATTTGAACCCCTTTTGAAGCCTACTTTTTGGGACACTTTTTTTAGAGCCCATACACTTGTCGAACCTCAGTCCTCAAGTACCCCCCACAGGCCATGTTTGCAAGTTTTCCTTTATCTTATACATACAAGTGCTTTAAATCCAAGTCAATGGCTTGGTATTTGGGGGGGGGGGTACTTGAGGACTGAGGTTGAGAACCACTGGTCTGTATTACACTTTATTCCACTTCATCTGCAACTACATTGCACGGAGAGGATGGCACCATTGGGTACAGTTCTCACCTATGTGTGTCTAACTTGAAAACTGCTGCAGTTTCCATTTCCCTCAAGCTGTACATGAATTCTAAATTCATGTATTACTCCCCTCCCCCTGCAATCTACATTCGAAAAATGCATGAAAAACTCCATTAAATGCAGACTAATCATCAATGTAACTTCAAATGCTGCAGTGTGAATAAGACTGTTGCATTTTCTTCTCGTCTTGTACTTTGCAAGCCTGCCACTAGACTAGACCCATGTTCTGTTATACTTCACATTTTAATCTATGGAGCAGATTTAAATGATTGTGCTGTTGGCATAGTAACAACTCGGCTTCTATCTCTGCATATTTTAGCATGAAAACTATTGCCGGAAAGATTGCTTTGGGCAAGAGACCCATTTCTCTCTTGTGCATGCACCTTTTTTTTTATGATAACCGGTCCAGTGAGACTTGATTAGTGCTACGTCATAGATATCGCAACCTTTCTGTATTTTTAGAACCGAAATTCTAAATATATAAAACACACTTTGACCCTATAGTAGCACATCCAGGTTTATTTGCTAAGGTAGTGCAGTTGTGATGTCTGGTAGCCCATAGCAAACCCCAAGCATGAATTCCCTTGGCAGATATTACTACAGAAAAGTGAAATGTGGTTGCTCAGAGTTATTGCACTTTGAAAACCACATTGCACTATACCAGTGATGGCGAACCTTGTCACCCCAGGTGTTTTGGAACTACATTTCCCATGATGCTCAGCTACACTGCAGAGTGCATGAGCATCATGGGGTATGTAGTTCCAAAACATCTGTGGTACCAAGGTTCGCCATCACTGCCCTATATACCCTACTTTGTTAAATATGTTTTGGTGAGTCAACTGTTGGGTCCCAAGGCTCCAGCTTATGTTGGTGGCTTCCTGTGACTTCATTGGGGGTAGGGTTTTTTGCATAGCTGGCAAGTTGACTGATAACCTTGGTGCTTCTGTAGAAACTACCTAAAAGAGAAATGGATTGGTCAGACATGGTCACCATGGCTCATGGTTGCTATGGTCATAAATCATGGACCTTTCTTCAGACAGGAGCTTCATCATGTGTCACAGGCCTTGTCCCCATCAGTGGTCGCTTTTCTGCCTCAATGACTGCTCTACTGAACTCTTTTCCAATACTTGCACTTGATGTGGATGAACCTGGCCTTGTGTATCAACCTGTCTCCAGCAGCATTGTCTCATAGTAGCCTATGAGTTTCAAACAAACTCTGATAACCGGCAAATTAAAGTGTCCTCCTGGCTGCTGTGAGGCAATACAGAGACGGACACTTTTTGATATGGAAGGCTGTCTACCTGATTTTGCACTTTTGCTTAAACAAACATTCTCATCTTTTCATTCTGACTCCCCTGGTTGTAAACTAAGCAATACCTTCATTGTAAATCCCATGTCTTTTTTTTTTCCTATGTATTCTCACTTGTAGGAGGTCATATAGGAGCCTCATAGTATATATATGTATATATAAATGTGTGTGAACTATATATATTTTTTGTTATCAGAATACAATATAAAAAAAGGGGATCAAGAATGCCATAGGGCAAGCAGGGGCAATTTATGGTTTTTAGCTGTTAATGGAGCCCACAAGTGCCACCTTGCCCAGGCAAGCCAAAGTGGTATGTTGGGTACATGACAGCTGGAAGGCCGTAGGTTGCTTATGCCTGCTATAAAGCCTTCGCTTTTTTTTTTTTCTATGTAGTGAATGGTGACTTATATTTCTCTTTCCTGTTGCCCTCTTAATGTTGCCAACATGCGTACCCACATCCAGACATTGCATCGATTTGTGCCATTGAGTCCTGTATGGTACTAATGAATAACGAATCCAGCTTTTCGTTCCATAATGTCCTCCCGAATCATTGTATCCCCTCCCCACCATAAGCAGAGTCTTTGCATCTGAGGTTCCTTGTCTCTGCTTTCTTTATAAATATATTGTATAATAAACTCTAGATGGATTTCTATGTGTGAAGGTTTCCTCTCTTGCTTTCATTTTTTTTTATTTTTTATGGTGTAATACATTTAAGTTTGTTTGGTTTAATAGCTTCATGTTTAGGTAAAGATGACCAGACCAGTAGACCTATTTTGTATTCTATGCAAAGTCAATATTGAAATGGGCAGACTCGATGGACTACTCTGTCTTTATTTCTGCTGTCACCTTTCTATGTTTCTAATCTCACAATGTGGTGTAACCGATGGCTGTAATGCCATCAGTTACACCATAATGCAATTCTGTTACTCTTTACCCAAACCTTAAGGCTGGGTTCACAACTATGCGAATTGGATGCAATTTGCATGCCAGGAGATTATGACCACTTCTCTATGGAGCTGGTTCACATATCTCCGTGGCGGCTGCAGAGGCCAAATCCGTTTCAGGGCCAAACTCGGGCAAAGATTCAGCCCTGATTCATCCCTAAAATGGAGAACAGGGATGCACAGTGTTCCTGTGTGATCCATGGCTCTCTTAGAGGTAAACCCAGTCTAAAACCTACAACATGACCAACCACTGAACCTAATGTCACAATTCTATTATGCACTATACATGTTACTCTAGACCTTCAACATAACCAACCACTGGACCTAATCGTGTCCCCATTCTAGTACACATAATACATAGAACCCTACACCTCCAAATGACCAACAGCTGGACCTAATCGTGTCCCCATTCCAGTACACATAATACATAGAAACCTTTCACCAACATGATCAACCGCTGGACCTAATTGTGTCACCATTCTAGTACACATAATACATAGAACTCTACACCTCTGACATGACCAACCACTGGACCTAATCGTGTCCCCATTCCAGTACACATAATATGTAGAACCCTACACCAACATCATCAACCGCTGGACCTAATCGTGTCCCCATTCCAGTACACATAATACATAGAACCCTACACCTCCAACATGACCAACCACTGGTGAAAAAGGAACAATCTGGATAGCCTCACTCCAATAAAACATCTTTATTGTAAAAATCATCAAAGTTCATGTAACAGCAGAAGAAAGGGCAAGACGGCTGATGTGTTTCACACCATCATCGGTGCTAAGTCATACCTAAATGACCATGTATATTGTTAGCAAATATCTACTGATGTAAAATATTTCACACGATAAACCGAATTCGTTGATTGTGAACATATGCGGATAGAGAAATGCACACGTAGCCCTCTGGAAGACACAGATATGGCCCACATAAAGGTGGTAATCAAAATATTCATAATTTGAAAATATGTTGTATGTTATAAGGAAATGGATGAATAAACCTCAAAATAATCAATAAGTTATACCAGAACTGAATAGCTCCTATAAACATCATGATTTTTACATGTAGGAGAGAAATGGCAGAATTGTCCTGGGTGCTCCAGAACACCTGATGGTGTTTCCTGCATGTTGGGCCTCTGTCTGTGCCCACACTGTAAAAGTCTTACACATGTGGTATCGCCATACTCGGCAATAATAGTAGAATGTGTTTTGGGGTGTAAATTTGTTGTATGCATATGCTGTGTGTGAGAAATAACCTGATAATATGACAATTTTGTGGGAAAAAAATCTTGATTTTGCAAAGAATTGTGGGAAAAAGTGACAACTTAAAAAACACACCATGCCTCTTACTAAATACCTTGGAATGTCTTCTTTCCAAAAAAGGGTTATTTGGGGGGTATTTGTACTTTTCTGGCATGTTATGGTCTCAAGAAATGAGAGAGGCCCTCAGTACTTCAGGTGTGATCAATTTTCAGATATTGGCACCATAGCTTGTGGATTCTAACTTTCATACAGACCAAATAATATACACCAATTTGTACTTATTTTTACCAAAGATATGTAGTAGCATACATTTTGGCAAAAATTTATGAAGAAAAATGAATTTGCTAAATTTTATAACAAACTAAGAAAGATTTTTTTTTTTTTTTTTTTTTACAGAATTCAGTCCATTTTTTCTTTTATAGCCCAAAAAATAAAAAACCCAGTGATGATTAAATACCACCAAAAGAAAGCTCTATTTGTGTGAAAAAAGGACAAACATTTCATATAGGTAAAGTGTTGCATGACTGAGTAATTGTCATTCAAAATGTGAGAGCACCGAAAGCTGAAAATTGGTCTGGTTATTTAAGTGCCCAGTGGTTAAATACGTAGATTCAAAGGAGTAGATGACCTAAAAGAAAACAAAAACATGTATACAAAAGAGAGAGCCATATCATGATATAGCATCAGTGAATGTAGAAAAATGATCATACATATCAGAACGTTTATATGGAAATATTAAAATAATATTTATGGAATTATGCAAATATCTGTTTTAGGAGATTTTTACATTTTTTCCACCAATACAATCAAGTCATTCAAGTTTGTTTATCCATGCTATTTTGAAGACAAGTGATAACAATTATATGCCAAAAATATATATTTATAAACTAAAAATTCAGTGTTAAATAATATCGGGTATATTTTGTGATAATATAAAAATTAATATACTTTCAAATACCAAATATATATGGAAATACAAATGATAATCACATTTTTACCCCACTCTTCTTACACAATACCACATTTCAATACTTGAATGATAACTTGGTAAATTTGGACTTGGTAACGCTTAGTGAATAGCTTTCACAGCTTTTCCCTGCTGGTATGTGCCATTATATTGCATTATTGTAGTACGGCAATTAGAGGTTTACATAAGGTGTGAGGAGGCGACACTGTGACCGATGATCTTTTACTTCTCCCATGTTGTTCAGGTAGATCTCCACCTCTTTAAGGTTGTCTTCCCCGATCTAAACCATTCCATTGTAGCTCTGGCTGTATGTTTCGGGTCGTTGTCCTGCTGGAAGGTGAACCTCCGCCCCGGTCTCAAGTCTTTTTCAGACTCTAACAGGTTTTCTTCTAAGATGGCCCTGTATTTGGCTCCATCCATCTTCCCATTAACTCTGACCAGCTTCCCTGTCCCTGCTGAAGAAAAGCATCCCCACCACATGATGCTGCCACCACCATGGTTCACGGTGGGGATGGTGTGTTCAGGGTGATGTGCAGTGTTAGTTTTCCACCACACATAGCATTTTTCTTTTAATCCAAAAAGTTACATTTTGGTCTCATCTGACCAGATCACCTTCTTCCACATGTTTGCTGTGTCCTCCACATGGCTTCTCACAAACTGCAAATAGAACTTCTTATGACTTTTCTTTCAACAATGTCTTTCTTCTTGTCACTCTTCCATAAAGATCAGATTTGTGGAGAGCACGGCTAATAATTGTCCTGTGGACAGATTTTCCCACCTGAGCTGTGGATCTCTGCAGCTCCTCCTGAGTTACCTCTTGGCTCTTCTCTGATGAATGCTCTCCTTGCCCGGCCGGTCAGTTTAGGTGGACGGCCATATCTTGGTAGGTTTGCAGTTGTGCCATACTCTTTCCATTTTCAGATGATGGATTGAACAGAGCTCTGTGAGATGTTCAAAGCTTGGGAGATTTTTTTTATAACCTAACCCTGCTTTATATTTCTCCACAACTTTATTCCTGACCTGACTGGTGTGTTCCTTGGTCTTCATGATGCTGTTTGTTCACTAAGGTTCTCTAACAAACCTCTGAGGGAGTCACAGAACAACTGTATTTATACTGAGATTACATTACACAAAGGTGGGCTCTATTTACTAATTACGTGACTTCTGAAGGCATTTTGGTTTCACTAGATTTTAGTTAGGGGTATCAGAGTAAAGGGGGCTGAATCCAAATGCCCCCCCCCCCCCCACATACTTTCACATATGTATTTGTAACAAATGTTGAAAACCATTTATCATTTTCCTTCCACTTCACAATTATGTGCCACTTTGTGTTGGTCTATCGCATAAAATCCCAGTAAAATACATTTATGCTTTTGGTTGTAACATGACAATGTGGAACATTTCAAGGGGTGCAAATACTTTTTCAAGGCACTGTAGAACCCTACACCTCCAACATGACCAACTACTGCACCCAGTTATATCACGATTCTATTACATGCTATGCATAGAACCCTGCAGCTCCAACATGACTAACCAATGGAAATGATAGTAATGCATTTTTTACACTCTCTACATAGAATACTACATCTCCAAAATAATAAGCACTGGATATGCTCAATGTTCCAATTCTTGTACACACTATAGGTGGAATACTACGCCTCCAACATGACCGCCGACTGGACAGGATGATGTTACATTTCTACAAGTAGAACTCTACACCTTCTATAGGAGAGAAATATGTAGTCAGCTATTGTCTCATTCTGGAAATGATAGTTGATACTAATCCCTTCCATTCCCCGTGATGCCAATACAAGAGATTGGAGGCAAGGTCGTCATTCTTCTAATGCCGCGTACACACGATCAGAATTCCGGACAGAAAAAGACAGATGAGAGCTTTTCATCGGAAAATGCGACGGTGTGTACGCTCCATCAGAATTTAGCTGTCAGAATCTCCGCCAGCAAAAAATTGATAGCATGTTCTCAATTTTCCCGACGGAAAAATTTTCTATTGCAAATTCCGATCGTGAGTATATGCAATTCCGACGCGCAAAAAACTCACGTATGCTCAGATTCAACTAGGAGATGGAAGCTATTGGCTACTGGGTATTGAACTTCCTTTTTCTAGTCCCGTCGTACGTGTTGTACGTTACCGCGTTCTTGACGGTTGGAATTTGGTGTGACCGTGTGTATGCACAGGGCCGTCTTTAACATTGATTGGACCCTGGGCAAAACTTTTCTTGGGCCCCCCCCCCCCCCCCACCCCATGCTCCACCTGCTCTGAGACATACAATAAATAGCAGCTAGACTCAAAATCAGTTTACCGAATCAGATCAGGCAGCTATTGCAATTGGTTGCCAGAGGTTACAGTGTATCATTACGGCTCGCTGACTGGTTGCTAGAGGTTACAGCACACATTACGGCTCACTGATTAGTTACTAAAGGTTACTGCACATGAATTCTGCTTGTTGAGTGGCTGCTAGAGATTACTGTGGATATAACCTCAGAGGGCATGATATACAGATCAATGCCGTCAGCCACCGCTATTTACATATGAATACCACCGCTATTTGCATATGAATGCCAGTAATTTACACGTAAACACAGGGTCTGCAGGTAAGTCATCTGTACACAACAATAGGGCAGAGCTGGGCAGCATTAGTAGCAGCGTTTCACACTGACATATTGGGACACAGCACAGGACTAAAACCTTAAGGGACGAGGGAATTTAAACCAGGATAGTTGGCAAGTATGAGACAGCTGATTTGGGCCCCACAACAATCACAGGGCCCAGGGCAGCTGCCCCTTTTGCCCTTCCTTAAAAACGGCCCTTTGTATGCAAGACAGCTTGAGCGAAATCCCATCGGAATCCCTTTGGGAAAACCATGAGAGCTTTTTCCAACCAAAATTCTGGTCGTGTGTACGCGGCATTATAGAAAGTTAAAACTTCCCAACTGCATAAAAAGTTCTAACCCTTCCCCACTCTACTAAAGATGTAATCTGTTGTCCTTCCCTTTTGCACCCTTTTTTTTTTTGCATGTCCAATCACCTCTTGTACTGACAGTTAGGGATGAGCCGAACACCCCTCGGTTCAGTTCGCACCAGAACTTTCGAACGTTCGAAATAAAAAGTGCTAATTTTAATGGCTAATATGCAAGATATTTTCCTAAAAAGGGTTTGGGGACCTGGCTCCTGCCCCAGGGGACATGGGTCAATGCCTAAAATGTTTTTAAAAATGGCCGTTTTTTCAGGAGCACGGATTTTAATGACGATTAAAGTGAAAAAAAAAGGTGAAATATTCCTTTAAATTTCATACCTGCGGGGTGTCTATAGTATGCCTGTGAAGTGCCACGTGTTTCCCGTGTTTAGAACAGTCCCTGCACAAAATGACATTTAACGGAAAAAAAGTAATTTAAAACTGCTTGCGGTTTTAATATAATATCTGGTTCCGGCAATATGGATGAAAATCATTGAGAAAAATGGCATGAGTAGCCCCCCTGCTCATTACCAGCCCCTTTAGATCTTGTACGGATATTAAGGGGAACCCCGTACCCATATTAAAAAAAAGGAAAGACGTGGGGCCCCCAGGCCCTATATACTCAGAACAGCAGTATACAGGCGGTGCAAACAAGACAGAGACTGTGTAGGTTTGTTGTGTTAAGTAGAATCTGTTTGTAATTTTGAACTGGTTCATTTTTAAAATGTAGCTCCAGTCAAAAAATCTATTTTTAAGCTTTTTGGAAAACATCCCTGTATAATTTTTTTTGCCGTACGTCTTTTTTCATCTCACTTCCTGTTGTCTCCTTTCGTTTGCAAGTAGGAGACGTTTGTAAGTTGGATGTTTTAAAGTAGGGGCCTGCCCTATATGCTCTGCAGAAATGGAGGAACAAGGTGTTGGTGTTGCCACAACATTGTAAGCCCTCAAAGTGACTCTTGGTGGGCGCTGGAGCGCCCTGCTGTGAACGATTATGTCAAGAATTGTAATTACATGCCATTGTTGAACAGTGGTAGAAAAATTGGGCCTTTGGTGGATGTGGTGGTGCTAGTGCCACAACACTATTACTCTCGGTGGGCACAGGAACGGGCCCTGCTGTGAAATATTATATCAAGAATTGTAATTACATGCCCCTGTTAAACAGGGGCTGAAAAATTGGGCCTTAGGCACTGCAACCTCTCCCATATACTCTAGTTGTAGTGCAGGAATGAGCCCTGCTGCAAAGCATTGCATCAAAAATTGTAATTAAATGCCCCTGTTAAACAGGGGCTGAAAAATTGGGCCTTAGGCACTGGTGCTGGTGCCACCACACTGCAACCTCTCCCATATACTATAGTTGTAGTGCAGGAATGAGCCCTGCTGCAAAGCATTGCATCAAAAATTGTAAGTAAACGCCCCTGTTAAACAGGGGCTGAAAATTGGGCTGGTGGCATCACCCAGAACCAAAAATGTTCTTCCAAGATATCAGCGGAGGGGGAAGAGGATAGACAGTCAACATAACAGGACAGTCACTCAGCATCAGCATAGGCAGTCTTGAAGGGATGTGATATTTTAAAAAAATTATTCGGTTACATCAGCTTCAGGTGCTTGGTAGCTGTGGGTGATCCAAGACTGATTCATCTTTATGAAGGTCAGTCGATCAACCGAGTCGGTGGACAGGCGCACCCTGTGATCGGTAACAAAGCCACCAGCAGCACTGAAGGTGCGTTCCGAAAGAACGCTGGATGCAGGACAGGTCAGTAGCTCAATTGCATACTGTGCAAGCTCTGGCCAGTGATCCATCCTCAAGACCCAGTAAGCCAGAGGATTTTCGGTGGGAAAGGTGTCCAAGTCTGACCTTGCCCCTAGGTATTCCTGCACCATGTAAATCAGACGCTGGCGATGGTTGCTGGAACCGATCATAGCTTGGGGCTACGGACTAAAAAATTGTCTGAACGCTTCGGTCAAGCGGCCACCTTCCCCACCGCTCCTTCTGACCGATGCCTCAGCAACACGTTGTCCAGGACCAGGAGTTTGTAACCTCCCAGTCTCTGGGAATGCGTTGCACAGACCTTTCTGCAAGGCCTCCCGGAGATGTCACATCCTCTGCTCCCTCTGCAAAGGCAAGATAAGCTCCACAACCTTACCCTTGTACCGTGGATCAAGGAGAGTGGCCAGCCAGTAATGGTCCCTCTCCTTGATCTGAAGAATACGAGGATCCTTCCGCAGGCTTTGCAGGATCAGGGAGGCCATGCAGCGTAGGTTAGCTGAGGCATTCGGTCCGGAGTCCTCTGGGTCACTAAGGACAACATGATCCGCAGCTACCTCCTCCCAGCCACGTACAAGTCCACGGGTTTCTTGGGACTGTAAATCATCCCTACAAGACTACTGCTGCTGATGCTGAGTGCCAGCCTCCACCTCCATGCTGACACAATCATCCTCCTCCTCCTCCTCTTCTTCCTGTGTGATGGGTGGGTGTCAGAAACCATGAAACAGACTGAGACAGAAGTACAATCAAATCACACTTGTTTATTAATAAAAATAAAAAGCGTAGTCAAGCATGGCCAGAGTCATGTAGCCAGATCGGGTAGTCAGCCAGTCCAAAGTTCATTAACCAGATCGGGTAATCAGCCAGGCCGGAAGTCAGGGATCCAAGGAGAGCAAGCGCAAGCAGGATAAGAAGCCAGGTGGGATGTCAGCAAGCCAGTCTTGAAACAAACAGCAGGAGATGGTTCCCTGTGATGTGACCAACGCGAAGGCAAATGAAAAAGTGAGCAGGAAGGCTTAAAATAGGCAGGTCAGGCGAGCATCATCGGGAACAGCTGGTAACTGTGGAAAGAGAAAATAGCTGGCAATTAGCCAACAGCTGAGTGGCCAGCCCAGAGGAGGAAGGGCTAAGCCAGCCCTGACAGAAGGACAGCAGGAACACTGTCTGGATCAAGGGGGCCTTGAGAGGTAAGGAAGTCCTCCTCTTCCTGCCTCTGTTCTGCATCAAGTGCCCTGTCCCTTATTCCATGCAGCGTATGCTCCAAGAGGTGGACAAGAGGTACAGTGTCACTGATGCATGCACTGTCACTGCTCACCATCCTTGTGGCCTCCTCAAACGGTGACAGGACAGTACATGCATCCCTGATCATGCCCCACTGGCGTGTTGAGAAAAAACCGAGCTCCCCTGACCCTGTCCTGGTGCTGTAGTCACACGGGTACTCATTGATGGCCCTCTGCTGCATGTGCAGCCGCTGCAGCATGGCTAACATTGGGTTCCACCTGGTGGGCATGTCACATATAAGGCGGTTCTTGGGCAGGTTCAACTCCTTTATGAGCTCAGCCAGCCGAGCACAGGCATTAAATGATCGGCGGAAATGCACACAGACTTTCCTGGCCTGCTTCAGGACATCCTGTAAGCCCGAGTACCTGCCCAAGAACCGCTGTACCACCAGGTTAAGGACGTGAGCCACACAGGGCACATGGGTCAGTTGTCCCTGTCAGAGGGCGGAGAGGAGATTGGTGACATTGTCGCGAACCACCAATCCTGGCTTAAGCTGGCGTGGAGTCAACCACCTCTCGGCCTGCCCCTGCAAAGCTGACAAAATATCTGCCCCAGTGTGTCTCCTGTTCCCCAAACAAACGAGCGCAAGCATGGCATGGCATAGTTTTGCCTGCGTACTTGCGTAGCCCCTTGAACGCCTACAGAGCACCGCTGGTTCCGAGGACAGAGCACTGGAAGAGGCCATGGAGGAAGAAGAAGAGGAGGGGGTGGAGGAGAGAGGTGTGTCACAACCAGTAGTAGCATTTTGGAGGCGTGGTGGCAGAACAACCTCCAACACTACTGCACCTTGTCCTGCATCCTTCCCAGCTGCCAGAAGAGTGACCCAATGGGCCGTGAAAGACAGGTAACATCCCTGTCCATGCCTGCTGGACCATGAGTCAGCGGTAATATGCACCTTACCGCTGACCACCCTGTCCAGCGAGGTAAGGACATTGCCTTCCACATGCCGGTAGAGAGCCGGAATCACCTTCCGTGAGAAAAAGTGGCGTTTGGGGACCTGCCACTGAGGAACCGCACATTGCACAAACTCATGGAAGGGGGCCGAGTCTACCAACTGAAAATGCAGCAGTTGAAGTGCTAGCAATTTAGCCAAGCTAGCATTCAACCGCTGGGCATGTGGAAGGCTGGGAGTGAACTTCTTTCAACGGTCCAGCAGCTGGGGCAGGGAGATTTGCCTGCTATAATTGAACGTGGGTGTACTGCTAGCAAAGTACCCGCAAGCATTTGGCTGTGACACACCTAATTCTACACCTTCATTCCTCTCAGCGCAGGTTTCAGAGAGGACTGAAGGTCTAGTGGGGTTGGAGATCCCAGCTGATGAGGAGCAAAGAGAGGTCCGCTTTGCTCTTTGGTGTGGGTCTTTGAGGTACGCTTGCCAACGAGCTGCATGGCAGGTCAACATATGTCTGGTCAAGCATGTGGTGCCCAAGCGGCTGATGTTTTGGCCATGCGAGATCCGTTTGAGACATATGTTGCAAATAGCAGCGGTGCGATCTGATGCACTCGTCTCAAAAAAGACCCACACCAAAGAACTTTTAGAATAACGCGCAGAGGCAGCGCCCTGCACAGGCGGAGCTCTGCGGTGTGATTCAGTCAGTGTGCTGCCCCTAAGCTGGCCCCCAGAGGGCATCCTGCCTCTTTGGAGATGTGCTGCCTCCTCCTCCTCTCTCCTACCAGGCACCCATGTGGAGTCAGTGCCCTCATCATCCCCTACCTCTTCATCACTGGAGCAAACCTGGCAGTATGCTGCAGCTTGTGGAACATGACTGCTAGATTGCTGTCCTTCTTGAGCATACCCTCTCTCTGTGCTCACGCTACTGCCTTCCTCTAGCTGAGTATCATCATCAGAGCCTACAAAACACTGGGCATCCTCCTGGAGAATGTACCCAACATTGTGCTCAAAGAGTTCAGGGGACACCTCAGGAGGATGTGGTGGGTCTAGGGAAGGAGTCACTGATGATGACATTGAGACGAGGGAAGACGATGCGTTGGCAGCTGCTTTGTTAGTACCCTGAGCCTGGGTGAGAGAGGATGAGGAGGATGAAGAGGGCTTGGTCATCCACTCTACCAAATCTTCAGCATGATGCGGCTCAACACATCCAGCTTCCGAAAATAAAGACAAGCGTGTCCCATGGCCACGTGCTGATGACGATGCACCGCGTCCACGACCAGCACTGTTGTCTCTAGACACAGAGCCTACTTGCTCTCTTTTATCGGCACGTGCCTGTCTGCCTCTCCTTGTTGGCCTTCCAGACATGGTAATGGCCTGAAGGGAAATGGGAAAACCAGCAATTGGGTAGTGTATATAGTGCTGGAGGCACACTAACTCCTGAAGATGCCTTTATTATAGAACAACAGGAATTAAAGGGTAGATACCGGTGTATACTGTGCTGTGCTGGAGGCACACAACACCAACTAACTCCTGCAGATGGCAGATGGCTCAATTAGAGAAGAGCAAAATAGGTGGATAAAGGTGTATACTGCGCTCAGGGCACACAGACAGCACCCAGAAACTCCTGCAGATGGATGATAGCTCAATTACAGAAGAGCAATATAGCTATATAGGTGGATAATGGTGTATACTGCACTCAGGTCATGCAGACAACACCCAGAAACTCCTGCAGATGGCTGATAGCTCAATTACAGAAGAGCAATAACGCTAAATAGGTGGATAATGGTGTATACTATGTTGAAGATACACAGAGAACAACCAATAACTCCTGCAGACGCCAACACACTACACAAGGCCGCCGCGCTGGTGGCCTTATATAGTGTGGGGAGTGTACTACACAGCCTGAGCTATGATTGGCCACAGGCATCCTGCCTGTGGCCAATCATGGCTCTCCTCGCTGCCGGCGCTGTGATTGCCCAAGCGTGTGGGATCACAGTGCATGCTTGGGCAATCATGAGCCAGCAATGCACTGCGATGGCGCAGTGCATTGTGGGCCGTGAGCGCCACACAAATTTGGCGCGAACAGCCCACAGAGTTCTGGCTTTGCCGAACGGGCGAACAGCTGATGTTCGAGTCGAACATGCGTTCGACTCGAACACCAAGCTCATCCCTACTGACAGTAAGTGATGGAAAATCCCCCCACCCCCATACAGTCACAACAATCAGAAAAACCTGAGAAAGGAGTCAACTTTTATCAGAATGCTCAAAATTAAGTTAATTGGTGTTAGCTGATCTCCTCAGCTTTGCGCTTCTAGAAATCACTAGATTGGCAGAAGTAGCAACTGACTGATAAGCAGACGTCCCCCCCCAGCGGCGTAAGCTACACAAGTACTAATCAATCTCGCTACTTACAGGACCATTTTTTCCTTTCTTTAGCAAACTGATGCTCATAGTGATCGATCATTAGCAATTTTAGCCATGGGGCCTATTAGAGCCTAAGGTTCTAAACAGCTGCTTCAAAAAAACACCCCCGCCACTGGAATTCAGGCACCCAGCATTCAAAAAGGAGGTGGATGCCTGAATAGGGGGTGGCTACAGCGGCCAAGGATAGATTCATGCTGTGCTTGAATCAATCCATTCTACACAGAGGGGGGTGGCGTGACAGAGGGGGCAGCACCCGTGTGCCCTTATTGGACCACACTGCCACTGACAGAATATGAAAGCTGCGCATACATGGACTCTTCACAGCAATGTATTTGTAGCCCAGTCAGGGTAGGGTGATTTAACTTGTGCTAAGAAGAAAGGGGGTCTCCCAAAGTTGGATCTCTGGGGTTGAGCCTTAGTTCCATTTTCTGGGACAAAAGGTGACACTTCAGGTCTGTCAGTAGATGGTAATTCAGATGGCCTCATAATGGGAGCATGGACCTGAGCTGGGTGACCACTGGAGCGAGTACTAAAGTCAGGATCCACTTCTTCTCCAGGGGGTCTTGGTGATAATGGTGGAAGAGCAAGGAGCAGTCACCGTTGAACCTTTGATGGCAGAGAAGATTTTGGCTCACGCTCCTGGGCAGGTTCTTTGAAGACCCCTTTACGAGCCTCTCTGTTGGCCGCAATGAACTTGAGTTTACAATGTGGGGGAGGTCCTTTCCTGGATATTGTAAACAGGCACACCTGAAATAGGCTTTTATTGATCAACCCCAAGGCATTCCACAAATGGTGTTTGCTATTTTCCCTGCTGGTATGTGCCATTATATTGATATATATATATATATATATATATATAGCACTCTGTCCCCAAGTTGAAGATCATAGTCTGGTGCTTACAACTCTCCTGGCTTGACCCATGACTTTAAAAACGCTTGTTTGGACCAAGCTGGCCCAAACATCTTCTTCATTCACTAACAGATGTGCCTGCTGGGAGTGCTGTAGCAACTGAATTTAGCGTCAGCTATGTACAGCGCCGTGTTTCGTCAGTGGGACGGAGACCTCCCAGCTCATTCTTGGAACAATATTGAGTTGAGACTGCTCAGCTTTTCATAGCAAGCCTACAAGGGTTCATCTGATTGACTGAAGTGGAGAGGTGGGCAGATGGCCTCTCCAACTCAGCCAAACAAAGGGACAGGGTCTCCCAAGTGCCATCATAGACCACAAAAATTTGGTCAGTAATGTCAAGCTATAGCCGGGGATTCCCTGGAAGTAAATGAATGGGTCGAGTGATGTCACTGGTTGCTTAGCAGCCATTGAGAGATAGGAAGCTGCCATATATGACATATACACTCACCGGCCACCTTATTAGGTACAGCAGTCAATTGCTCGGTAACACAAATTGCTAATCAGCCAATCTCATGGCAGCAACTCAATGCATTTAGGCGTCTAGACTTGGTGAAGAGGACTTGCTGAAGTTCAAACCGAGCATCAGAATGGGGAAGAAAGGGGATGGAAGTGACATTGAACGCGGCGTGGTTGTTGGGGCCAGACGGGTTGATCTGAGTATTTCTGGGATTTTCACGCACAACCATCTCTCTGGGTTTACAGAGAACGGTGCATGATTATTATTATAGTTTTAAATATTATTTCCATTTTTATTATCATTATAGTTGTAAATATTATTTCAATTATTATTATTTTTTTTCAATTTTTATTTTACTTATTAAAACATAAAACAGCAGTTTCCAACAATGTAAAACATTACATTAAAACAGATAAAGTACACATAAAGTACAATGGAGTGTAGTCAATCACACTGGAAGATGCACCCAACCACAAGTGTCCAACATGAAATCCCTGAAGTAAATTATTATTAGGATTATAATTAGTATTGTTTTAAATACTATTTCTTTTATCATTATTAATATATTTTTTTAACATCATTATAGTTGTCATTATTATTAGGATTATCATTATAATTATTATTGTTATTGATTATATTTTTTCCCATTATTATGAGGATTATTATTGTTTTTATTATTTCTATCATTATTATTATCACTGTAGTTGTCATTATCATTAGGGTTATCATTATAATTATTATTATTGATAATAATTTTTTTCCCCATTATCATGAGGATTATTATGATAATTATTATTGCTTTAAATATTATTTCTATCATTATTATTATCATTGTAGTTGTCATTATCATTAGGATTAATATTATCATTATCACTATAAACAGCAAAATGATCATCATAATTAATGGCACCGATCCCTCGTAGTACATGAACTATGCTGACATCTCCTGCTGCCTGTCCTTGATTTAGAAAGGTTTTATTTTGCGATTAATGAACACGGATGATCCTGCCAACTACTACAGTTAGCTGTGGGGCCCCATCAGAATTTTTCTATGGGGCCCCATGATTGCTAGTTACGCACCAGCCTACGTATTATGTTGCTAGACTGAAAACAAAGGTAATTAAAAAGCCAAAGCTTCCCCGAGTCGTGTAACGTTACGTCTTCATGAATAGGATGCTATGTTGCTTAGGTACCTGTATTAGCTTCTCTAGCTGTATAGCCCCTCCCCCTCCTCCACCAAACAAGATCGCCTATACACTTGGCTTGGCAAAGCTCCCTGGGAATAGTCAGCTGCTCTGAGTTTGTTGTAGATACCGTCACCCAGGGCCATTCATTATGAGATGACAGAGAGGGACTTTCAAACAAGAGACACATCAAAGCATCATTGCTGAGCCAGGTATCTGATCGTAAATACACATCTTGTCCAGAGCACCTCGAATGTTACAGACGGGGACAGGATATTGAACGTGAGCGGAGGCTGCCATGTCTTCTGTTGCAGGTCGTATGGAGAGCTTACAAAGAATCAGCACCAGAAGTCCGGGTGATGTGGACAGTTTACCAAGTATCACCACCAGAAGTCCGGGTGATGTGGACGGGTTACCAAGTATCACCACCAGAAGTCCGGGTGATGTGGACGGGTTACAAAGTATCACCACCAGAAGTCCGGGTGATGTGGACGGGTTACAAAGTATCACCACCAGAAGTCTGGGTGATGTGGACAGTTTTCAAAGTATCACGACCAGAAGTCTAAATGATATGGACAGGATACAAAGTATCAGCACCCAAAATCCGAGTGACGTGGATGGGTTGCAAAGTATCAGCACCGGAAGTCCGGGTGATATGGACAGGACACAAAGAAGTCCGGAGGAAACAAACTGGTCACAAATTATCAGCACCAGAAGTCCAGATGATATGGACAGGTCACAGAGTATCAGCACCAGAAGTCCGGAGGAAATAAACCGGTCAAAATGTATCAGCACCAGGAGTCCAGATGACATGGACGGGTCACAAAGTATCAGCACCAGAAGCGAGGGTGGCATTTCTGACACCAGCCTGGAGGAGGCGCTGACCTTCTCTCCAGACCTCGGACTGTCACCTGTCACCTGTCTTTCCGGAAACATGGATCATCTCCACTGCCTGGACAGGTAATGCGATTCTGGGATTGTCATAGTCTGTTCGCAGTGTATCCAAACCCGAGAACAAATATAAATACATTGCCCCTTACCAGTCTTTAGATGCGGTGGCTGCACTAGTTTTCAGGCTTCACCCCCCTTTATTTTCTCCTGGTGATCCTGCCAGTAACAGGCTTCCTGTCCTAGGGTGACAACGCTCCCTCACTGCACCGTATCTACGGAGGGGTGGTGACCCTTGGACAGGAAGTGTGTTAGCACTACAGAACACTTCCCACTCTCCATAAATAGCTGGGAGGTGTTCTATAGTCCACATAGAGAACTGGGAAAAGTAGTAACTAACAACAGTCTGCACAGGATGCATGATTTCTGCCAGGATCAACAGGTATTTTATTTGAGAGATATAACAAATATATAAACCAAGTTTAACAAAGATTCAAAATTTAAATACATAAAAATGTTTACCGCAGTCTAGCAAATGTATCAAAGCATACCAATCACTGGTGATGGTGATCACCATTGACATTGCTGGATGGAGATGAGGCTCAACTAAATATAAGGGTGCTGGGGTGTGGTGGGGGGGTCTGTACCCAGAAGGTTTTGTCATGCATAGAATGCATTAGAACCCCTTTAGTAGGGATTTGATACCCCATGGTATGTGATAGATTATTGTACAGTAAACTGTCTTAATATAGGGACATTGAAGTATTGATTTATGACACGTATGAGAAATCATGTCCTATGACATCAAATATTAAAAACTGTACACAGCCAATCAGGTGATCACACACCACATCAACTTATCCCATTACATTCATAAAACCCTCATTAGATATGAGCTTCAAAGGTTTCCCCCATCCATGATAAATAGTGGCACAAAGATGATAATAATTCATTTCATGATAGTCATGGTTGGAATGCGTATCTTGGAGTATCCAATCATACCCATGATTTAATGTGTGGAAACACGTTAAATAAAACTAAACCCATCAATTTGATGGTTTCCACACACTGAATTATGGGCATGGTTGGATACTTCGGGATACTCATTCTAACCATGGCCATCATGGAAAAAACTATCATTCTTGTGTCAATATTTATCTTGTATGGGGAGGGACCATTTGAAACTCATAACTTGTGAGAGTTTATGAAGATATCATTAAGGATGTCTTCATACTGCATCATTAGATATGAGCTTCAAAGGTTGTTATCCATGATAAATAGTGACACGAAGGTGATAATTCATCCAATGATGGCCATGGTTGGAACGAGTACCTTGGAGTATCCAACCATGCCCATAATTTAGTGTGTGGCAACGATTAAATTAATGAGTTTAACCGTTTCCACACAAATTATGGGTATGGTTGGATACTCCAGTATACTTATTTAAACCATGGCCATCATTGAATGAATTATCACCTTCGTGTCACTATTTATCATGGATGGGGCAACATTTGAAGCTCATATCTAATGAGGACTTATGAAGACATCCTTATTGATATCTTCATAAACTCTCACAAGAGCTCATATTTTGTTAGAATTTATGAAGATATTATTCAGGATGTCTTCATAAGTCTTAATTAGATATGAGATTCAAATCATTGGCCAATCCATGATAAATAGTGACACAAAGGCGATAATTCATTTAATGATGGTCATGGTTGAAATGAGTATCCTGGACTATACAATCATACCAATATTTAATGTGTGTAAACTATTAAATTGATGGGTTTACCAGTTTCCACACAAATTATGGGTATGGTTGGCTACTCCAGGACACTTATTTCAACCATGGCCATCATTGAATGAATTATCACCTTCGTGTCACTATTTATCAAGGATGGGGAGGG
Organism: Lithobates pipiens; assembly: GCF_037356315.1. Taxonomy (NCBI): domain Eukaryota; kingdom Metazoa; phylum Chordata; class Amphibia; order Anura; family Ranidae; genus Lithobates; species Lithobates pipiens. The sequence goes on from NW_027507787.1 coordinate 235,026,027, forward strand.
ACCCTTTGAAGCTCATATCTTGTGAGAATTTATGAAGATATTATTAAGGGTGTCTTCATAAGTCTTAATTAGATATCAGCTTCAAACGTTTCCCCCATCCATGATAAATAGTGACACAAAGATGATAATAATTAATTTAATGATCGTCATGGTTGGAATAAGTATCCCGGAGTATCCAATCATACCCATGATTTAATGTGTGGAAACACGTTAAATAAAACTAAACCCATCAATTTAATGGTTTCCACACACTGAATTATGCGCATGGTTGGATACTCCAGGATACTCATTCTAACCATGGCCATCATAGAATAAATTAGCATTCTTGTGTCAATATTTATCTTGCATGGGGAGGGATTCTTTGAAGCTCATATCTTATGAGAATTTATGAAGATGTTATTAAGGGTGTCTTCATAAGTCTTAATTAGATATAAGCTTCAAAGGTTGCCCCATCTATGATAAATAGTGACACAAAGGTGAGAATTCATTCCATGATGGCCATGGTTGGAATGAGTTTCCCGGATTATCCAACCACGCCCATAATTTAGTGTGTAGAAACCATTAAATTGATGATGGGTTGAACAGTTTCCACACATTAAATTATGGGTATGGTTGGATATTCCGGGATACTCATTCTAACCATGGCCACCATGGAATAAACTATCATTGTTGTGTCAATATTTATCTTGCGTGGGGGGCACCCTTTGAAACTCATATCTTGTGAGAGTTTATGAAGATATCAATAAGGATGTCTTCATAAGTCCTCATTAGATATGAGCTTCGAATGGTTGCCCCATCCATGATAAATAGTGTCACAAAGGTGATAATTCATTCAATGATGGCCATGGTTGGAATGAGTATCCCGGAGTATCCAATCATACCCATGATTTAATGTGTGGAAACCGTTAAATAAAACTAAACCCATCAATTTAATGGTTTCCACATACTGAATTATGGGCATAATTGGATAGTCCGGGATACTCATTCTAACCATGGCCACCATGGAATAAATGATCACCTTCATGTCACTATTTATCTTGCATGGGGAGGGACCCTTTGAAACTCATATCTTGTGAGAGTTTATGAAGATATCAATAAGGATGTCTTCATAAGTCCTCATTAGATATGAGCTTTAAAGTTGCCCCATCCATGATAAATAGTGACACGAAGGTGATAATTCCTTCAATGATGGCCATGGTTGCAATTGGTATCCGGGAGTAGCCAACCAGGCCTATAATTCAGTGTGTGGAAACTATTAAATTTATTGGGTTAACAATGGTTTCCTCACAAATTATGGGTATGATTGGATACTCCAGGATACTCATTTCAACCATGGTCATCATGAAATGAATTACCACCTTTGGGGCTTGGAAGAAAAATCAGGGGTCTAAACAATTCCCTGTCATCTAATCTTTGAGACAGAGATAGGAATTGTGTCCTCAATTCCTTTCTCAGAAGCTGCACTGAAGATGAATGAACAGGAGACAGAGGCTCCTCCTTATTCATAAACGCAAAGAATAGTAAACACAGTTTACTATGCTCAGGTAGCAACAGAGCTGGGACAAGGGGTGGGTAGGAAGGGTGGATGCCCCTAGGCGCTGTGGTATCATGTGAGATGAGGGCACCACAAGGAGATGGGGGGAGGGGATTCGTGTTGAGAAGGGGAATCTGGGGAAGTGGTAGGGGGTAAGAATTGTTCTAGTAGGGCAAATTTAGGAAGGTGTGCTAAGAGTGGTGATTTGGATGGGTTTGTGCTATAAAAGTAAGACGGTAGAGGGGAAATATATATATTCCTTTGGGATTTGTGCTAGTAGGGATGATTGAGGGGTATTTGCCCTACAAGGGGAAATTTGTAGGAGGGATTTGTGCTAGGATTGGGGAGGGTACTGTGTGCTGGAAGGGGAAAAGTTGAAGTGGGGGGAGGGGGGTATTTGTGCTTGGAGAGCAAATATAAGGGGTTGAGATTTGTGCTAGTAGGGGGATTTTTTTTGGGGAGGGGGATTTCAGCAGGGGGGCAGATTTGTACTAGGAGGAGTGGTCATTTTATGCTTAGGGGTGAGCATGCGGGGGGGGGGGGATTTTTGCTGATACATAATGCTCGTACATTTTGGCCCTTCACCCTGATCTATGATCAGCCGAGTCCGAAGCACTCAACAATCACAAAGTGCGCACAGGGGGCGCACGGGCAGCGGGAGGACGTCCATGTATGCCCTCCTGGCAAAGTAAGCCTGGGCTGTAGCCATCTTTCAGCTATAGCGTGGCCGGGAAGTGGTTAAGGGGAAGCGCGGAGTGGGGATTTATACAGGAATACATTTATATAGATGTCCACAGCCAGATATTGATTTAATACTAAAGTCAGTTCACAGGTGGTGTTTGCTGTTCCTAGGGAAGGAAATTCTTTTACTAACGATGTAAACGCTCTTTCAATAAGCCATGCTGATCGGTATCACACTGATTCAATCTCCAAGTATAAAAACAACAATTGGATCAGCTTTCAAAGCTGGGAATCCTCTGATATGCAAATGATTACCTCGTTACCTGCATTGTCCTCGGAAGAGCAATCACTGGTGACATCTGGGAGGCAACATGTCACTTTCTCACCAACACTTTGAATCTTGTAAAGCCCACACCACCGAGCAGAGGTTGCAGCGAAGCCCCATTCCAATATTTTTTATTTTTTTTTGTTCCTGGCCTAGAACGGTGTATGTATTATAGGGAGTCAGCTTTCTCTGCCCCTGCCCCCCCCCCCCCCCCACACACACACACACACTAGAGAAAAAGGTATAACTTCATTTTTTAAAATCTTTATTGAATACCCCAGTTAACAACAAGTGATGTCCCCTTGTGCAATAAAAGCACATTTTGAACTCTACATCTGCAGACTGTAGCTCCACCCCAGGCAGAAGCCCAATTTATGGACATGCCAATCAGGGATGGGGGCACTGAGCACTGAGGCATTCCTTTGGGGGAGTACAGAACAGCACTGAAACCACACGTTATCACATGCACTTGTTCCCCTGTCTGGTTTAATAAAGATTTTCAAAAAATGAGGTGATACTTTCACTCATGGGGCCATCTATAGACTACAATCAACAATATGAATAAAGAGGGAGAAAATTAATGCCGCTCCCCCTTCCATCCCCAAAGCAACTGGCTGGGAGCGGTTTGGGGCTCCCCATTGACATGAGATTTGCTTTAAATAAATGTAGCACCGTGTAGTGTGGAGTACTAGATGTACATAGTTAGTGTTTAGTGTGGGTACATTTTAGCCTGGCTTACAGCCAGCCTGGGCTGAATGTGGGTCAGGGAGACTGGATGACTCATCAGGCAGCACCTCTGGTAACTCCACCCTACATGCTGGAACCTTGGAGAAGTTTCCAGACAAATGGGTAGGAGGTTAGGGGGACCAGCCTGGAGTATTGAGGAGGGCCCAAGCCAATCCCCAGCAAGTGGGCTGGCAGGGGGTGGGCACCTCTTAAATACTCTTGGGTCATGCCAGCAGAGGCAGTTGGGTTGAAGCTGGAGATGAAGTGTTAAGGAGGCTGTGGGTGGCCCTTGAGGATGCCCCTAGTCTGGGGGAGGGGGGGTGACCTCAGGTCTGGGGTTCTGTTGCTGGAGGGATCCTCCAACGACACAGGACGAGTTCTATTTTGGATGCACAGGGGCAGGTGAGAGGACAGCGGGAGAGAGTCAGCAGGTCCAGGAGATCTCCAGGAGAAGACAGGCAGGTGGGCTGGTGAATTAGCAGTCTGGGAGGATTGTGGTGCCAGTCTGGGAGTGTGGAGAAGTAGACAGGTGGGCTAGTGAAAGGGGCAGCTGCAGCCAGGTGGGCTGGCCGTGCCATGAAGAGGTGGTGCTGGGATCAGTAGCCAAGGCCCACGGGGATGCAAGCTGGACATTGTAATTGCTACACAACTGAAGGGGCCCAGGGGCCCTGCCTGTGAAGGCCTTTTGCTACCAGATCTGACTGTTGCCTTTTTGCCAGATCAATTATCAGTGTGCCAGCTAGGATTTCTGCTAGCAAGTGTGCTGGAGAAAGAGAGAGGAATATATATAGACTGTATATAGGAGAATTGTCCCTGAAGTCAAGTGAGCATCCCATAATATCCCTATTCCCTACCCAAGTTTTATGCCCTCAATAAAGTACAAAAAAAAAAAAAAAACAAGCACTGGACTGTTTCTTGACTCTGGAAGATTTTGAAGATTCAGTGTACCTGGCTGTGCAGGGTGGAGTATCCCTATTTACCAGCCGCTTCTACGTGTGGTACGCTACATAAAACTTAATGGAAGAGAGCCTAATAATTGCTTATGTCATTTCTATGTAGTGGATCCCTGAAAAACCTAACATATAGAGTACTGAATGGGCGCTGGCATGGAAAAATTATGGCAAGCAAAGGACGGTCGGATTGTGATTCCATATTTGAAGACAAAGTCTTCACATAAAGTGCATTGTTAGGTCTTATAAACACCTGCATGTCTCAGGTGTGTTGGAGGTAAGGTGCAGTAAAAGTCCTGCTTGCCATCTTCCTATCCTGTAAGAGCCCCTGCTCCATAGTTATATAGTTAGTAAGGTTGAATAAAGCCACCAGTCCATCCAGTTCAACCTGAGTGAATGTTTACAATTGTCCCTATCCCTGTACATTGCACACTCACATCGGTCCCTACCCATAAGGAGCCCACAATCCAAGGTCCCCATTCATATACCAGGGCCAATTTTGGACAGAAGCCAATTAAAGAGGAAGTAAACCCTGATGGGTTTACTTCCTCTTTGATTCCCTGCAAAGGTAAAGCATAATGGACTAATATGCATCGCATAGTAGTCCATTATCTGTCACTTACCTGACACAGGAGCCATCGAAGTCACCGCTGTCCCCTGTAGTCTGGAGCATCCATCTTCTCGGTGGGTCTCGCTGCTCTGCCGCTGTCATTCGACGAAGCCGCAATGACGTCACTCCCGCGCATGCGCACGGAAGCCGCCACTCGCGGCAGATCGCCGTTGACAGCGGCGCGCTCAGTGCGCCTGCACGCCGCTGTCTACGGTGCATGCGCCGTAGACAGCGGTGCCTGTGTTTTGGCAAATATCTCCTAAACCGTGTAGGTTTAGGAGATATTTCTTGGACCTACAGGTAAGCCTTAATCTAGGCTTACCTGTAGGTAAAAGTGGTTTGTAAGGGTTTACAACCACTTTAACCTACCTACACCTCAGGTGTGTTGGAGGTAAGGTGCAGTAAAAGTCCTGCTTGCCATCTTCCTATCCTGTAAGAGCCCCTGCTCCATTGCTGTAATGATGGTGGCATGTGCCCAACACTGGTATGGTGACAATTGACTGACCCTGGTATGGGGGCATGTGCCCAATCTAGTGAAAAGTCTAGGGGTAGACACCCTTGACGCTCCAGGTGTAGTAAAACTACGATTCCCATCATGCCTCTGCTTCTGGAAGTCATGCCTTGGGCTGTTGTAGTCTTGCAATTTAAAGTTTTGTGTTGCGCAGAATGAACGTTGTAAACATCTACCAGGGGTTTCTGATATGTATAGAGCCTTACCCAGAAATAATTGAGCTAGGAAGTTGTAACTGCCACACTATGCTACATATTCCCCAGGAAATCAATGCACTTGCGATATCTGTCCTACAATTTCTTAAGTCCCTGCAAATAAAATTGTTCCGACTCCTGGTGTAACCACTCATTTGCAGCATTAGTTGCCTCCGGGACACTCCCAAATCGTTGTCCCTTTTAGATGTTTTTTGACATTGGGGAACAGATGATAGTCAGAAGGAGCCAAGTTGGGGTGAATAGGGTTGATGGGGCATCATTTGATAACCTAAGGAGGTCAGTTTTGCCATTGTTTCACCTGCAGTATGTGACGAGGCGTAGGCATGCAACAGGATGACACCTTTGGAGAGCTTTCCTATATGTTTTTTCCTAGATATTTTGCCTCAACCTCATCAATAATGCACAGTCATATGTTGCATTGATGGTTGAACCCTTTTGAAGGTAGTCCACCAGCAGAACTCCCTTCTTATCCCAAGAAACTTTTGCCATTTGCTTCTGCACTGACCTTTGCACACGGAACTCCTTTGGCCTGGGGCAACCACTGTGCCTCAATTCCTTAGACGGTTCCTTTGTCTCAGGATCATAACAGTAGATCCATGTCTCATCACCAGTTACCTGTTTGTCTAGAAAATCTGACTAATTTCTTGCAAAATGTTCCAAAACAGTCACTTTGTCTCCACACGTTTCCTCTTTTGTTCGGTTGTCAAAAAATTTGGGATCCACTTTTGCTGCAAGCTTTCCTCCAAGTAGTTGTGGATGATGGCACCAACTCTTTCACGTGATATTCCCAGATACTGTAGGTAGCAATACGTTTGGCTGATATTCGGCGGTCCTCCATGATCATGCCATGGATGGCTTTCAAATTTGCAGGCACATAGACAGAAACAGGCCTTCCACTTAGGGTTGCCACCTCATCCCTTTAAACCCAAACACATATGAATTCCATGGGTTCAGTGGCTGATTAAGGTGGTAACTAAACTCAGTAGACATGTGCAATTCGTTTAGTTATGAATTCGTTATTTGTCAAAATTTGATATGTAGCGCTGGCTCCTGACGAGCAGGCGCTATGTTTTTTGAAAAGTTATCTTGCCTGAAGCCACAGTTGGGTTTCAGGACTATTTCTCGAAATTTCTGGTTTCAGTACCAGTCCAGCTGGGTTGCACTGAGTTCTCCTTGACCGCAGGTGTCGCTCTCACCGTCGGCAAGAGTAGAAACGCAGTCTAGCTGGGAACACTGAATGCCATTATTCTCTCTGAACCAGCCCAGTGGGAGTGTTCACCTGCTGTGCATTCTGAGAGGGGGTATTTAAGGTACGGACGCCGCGTGGTTCGGGGTTCCATCTTGTATTTTCTGTCTGTTCAGTTCTGGTGGTCCTCCTGACCCAGCCCCATGGCCCTCCTGGCCTGGAGTACGGAACCATGCATCCTGAGTCTCGGGGCCGGCTGGCCCGATGCGACGCAACTGCAGGGACAGGCCTGACTGGATTTCGGGGCCTACTGAACCAAGGGTGGTCCGGTGCCGTCTCATTTGAAGGGAGAGGACCAGCAACTGAAGAACCCCAGGGTAGGATTCTTCAGGAGAAGGCCGTGCGCAAGGCTGGCTTCTCTGAAAGAGCCTGGAGGCTTAGTTTAAAGCGGAGGTCCACCCTAAAATGGACCTTCCGCTCATCGGAATCCTCCCCCCCTCCGGCGCCACAATTGGCACCTTTCAGGGGGGAGGGGGGTGCAGTTACCTGGATAATCCAGGTAACTGCACCCACTTCCGGGATAGCTCTCTGCGGAAAGGGGCATAGATTACGCCCCTTTCCGCAAGTGCCCGCCCCCTTCCGCAAGTGCCCCGCTGCCTGCTGGGAAACACACAGATCCCAGAGGCAGCGGGGACCGTCCTTATTGTGCAGCGCTACTTGCGCATGCGCAGTAGGGAACCGGGAAATGAAGCCGAAAGGCTCCATTTCCTGATTCCCATACCCAAGATGGCGGCGGCAGCACCAGAGTACCGATCTAGAGATCGGCTTCGATCGGGCGCGCTGGACAGGTAAGTGTCACTATTTTAAAAGTCAGCAGCTGCAGTATTTGTAGCTGCTGGCTTTAAAAAAAAAAAAAAAAAAACGCGGAGTCCCGGCGGACTCCCGCTTTAAGGACACAGCCTGGAACAACACACATACGGTATTGCCGGATCGGCTGAGAGAACCTGGTACCGTATGTTAGCTCTTTAAATTTATCTACGTCCCTCAGTAATGCTCAAGTGTACATCACAAGTCTGTGGCAGAGACTTTGTCGAGCACCCTACCGGCTGCTAGGACTTGTGAGAGGAGGTCTATCCGGGGGTTGTTAAAGCCAGTTGTGAAACTGTCTTTATCCTCTGGATTTTCTATAAGGACTTCAATTATTTTTGCAATCTAAGTACCTGAACTCATTCCTAACCCTCTACCCTTTATTGAAAGACTCTGTTTCTGTTCTAAATAAATAACCCAAAAGAAGATTCAGTGTCAGTTTCCACATTCTTTGGGCCATCTACCACGGGAACCCCTAGACGGAGACGCAAACAAGAAGGTAACGGTAAGCCCAAATAAAACCAGCATCTCCTTCGGAGGTTAGTGCTACAGATATATTTGTTAATTTGTAAACATACGAATAAACGAACGTTTTACAAAAAATTCGAGCGAAAAACGAATTATCGAAAAGAACGAATATGGAAAACAACGAAAATACGAAATAATTAAAATAGAAACAGCGAAAATACGAAAAAAAAACTAAAAACAGAAACAACGAAAATACGGAACAAAGATTCGAAATAACGAAAAATCAGATTACGAATATTCGACAAACAGAAATCAAAACAACGAAAATACGAAATAACGAAAATTCTGCTGATCGAGAATTCGAAAGAACGAATTTGTTAGTTCTGAACTTCTGATTTTGAAATATTTCTGGACGTTGGCCAATAAGCTTATTCCATCCCCTGGAGAGCTTGTCCCTTCCCCCTTCCCCTTTTGTTTCTTATTCCCTTGTGTGTTTTTCCGTGTAATGCCCCATACACACGGTCGCACACTCTGACCACAAAATTTTGGCCCAAACTTGTCTTGCATACACACGGTCGCACAAAGTTGTCGGAAAATCGGATAGTTCGGAACGAGGTGACGTTACAAAACGTATGATGGGACTACGTAGAGGCCAATAGTTTTCGTCTCCAATTTTTTTCTGAGCATGCGTGGCACTTTGTGCGTCAGAATTCTATACACGCGATCAGAAAAAGTCAGATCGGATTTTGTGGTCAGAAAATTTTAGATCCAGCTTTCAAACTTTTTCCATCGGAAATTCCGACAGAAAAAGTCAGATAGAGCCCACACACACGATCGGATTTTCCGACAACATAATCTGAGCGGACTTTTTCCATCCGAATTTCCGACCGTGTGTATGGGGCATTAGACTGCAGTGCATTCCATCCAGAGTCCAGATAGGGTGTGGTTGGGTCGGTGACACCGTTTTGGTGGATTTGAGAGTTAAGTTGTGACTTGTGAGAGAGAAATTCTTTGTTTCTTAAGCATATAATAGCATACACATTCCCGTAAAATTACGAATTATGCTCCGATTACGAATCTACGCAAAACAATGTTTTCCGAAAGTATGAATACATGAGGCAGTCAATCTCACGAAAGTACGAATGTAATTAAGTCTATGAAAATACGAATTTCGAAGCAACGAAAATTAGACTCACGGAAATACGAATCATTTCAAATCAACGAAAATATAGCTCTTACGAAAATACGAACGCGTCCGAATATGAAATAATGAAAATACGAATTTCGAATCAACCAAAATGAACTCTTACGAAAATACGAACGTGTGCAAATACGAAAATAAGAACGCGTCTGAATACGAAAACCCACGTCTTACGAAATTAAGAATCAACGGAAACTAACAGAAACTAAACTAAACTAATTTTTCTGTTGTGCACATGTCTAAAACTCACTTGGTGCCTTAGCTGCATTAACCTCTAGAGATCCGCGCTATAGCCAAATGAAGGCTACAGCGTGGACCTGCTTTGCCGGGACCACGTCTATTGACGTCGTCCCGTGCACGAGCGGCCTGCGCGCCCCCTGAGGAGCGTGCGCGGTGCGCTCTGTGATCGGCGAGTCCATGAGACTCGCCGGATCACGGATCCGAGCAAGGGGTCGATCCCGACCCCTTACCACGTGATCAGCTGTCAGCCAATGACAGCTGATCATGTGACAAAACAGAGTCCTATGCTCTTCCACATTGAATTTTTCTGGAGGCGCTGCCATGTCCATTATAGGTAGTTGATTTTTGCACCATTGAATATAGACAAATTGGCCAGTACACCCCGCAATTTACAGCTTCCTAGCTCAATTTTTTTCTGGGTAAGGCTCAATACTTGTCAGCACCCCCTCGTACTAATCCAACGATCAGACTGTACGCGCACTGGCATGGAAAACGGACATGTGTATTACAAGCAAAGGACGATCGGATTGTAATAAAATATTTGAAACTTCTCTGATGTCTATGAAAACACATAAAGTGCATTGTTAGGTCTAGGTGGATTTGATTTAAAAGCATATTTTTTTTAAAGAGCAGCTGTCCTATTGTAGTAAGCTCCCAGGCCTCCTTTGGTCTAATGAGAACCTTTAGATAGCTGACATTCTTCTGCATGTGGTGGGTTGTGAGACATGGTGGATGCAGAGTAGTTAAAGTTATTGGGCGCCAGACACTTCCTGAATGCAAAGAAAGTTTATTTCTCTTTAAAAAACAATTGGGAGAAGAGGGGGTTAGGGCCAGGACACCCTTAGGTAGTTGCAAGATTAATTGGCAGACTCTGAGACTTCAATAGGTGGACAGCCATGCAGGGAAAGGCCCTTGGCAAGACAACACATCTGCACATGCAGGAATGTTGTCTCTTAAGCCAATAGTCTTTAACAGTTCCTAACTGTAAGGCGGCGTACACACGCGGGGACTGTCTGCCGAAACTAAGTTCGTCAAACAGTCCGCTCAAACTTTTGAATGAACGAACACGCCCACACACGGCACTTTTTGAGCGGACAAATACGGCAAACTTTGTTCGTCGTACTAAGTCCGCGCATCTTTTGAAATGAGCGGACTCGCCCACACACGAGGAAACAGTCCGCTCATTTCGAGCATGTGTGCAGGTAGGCGGGGCCCGCGACGGAGACGTCGCGGGCTCCGCCGCCTGGAATGGACTTAAAGGGGAACCCCAACGCCGAAAAAAAATCGGCGTGGGGGTCCCCCCAAAGTCCACAACAGACCCTTGTCCGAGCACGCTACCCGGCCGGCCAGGAAAGGGGGGCGAGCGACCCATGTGACATATACCATGTGACACCGCCCCATTGTCACTATATAAGTGGCCGCACAGCGCGGCTCTGGCATTCCGGCCGGAGAGAGCGACGTGTCAACATCTCCTGGAGAAGAACAAGAAGAACAAGAAGAAGAAGAAGAAGAAGAACGGAAGGCGGCGGCGACAGCGGCAACAGCGGCGACAGAAGACCGGGCCACCGCCTGCAAAAGAGCTATAAGAAGGCGCGGTGGCCCGGCAGAAGAACCGAAGAGGGGGACAAGACCCCCGAAGTCGGGAGAAGAGGCCGGCGGCGGGGAGGAAGAAAGCCGGACTCCTCCGCTAGCAAAAGAGCTACAAGAAGATAGCGGAGGAGTCCGGCGAGAAGACCCCCGAAGACGGAAGACCCCCGGAGCTGTGCAATAAAATATTTTATCTCGTGTGTTGTGTTTTTTTTTGGGTACTTTTATTTTACAGGTGAATGGGTAGGGGTACATTGTACCCCATACTCATTCACATAGGGTGGGGGGCCGGTATCCGGGGACCCCCTAATTAAAGGGGGCTCCCGGATTCCGATAAGCCCCCCGCCCGCAGACCCCGACAACCAACGGCCAGGGTTGTCGGGAAGAGGCCCTTGTCCTCATCAACATGGGGACAAGGTGCTTTGGGGTGGGGGGCCGCGCGGCCCCCCCTTCCCCAAGGCACCCCCCATGTTGAGGGCACGCGGCCTGGTACGGCTCAGGAGGGGGGGCGCGCTCGCTCGCCCCCCTTTCCTGGCCGGCCGGGTAGCGTGCTCGGACAAGGGTCTGTTGTGGACTTTGGGGGGACCCCCACGCCGATTTTTTTCGGCGTTGGGGTTCCCCTTTAAGTCCATTCCAGGCGGCAGAGCCCGCAACGTCTCCGTCGCGGGCCCCGCCTACCTGCACACGCGCTCGAAATGAGCAGACTTCCCTCCGAGCGGGAACAGTTTGCTCATTTCGAAAGTGGCCTACACACGGGCGGACTGTTCGCTCAAACCAAGTTTCAGCGGACAGTTTTTCGGAATTTCCGAAAAACTTTGTTCGTCAAACTGTCCGCTGAAACTGTCCGCTGAAGCCCCACACACGAGCGGACTGTCCGCTGAAACACTGTTCGGCGGACAAAGTTGAGCCAACAGTCCGCCCGTGTGTACGTGGCCAAAGAGTAACAGTTCTTTCACTTCCACTACAATCTCTCCTTGTAGTTCTCCATCCACTGAGCTCCCGGTCTCTCACGGAACCCTCCGATTCTCCGCCACTGAATCCCTTGAGCTCCTCCAATATTCCTCAAGCGTCGACCCCGCCTCTCTGCTGGGTCCCCTAGCTTGACACTCTAGATAACTCTCAAGCTTCACCACGGCTGGCCTTCTCGGTCCCTGGCTTGACTCACAAGGCTGCTCTGCAAGCGTCTCCTCCATTGGGGTGGTCCCTGGCTTGATACCCACTGAAGTTTCCCAATTGTTCACCATCCCCTGTTGGTGAGAATGCTGCTCCCGTACTAAGCTTCAATTACTCATGGTGGTCCCTGGTAATTAGGCGGATAGTCCCTTACTGGCGACAGCTTCCGCTCTACCTTTGACCACAACAGGTTCTCCGACCGGCAGAACCGTCACTTTTGGTTGGACTGCAAGCCGCAATACCAACCCTGTGCTGCCCTCTCTTGCTTCTGGATAGGCCCTTTAGATAGCCTAGCAGCCAGATGTGCCCAGAATAGGCCCCATCTCCGGCCTAGCAGCCCGGGCAATACAACATACATCCACCCAGACAGCCGTCCGGGTGGCACAGAATATAGATCACCTGACTCCACCCGAATATATAGGCTCTCCCAGCAGGTCAAGGGATTCAAGAAAACCCCTGCCCATTGGCTAAGATACCCCATATACCCATAACCTGACCTTGCGTTGCCCTTCTCATATCCAGTACCACCAAGTAACCGGACACCTAGTGGTAGAAGAGAAAAGGGCAACAATGCCAAACTTAGGGAGAAATCAATAGATCTCTACCAATCAACCAGGATAACTACCTGGCAAGTAAATTTGTGAGGAGCAAGCCTGCCTAAACTCCAGGGTGCTACAATATTATTAGCTGAGTATTTAAAGAGGAAGTAAACCCTGATGGGTTTACTTCCTCTTTTTTTCCCTGCAAAGGTAACGCATAATGGACTACTATGCATCGCATAGTAGCTCATTATGTGTCACTTACCTGACACAGGAGCCAGCGAAGTCGCCGCTGTCCCCTGTAGTCCGCCGCATCCATGTTGCTGGTGGAGTCTCGCAGCTCCGACGAATCACAGCGGCGCAGCCGCGATGACGTCACTCCCGCGCATGCGCACGGGAGTCGCGTCTCGCAGCTCCGCCGCTGCCATTCGGCGAAGCCGCGATGACGTCACTCCCGCGCATGCGCACGGGAGTCGACAAATTAGGCAAATCCATTCTTGGACTTGCCGCATTTAGTGCGCCTGCGCGCCGCTGTCTACGGCGCATGCGCCGTAACAGCGGTGCCCATTTTCGGGCAAATATCTCCTAAACCATATAGGTTTAGGAGATATTGCTTGGACCTACAGGTAAACCTTAATCTAGGCTTACCTGTAGGTCCAAGTTGTTTGGAAGGGTTTACTTCCTCTTTAAATCATGCACCTGAAGCTTCTTAAATGCAGAGAATATTTTTACTTTTATAGAGGATTCAGCATGAGAACATGAACTGAATATACAAGTACATGTAACACACAAAGGATGGTTCTTTCTCGGATTACCTTATCAAAAAATACATGTTATAAAACTGCAGTGCCACCTACTGGTATAGATATGTATAATGCATATAAAGTATCTCATAAAAGTGAGTACACCCCTCACCCTTTTGTAAATATTTTCTTCTATCTTTTCATGTGACAACACTGAAGAAATGACACTTGTCTACAATGTAAAGTAGTGAGTGTACAGGCTATAAGAAGATTGCCAAGACCCTGAAACTGAGCTGCAGCACGATGGCCAAGACCATACAGCAGTATAACAGGACAGGTTCCACTCAGAACAGGCCTCACCATGGTCCACCAAAGAAGTTGAGGTCATGTGCTCAGTGTCATATCCAGAGGTTGTCTTTGGGAAATAGACGTATGAGTGCTGCCAGCATTGCTGTAGAGGTTGAAGGGGTGGGGGGGTCAGCCTGTCGGTGCTCAGACCATACGCTGCACGCTGCATCAAATTAGTCTGCATGGCTGTCATCACAGAAGGAAGCCTCTTCTAAAGATGATGCACAAAAGAGCCTGCACACAGTTTGCTGAAGACAAGCAGACTAAGGACATGGATTACTGGAACCATGTCCTGTGGTCTTTCGAGACCAAGATAAACTTATTTGGTGTCAGATGGTGACAAGCATGTGTGGGGGCAACCAGGTGAGGAGGACAAAGACAAGTGTGTCTTGTCTACAGTCGGGCATGGTGGTGGGAGTGTCATGGTCTGGGGCTGCACCTTCAAAATGACCACTTCCTTGCTAAAGAAGCTGAGGGTAAAGGTGATGGACTGGCCAAGCAATGTCTCCAGACCTAAACCCTATTGAGCATCTGTGGGACATCCTCAAACGGAAGGTGGAGGAGTGCAAGGTCTCCAACATCCACCAGCTCTGTGATGTGCAACCTGTGAAGCTCTGGTGACCTCCATGCCCAAGAGGGTTAAGGCAGTGCTGGAAAATAATGGTGGCCACACAAAATATTGACACTTTGGGCCCAATTTGGATATTTTCACTTAGGGGTGTACTCACTTTTGTTGCCAGCGGTTTAGACATTAATGGCTGTGTGTTGAGTTATTTTGAGGGGACAGCAAATTTACACTGTTATACAAGCTGTACACTCACTACTTTACATTGTAGACAAGTGTCATTTCTTCAGTGTTATCACATGAAAAGATAGAAGAAAATATTTACAAAAATGTGAGGGGTGCACTTACATTTGTGAGATACTGTGTATATACCCTGTTTCCCCGAAAATAAGACCTAGCGTGATTGTCGTTGATGGCTGCAATATAAGCCCTACCCTGTTTCCCCAAAAATAAGCCCTAACCTGAAAATAAGACCTACAATGACTTTAACTGGGGCTTATGGGGGGGGGGGGGGGTAGGGCTTATATTGAAGCCATCACGACAATCACGCTAGAACTTATTTTTGGGGAAACAGGGTAGTTGACAAAATAGAAAGCTACTTGCTGTTGCTTCTTCCAACACATCTCTGTCCCACAGTGGCTCCTTCTTTAACTCGCTGACAGTCCCATTCACTTTAATGAGACGGTTGCTGATGTGGCAGTGATGCAAAAAGGTGAGGGACGTGGCGGCAGTAGGTGATTGGACGCCCGCTAACAGGTGCGACCATGATGGATCTGAAATGACAGGTGGTCTTTAAAATGTAAGAGGCTTATCCTTGCTGGTAGTTAGAATCTGTAATATTTGCAAACAAAATTAAGGTTTCCTATTTAGAATAATAAACAGTAATAGTAGAACAGCGACATCATAACCGATTCAATCATACAGTTTGTAGTGTACATAGGATATGAAAAACAGTGGGATGAAGGAACATTCCTGATCTTTGTTTTAGCTCATGGTTACTGTGACATTGTGTGAATGCATCAATGCGGTGCATGTTATCTCAGCTTGCAGAGCTTGGATTCATTGAATGAGTTCAAGTTTAAATATTGCAGAATATATAAAGCCTAATGCTACACGACTAAGCTCATGCTGAATAAACTAAATTATTAATGTAATCTAAAATAGAAAACTATCTTTAGAAAGAGGTTTACTCCAAAAGCATTTTATTAAAATACATTTTGATAAAAAAAAAAAAAAAAAAAAAAGATTTAAATAAAAAAAAACTGATCTAAATAATAATAAAAAAAAAAAAAAATAGTCATGGGTTTTTAACCACTTGTCGACCAGCGCACGACGATGTACGTCGACAGAATGGCACGGGCAGGCAAATGGGCGTACATGTACGTCCCTTTAAATTTGCCGCCCTGCTATCGGGAGGGCGGCGCGCTCCCGCGCTGGTTGGGACCCCCCTGAGTCCGGTCGCGGGAGCCGCGGACTCGATCGCCGCGGGCACCCCCGCGATCGTCTCACAGAGCGGCCGAATGGAGAAGTGCCGTTGTAAACAACATTTCTCCATTCTGCCTAGCAACTAGTGACGCTGATCTCTGCTCCATGTGATTGGAGCAGAGATCAGTGTTCACTAAATGAAAGCCCAACCCCCCCCCCCCCCACAGTTAGTAACACGCCCCTAGGAACACTTAACCCCTACACTGCTACCCACTGGTTAACCCCTTCACTGCCAGTGTCATTTACACAGGAATCACTGCATTTATATAGCAGTGATTACTCTATAAAGGACAATGGTCCCAAAAATGTGTCAAAAATGTCCGATGGGTCCTCCACAATGTCGCAGTCACAATAAAAATCGCTGATCGCCGCCATTACTAGTAAAAAAAAAAAATAATAAAAAATTATTAATAAAAATGCTATAAAACTATCCCCTATTTTGTAAACGCTATAACTTTTGCGCAAACCAATCAATAATCGCTTATTGCGATTTTTTTTACCAAAAATATGTAGAAGAATACGTATTGGCCTAAACTGAGGGAAAAAAAGTTTTTTTTATATATTTTTGGGGGATATTTATTATAACAAAAAGTAAAAAATAATGCGCTTTTTTCAAAATTGTCGCGCTATTTTTGTTTATAGCGCAAAAAATTAAAACCGCAGAGGTGATCAAATACCACCAAAAGAAAGCTCTATTTGTGGGAAAAAAAGGACGTCAATTTTGTTTGGGAGCCACGTCGCATGACCGCGCAATTGTCAGTTAAAGCGACGCAGTGCCGAATCGCAAAAAGTGGTCTGGTCTTTGAGCAGCAAATTGGTCCGGGCTGAAAGTGGTTAATTTGTACTGGTTGGAGGTAAGGTGCTGTAAAAGTCCTGCTTCCCATCTTCCCATTCGTCAAAAGAGTCTTTTGTTCATTCAGATGCTTCCAAATAAACCAAGATGCCAAATTTCATTGGGAAAAAGAATTGCGCATGTCTAACAAATAGAGCTTGGAGAAGTTCTGAACCGTCGCGATCAGCTCTCGAAAGCTGCGTAATAACGATCAGATTAGTGTACGATCGATCCAAAAGCGGTAGGATTCTGATCGTGTGTGCGGGCCGTGGTGGTGAGCACCAGGGGAGTCTATATTTTTATATGTTTTTTGTATTGACGAACTGCCATTTGATTGGTTGCCAATGATATTGGTAACCCCCAGCAATCCCATTCTAATCGTCTTCCTTTTCTCTCTGCAGTATCAGTCCAAGGAGAAGGCTGAAACTTTCCCCGGACTCGCAGAATCCCAGCCCCAGCGAGACGCCGCTGCACCCTACCGTGGGAAGCGCTTTCTTCTCAGGTTAGTCGGAATCCCTCCCACACATAACCGGGGCATTATCTCCATAGCACCACTTTGCCCCACGTTGGGTCTCATTGACAAGTGGCCACCGGGATGCCTAGGTGAGCCCGACACCCTCTCTCCGTGGCAGGTTCAGTGGCTCGGCGGGGTTAATCATCTCTGCCTATTTCATCCTTCAGACCCCTTTCACACCATGGCGTTTTGCAGGCGCTATAGCGTTAGAAATAGCGCCTGCAATCTGCCCTAAAGAAGCTGCACCATTGTGTGTAGTGTGAAAGCCCAGAGGGCTTTCATACTACAGCGGTGCGCTGGCAGGATGTCAGAAAAAAAGTCCTGCCAGCAGCTTCTTTGGAGCGGTGAAGGAGCGGTGTGTTTACCGCTCCTCCACATTGAAATCAATGGGGCAGCGCTGTAATACCGCGGGCAAAACGCCGCTATTGCGGCGTATTGCCGGCGGTTTAAACCTTTTCGCGGCCGCTAGCGGGGGTAAAAGTGCCCCGCTAGCGGACGAAATGCGACACAAATCCGGCGGTAAAACGCCGCTAAAAATAGCGGCGTTTTACCGCCGATGCAATGGGCAGTGTGGTGTGAAAGGGGTCTTACAGCATCTCCTATAACTTCGTTATAGAACCAATTCACAGTTTCAGTCTTGTTTGAACTCACAACTGAGAAAAACACAGATTATGGCACTTAAAGTAGAACTATAGGCAAAAAGTATTTTTCATTTTGCATGAATGATGTTGCATGTTATAACCCCCGGCGGGTTCCCCCCCCCATCTGTGTCCCATTGTAGAGATTTTCCTCCACTTCCTGTTCCATAGCCACAACAGGAAGTGGGAGGAAATCCATCCAAGAGGGATGACCAGAATCTGCAGTTCCTATTGGAAGATTTATCCTCTATTTCTTTTCTGAGGACAACCCGAAATTTAAGGATTTTCTTTTACTTTAACTTTCAATGATCATGGTCAATAGGAGAAACAGAGAGCCCCTCCCTCTGTCTCTCCTATTGACCATGGTCATTGAAAGTTAAAGTAAAAGAAAATCCTAAAATTTTGGGTTGTCCTCAGAAAATCTCCTTCACCGCTTAAAGCGGAGTTCCACCCACATCTTTAATTTTTTAAAATTTTTTTTAAATAACTCGAAAGCCTCGTACACACAATCAGATTTTCCGACGGGATATGTGTGATGACAGGCTGTTAGTGGTAAATCCGACCGTGTGCACGCTCCATCGGACAATTGTTTTTGGATTTTCCGGGGGGACAAATGTTGGATGGCAGGCTTTCAAATTTTCCGCGGATGAATGTGTGTTGTCGGATTTTCCGAGCGTGTGTACACAAGTCCGTCAGACAAAAGTCCAAAGTACAAACACGCATGCTCGGGAGCAAGGGCGAGCCAGAAGCGGACGGTCTTGTAAAGTAGCGTTCGTAACCTTTGATTTTTGCCTTCTTGGGGATTCCCATCTTACTTGTTGGCAGGAGAAGCATATTCTTCCGGGATACTGCGCTGCTGTATTCCCAGCATGCACCGCCCTCGTTCTCGCGCATGCGCAGTAGCGGAACGTAGCGGCGCTGGAGACGACACTGGTTTCCATTACAACGGGCGGCGGTGGAGGAAGTGCCAGCCCCGTTGTTATGGCAATCCAGCCCTTGGCACTGCCCACTGACAGGAGCAGATGCGCTGAGGGAAATGATGTTAGGCGAGGAAGGGGAAGATTAGAAGGGACCAAATAGCAACAGGGCTTAAAAGGTAAGTAAAAAAAAAAAAAAAAAAAAAACATTTTGCTCAGATGTCGCTAGTTAGATTATTTGCTGTGCAGTAATGTCAACTTATTTTTATGGGTGGAACTCCGCTTTAACCACTTCCCGACCAGCCGCCGCAGTTGTACTGAGGCAGAATGACACGGCTGGGCGAAACGACGTTATGTAACGTCACTTCTCCCTGTGGCCACTAGGGGCGCGTGCCTGCCCCCTGCTCGCCCACCCTCTGTCCTGTGTACATTAAGCCTCATTAGTAAAAAAATAAATTTAAAAAATAAAGCAAAAAAAATAAACAAAAAAATATTCCATAAAAATATCCCATAGTTTGTAGATGTGATAACTTTTGCGCAAACCAATCAATATACATTATTGGGATTTTTTTTAACCAAACATATGTAGCAGAATACATATTGGCCTAATTTGATGAATAAATTTGATTTTTCACATTTTTTTTATTGGATGTGTTTTATAGCAGAAAGTTAGAAACATTGTTTTTTTTTTTTTTGTTTCAAAATTGCCGCTCTTTTTTTTTGTTTATAGCGAAGAAAAAATAAAAACCGCAGAGGTGATCAAATACCACCAAAAGAAAGCTCTATTTGTGAAGGGAAAAAAATATGACATATGTTATTTGGGTACAACGTCGCACCACTAAACAAATGTCAGCTGCAGTGCCGTATCGAAAAAAAATGGCCTGGGGGGGGGTAAACCTTCCGGAGCAGAAGTGGTTAATGGGGGGCACAGACAGCAATAAAAAGGGTCTAATCCCTCGCCACTTGTTCCAAAACGAACCAGAACAAAAAAAAAAAAAGTTCTACCTTTAGTTATACTTTAAAGTGATATAAAAGTCTTGTGTTTCTTTGTTTTGTTTTGATTTGTTTAAATCAAGCATGTTACACTTACCTGATCAAAAAATATATAGTTTGTAGACGCAATAACTTTTGCGCAAACCAATAAAGTTTTTTTTATTTTTACCAAAAACACGTAGCAGAATACATATTGGCCTTAATTATTTGAAGAAATTATTATTTTATTGGATATGTTTTATAACAGAAAATAAAAAAATATAGATTTTTTTTTATAAAAGAAATTTTAGATTTTTTTTTGTTTATAACGCAAAAAATAAAAACCGCAGAGGCGATCAAATACCACCAAAAGCAATCTCTATTTGTGGGGAAAAAAATATATATCATACATTTTATTTGGGTACAGCGCCGCACATCCGCGCAATTGTCAATTAAACTGACGCAGTGCCATGTCGCGATTAAAATAAATAAATGGCCTGGTCATACAGGGGGGTAAATCTTGCAGAGGTCAAGTGGTTAATGATATATACGTTTATTGTTTTGGTCTCAGTAATTTATTTTTTTATTATTTATTTATTTTACGCCTGTGGCTGTATGCAGGTTTTCAGGCTGTGATCTTTCCTTTTCCCCATGTTTAGATTTTCCCGTTGAATCGACTCCTCCACAGACCTGCAGCGCAAGGTGAGGCGCCATCTAGTGGATACATTGATGTACTTCCCACAATGCTATAAGAACCACAGTATGGTTTGTGCACTTTGGTAGACCTGTGTGGGACGGTGTGATCAGAGGGTAGTTCTTCTGCAGAGGTGGGCACAGCCTATTGCATTAGAGATTGTACTGCAAAGCTCAAAGAAGCGGTGCCGATCCTTAGACATGCGCAATTCGTTTGGTTCCAAATTCCTGTTTTAACGAATTTTGACAAATTCCTTCATTCGGAAATAAACAGGTTTCCGGAAACTCGTTTAACACATTTTTCCGAATATTCATAAATTCAGAAATCGGAAAACCCGAAAATTTGAATTAATAACTAACGAATAGTAACTTAACTATTACTAACTATTAAAATTATAGGTATTGGAATTACCTTTCAAATTTGGCTGTTGAAGTGAATTTATCCAAAATAACGAATGCCGTATGTAAACCAATGAAACGTAAATAATAATAATAAAAAATAATAATAAAAACTTTTTATCATCATTATTATTATTATTATTATAGGGGTTGTCAACCTTTGTGTTTTTAAATGTTAATGAATCCTATGCATTAAGGGGAAAAGACTTCTGGCAGTGACCGCCCCCCGCAGCCATTGGCTCCCGCTGCTGTCAATCAAATCCAATGACGCGGGCGCACGGGGGGGGCCGGACCCAAGTCCAATATTCGTGTCTATGGATGCAAATGCTGGATTCGGGAGTGCGCCCGCATGGTAACCCCCCCCCCCCGCCCCCGGGAGAGAGCTTCTCCGAGGGGGGGTGATCTGATGCGGGGGAGGAGCCGAGGGACCCCAGAAATGGACGTTCGGGGGCCACTCTGTGCAAAACGAGCTGCACAGTGAAGGTAAGTATGAATTTTGTTATTTAAAAAAAATATATATATAAAACGGGGTTTACAATCACTTTAATTCGTTCCGTTCCATTCGTTTTGATGCGGTATTCGTTATTTCGGATAATCTGTAACTTCGGATAAATTTGTATTTCTTACATTCACAAACAGCCAAATTTGAAAGGAAATTCCAAAATTTATAATTTAATAGTTAAAGTGGCTGTAAATCCTTTACAACCACTTTAAACTACAGGCAAGGCATGGAATGATGACACCTTGTCTGTGGGGGGTGGGGCTCAGCATGGAATGAATTGCATGAAAACTGAAATATTGATACAAAATTACACATTGATCGCTAAATAAAAACATGCAAAATTTTAATTGTATCCAGCTGGATTGTAAATATTCTGAATATCTGTGCCTTATTCCATTCATTCTGCAGAGATTCCTCCCGTGAATCCAGCCTCCACAAACCGGTAAGTGAGTCCTAACTTTCCCCGGCCCCACCCCAAAAAAAAAAAAAAAAAATTTTTTTTTTTTATTTTTTTTTTTTATAGATACATTTTAACCACTTAAGGACTAGGCCCTTTTCTGGCATGTGTTGTTTACAGGTGGAAGTCAGTATTTTTTGCTAAAATTACGTATAACCCTCCAAACACATACATTTTTTATATATATATATATATATATATATATATATATATATATATATATATATATATATATATATAAAAATTTAGTTTTAGCAGATACCCTAAAGAATAAAACAGCAGTCGTTGCAATATTTTATGTCACACTGTATTTGCGCAGCTGTCTTTCAAATGCAAATTTTCGGAAATAATACACTTTAATAAATTATAAAAAAACACAATACTTACCTAATTTTTTTTTGTTGTATATTGTGAAAGATGATGTTACACTGAGTAAATAGATACCTAACATCTCATGCTTTAAAATTGTGCATGCTCGTGGTATGGCACCTAACTTCGGTACTTAAAAATCTCCATAGGCGGTGCTGTCAATTATTTTTTTTACAGGTTACCTGTTTAGAGTTACAAAGGAGGTCTAGTGCTAGAATTATTGCTCTCGCTATAATGATGGCGGTGATACCTCACATGTGTGATTTAAACTATTTACAAATACAGGCACGACTTACCTATGTGTCCACTTCTGCGCACGAGCACGGAGGGATAGGGTGCTTTGAAAAAAAAAAAAATAGAGATGAGAGATCTATCTATCTATCTATCTATCTATCTATCTATCTATCTATCTATCTATCTATCTATCTATCTATCTATCTATCTATCTATCTATCTATCTATCTATCTATCTATCTATCTATCTATCTATCTATCTATCTATCTATCTATCTATCTATCTATCTATCTATCTATCTATCTATCTATCTATCTATCTATCTATCTATCTATCTATCTATCTATCTATCTATCTATCTATCTATCTATCTATCTATCTATCTATCTATCTATCTATCTATCTATCTATCTATCTATCTATCTATCTATCTATCTATCTATCTATCTATCTATCTATCTATCTATCTATCTATCTATCTATCTATCTATCTATCTATCTATCTATCTATCTATCTATCTATCTATCTATCTATCTATCTATCTATCTATCTATCTATCTATCTATCTATCTATCTATCTATCTATCTATCTATCTATCTATCTATCTATCTATCTATCTATCTATCTATCTATCTATCTATCTATCTATCTATCTATCTATCTATCTATCTATCTATCTATCTATCTATCTATCTATCTATCTATCTATCTATCTATCTATCTATCTATCTATCTATCTATCTATCTATCTATCTATCTATCTATCTATCTATCTATCTATCTATCTATCTATCTATCTATCTATCTATCTATCTATCTATCTATCTATCTATCTATCTATCTATCTATCTATCTATCTATCTATCTATCTATCTATCTATCTATCTATCTATCTATCTATCTATCTATCTATCTATCTATCTATCTATCTATCTATCTATCTATCTATCTATCTATCTATCTATCTATCTATCTATCTATCTATCTATCTATCTATCTATCTATCTATCTATCTATCTATCTATCTATCTATCTATCTATCTATCTATCTATCTATCTATCTATCTATCTATCTATCTATCTATCTATCTATCTATCTATCTATCTATCTATCTATCTATCTATCTATCTATCTATCTATCTATCTATCTATCTATCTATCTATCTATCTATCTATCTATCTATCTATCTATCTATCTATCTATCTCTTCTTATGTTACTTTTTATCTATCTGTATTTAAGAATTACAATAGTAACAAATTTAAACAAATCTGAAATACAAAAAAAAATATATATATATTTCAGAGAAGTTAGAATCGAGTTTCCAAATAGTATAAAATAGAATAAAAAAATAAAAAATAAAAAAAAGCACTTGAGGAGAAAAGAATAAAATAGAAACAAATGAAACAGAAAATAAAAAGAAGAGAATAGAAAAGAATAAAGTAAAACATAATAAAATGCGATAGAAAATAAAGGAATAGAATAGAATAGAATTATTGCTCTCGCTATAATGATGGTGGTGATACCTCACATGTGTGGTTTAAACACTGTTTATAAATGCGAACGTGACTTACGTATGTGTTTGCTTCTATACACGAGCATGGAGGGATAGGGCGCTTTACATTTTTTTTTCTTATTTTACTTTTTATGTATCCGAATTACAATAGTAACGAATTTAATCGAATCTGAAATAAAAAAAAAATAAAATTTTTTTTTTGGAGACATTAGAATCAAATTTCAAAATAGTATAAAATTGAATAAAAAATAAAACACCTGAAGAGAAAAGAATATAATAGAAACAGATGAAATAGAAAATAAAGGAATAGAAAATAAAAGAATAGAAAATATTACAATAAAACAGAATAAAGTGCAATAGAAAATAAAAGAAAATAAGGGAATAGAATAGATTAGATAATAATAGAATAGAATAATTTCTCTCTCGCTATAATGATGGTGGTGATACCTCACATGTGTGGTTTAAACACTGTTTAAATGCAGGCGCGACTTACGCATGTGTTCGCTTCTGCGCACGAGCATGGAGGGATAGGGCGGTTAAAAAAAAAAAAAGGCTCATTTACTTTACTGTTTATGTATCCAAATTTACAAATTATAATAGTAAGGAATTTAACCGAATCTGAAATAAAAAAAAATAAATAAATAAAAAATATTTCAGAGAAGAGAATATATATATATATATATATATATATATATATATATATATATATATATATATATATATATATATATATATATATATATATATATGTATAAAAAAGAAAGCACTTGCAGAGAAAATAGAAAGAAATAAAATAGAAAATAAAGGAATAAAATAAAGGATTAGAAAATAAAAGAATAGAATAGAAAAGAATAAAGTAAAACAGAATAAAATAGAAAATAAAGGAATAGACTAGAATAGAAAATAATAGAATAGAACAAAAAATACAAATAGAATAAAATAGAAAGTATATAACCATGTTCTCAAATACTTTTTCAAGGCACTGTATAATCTCCATATTTTTTCTAATACATTTATTAAATATGGGCTCCATCTAGTGACCATATTGTAGTATTTTCCTGATTGCAGCAAATCAGGGAAATACCACACTATTGCCACTAGATGGAGCTGACAATACTATGAAATTCACATATTAGACAAAATATGGCGCTCATTCATGACACCTGTGTGAATGCTTTTCCATTTGCAAAGCTAATTTTATTTAGAGATATATCCGGTTGGCGAGTTCTTGCCCAGACTTAGCCCAGCAGCACTGGAAAGCATGTGTTATGACATTGCATATTAAAAACTATTGTGTAACTGAACATGTTAAATAGATCAGCCTGAAAATGGTGTTGGGGGTGATATTTTTTTTTAATTGTTTTAGATAAAGAAGAAGGCGACAAGAAGAGCAAACGTGAGGGACGAGGAGAACAGATGCCACGGAGACACCAGGAAGGTAGGTGCTAGAATAACCATAGGGGGTTGGTTAAAGTGTTCCCCAAGAGATGCTGTCGTTTCTGAATTTGAAAATGGCAGCTTCTAGCCTTATAGCTGGAGCTCTGCTGCCTACCAGGACATCCCTCAACCCAAAGGTTTCTTTCAGTAATCAGTAGAGAGGCACAATCTGGCAGGGGGACTCTGGGTAAAACCAGCTGGTAGATGCTCTCCAGACCACTTTTTAGATGGGAACCCAGATACCGAGTCACCTCCTTCACTACAGGCCATGTATTCAGTTCCTGCAGAGGAGAGGTATAGGGAGGAGGCAGACAGAAGGAGAAAGCACCACCAACCCATTCTACGTTCTTCTAATAGTTAAGGTAAGACAGCCCACGGGACAGTCCTCGTTGTTAGGGTGGCCGGTGACGCAGGTTCACCCAAGGCGTGGAATCTAAGTGCCAGTTGGCCTTCACCAGAGCTCCTGATGGTGGAGATGGTTGGGAAACTTAATTGATCCCAATTTACTCTGCAAACTGACAACAGCTCACAGCCCTCAGGATCGCCCAACCAAAGAGGGTGGCTGGAAGGAACTGGCCAAGGTGTGGAGACGGTTAACAATTCTGCAAACAAGAGAGTAGTCAGGTCCATGAAGGGGTGGAGGCAGGCAGTAAATATAGTAGTGAGGCCCAGGCAGGGGTCAAGACAGACAGCAAATCAGAGAGTAGTCAGGACCATGAAGGGGTGACGCAGGCAGTAAATAGTAGAGTAGTCAGGACCATGAAGGGGGGAGGCAGGCAGTAAATAAGAGAGTAGTGAGGTCCAGGCAGGGATGGAGGCAGGCAGTAAATAAAAGAGTAGTCAGGTCCAGGCAGGCAGTAAATAAGAGAGTAGTCGGTCCAGGCAGTGGTGGAGGCAGGCAGTAAATAAAAGAGTAGTCAGGTCCAGGCAGGCAGTAAATAAGAGAGTAGTCGGTCCAGGCAGTGGTGGAGGCAGGCAGTAAATAAGAGATTAGTCAGGTCCATGAAGGGATGGAGGGAGGTAGTAAATGATAGAGTAGTGAAGTCCAGGCAGGGGTCAAGACAGGCAGCAAATAAGAGAGTAGTCAGGTCCACCAAGGGGTGAGGCAGGGAGTAAATAAGAGAGTAGTCAGGTCCAGGCAGGGGTGGAGGCAGGCAGCAAATAAGAGAGTAGTCAGGTCCAAAAAGCGGTGGAGGCAGGCAGTAAATAAAAGAGTAGTCAGGTCCAGGCAGAGGGGGGGGGGGGGGGGGGGGTCGAGGCAGGCAACAAATAAGAGTAGTCGGTCCAGGCAGTGGGGGAGGCAGGCAGTAAATAAGAGAGTAGTCGGTCCACTCAGGGATCAAGGCAGGCATTAAATAAGAGTAGTCGATCCAGGCAGTGGTGGAGGCAGGCAGTAAATGAAAGTAGTCAGGTCCAGGCAGGGGGTTGAGGCAGGCAATAAATAAGAGAGTAGTCGGTCCAGGCAGGGATCAAGGCAGGCAGTAAATAAGAGTTGTCAGTTGCAGGCAGGGGTGGAGGCAGGCAGTAAATAAGAGAGTAGTCAGGTCCATACAGGGGTCAAGGCAGGCAATAAATAAGAGAATATTGAGGTCCAGGCAGGGGTTGAAGCAGACCCCCGCCAGCAACAAGAGATGTCCCAGCAGCCAGCATCAATAGACCCTCCAGCAGCCAGCAATAATAGACTCTTCCCTTAACGGTCATCCCTCCCAGCAACATAAGCCCCCCAGTGACAATAGATCCCTCATCAGAAAGAATCAATAGACCCTCCAGCACCCTTTACAAATACATACATTCAGTGC
This sequence comes from Lithobates pipiens, assembly GCF_037356315.1. Taxonomy (NCBI): domain Eukaryota; kingdom Metazoa; phylum Chordata; class Amphibia; order Anura; family Ranidae; genus Lithobates; species Lithobates pipiens. The sequence goes on from NW_027507787.1 coordinate 235,053,263, forward strand.
AGGAGGTTCCCCCGCGTTCCCGCTGGAAAAAAAAGCCCTGGATTTAACTGGTCGCTGATTGGTTTTGCTGGTTGCTTCTTTAATTACATTCCTGGAATGAAGATAATATAATATATCATTACTTTCTTTTCTTCTAAAGAAAAAATCCAGAATGAAGCTTTCGGAATTGTTCGCCAGCCCGGAGCTCTCAGTGAGACAACAAAGTTACAGAACGGAGCAGAGCAAAGAATGGTCCATCGCAGAGAGGAGCGATGCAACAAAAGGCGCCCCAGATAATGTAATGTGTATGCTAAAGTCTTCCCCAGTTGGCTGTTGGTTTCTCCGAGTTCCTATCCTCATATCCCGCTCTTTCTGCTACCTCCTGGGATGTCCACGTCACACATCCCGGGAGGCAGTTTGAATGCGTGCCGCAGGTTTTTGGGACTCTGCAGAGACCTGTAGCACATCTGTGCATGGGGGTTTCCTCCAATTGGAATGTTTATCACTGGGTTTAGTTTACCAATTTTGAATGACACATCTGCTGTGATTATGGTGTTATGTGATCTAGCTAGCTAGGGGTCTTTGTATAAAAAAATGAATATCTCAGCATTTGCACAGCGGTCTTAAATAATATGTGTAACAATTTCCTTTGATTGTGAGCACCATCCAGTGGCCATAACACTGGATTTTCCCAATTGTGATGATATTTCAAGAAAATACCATATTATGGCCACTAGATGGAGTTGACGAGCACAAAGTAAACCAGCTTCAATGGCTGTCAAGACGAGGCCTTTGCACATATTAGACCAGCCTCAAAGGCTGTCAAGAGGAGGCTTTCTTTCGCACATATCAAACCAGCTGTCAAGAGGAGGCCACCACCACCAATGTAAGGAGCATTCTTCCCACTGATCACCAATGTAAGGAACATTCTTCCCACTGATCACCAATGTAAGGAACATTCTTCTCACTGATCACCAATGTAAGGAACATTCTTCTCACTGATCACCAATGTAAGGAACATTCTTCTCACTGATCACCAATGTAAGGAACATTCTTCCCACTGATCACCAATGTAAGGAACATTCTTCCCACTGATCACCAATGTAAGGAACATTCTTCTCACTGATCACCAATGTAAGGAACATTCTTCTCACTGATCACCAATGTAAGGAACATTCTTCTCACTGATCACCAATGTAAGGAACATTCTTCTCACTGATCACCAATGTAAGGAACATTCTTCTCACTGATCACCAACGTAAGGAACATTCTTCCCACTGATCACCAACGTAAGGAACATTCTTCTCACTGATCACCAATGTAAGGAACATTCTTCTCACTGATCACCAATGTAAGGAACATTCTTCTCACTGATCACCAATGTAAGGGACATTCTTCTCACTGATCACCAATGTAAGGAACATTCTTCCCACTGATCACCAATGTAAGGAACATTCTTCTCACTGATCACCAATGTAAGGAACATTCTTCTCACTGATCACCAATGTAAGGAACATTCTTCTCACTGATCACCAATGTAAGGAACATTCTTCTCACTGATCACCAATGTAAGGAACATTCTTCTCACTGATCACCAATGTAAGGAACATTCTTCTCACTGATCACCAATGTAAGGAACATTCTTCTCACTGATCACCAATGTAAGGAACATTCTTCTCACTGATCACCAATGTAAGGGACATTCTTCTCACTGATCACCAATGTAAGGGACATTCTTCTCACTGATCACCAATGTAAGGAACATTCTTCTCACTGATCACCAATGTAAGGAACATTCTTCTCACTGATCACCAATGTAAGGAACATTCTTCCCACTGATCACCAATGTAAGGAACATTCTTCTCACTGATCACCAATGTAAGGAACATTCTTCCCACTGATCACCAATGTAAGGAACATTCTTCTCACTGATCACCAATGTAAGGAACATTCTTCCCACTGATCACCAATGTAAGGAACATTCTTCTCACTGATCACCAATGTAAGGAACATTCTTCTCACTGATCACCAATGTAAGGAACATTCTTCCCACTGATCACCAATGTAAGGGACATTCTTCTCACTGATCACCAATGTAAGGAACATTCTTCCCACTGATCACCGATCCTGAATAATACATTTTTTCAGGGACTCCCTATAACCTGAAAATAATTCCAGGGGGTTCCTCTGCCGTAAAAAGGTAGAGAAAAGTTGAGGACAGTAGATTATGCAGCTTGCAGACACATTTTTTTTATTTTTTTTTTGGATGATGCGGAGATCCTGTACCAGATTCCTATCCCATAATCCCTCTGTAGCTGCCAACTGTCACTTTGACGTCAGACTCACAATGGCTGCTAACAGAATCCTGGGCTGTATGGCACCATGATGTTTGATTGATGATGAAATGAAATATTTGGTTCCCTATACAGCTTTCTTTACTTTTATGTATATAATTGGTAATAGTGTATACAGTTTTTCTATAGAGTGAAAATGCTGTTTTAGGTCTACTATAGCAAGTTTATTAAAGTTGTGGGGGGGAAAGCAGCCGCAGAAAAATAAATAAATCACAAAGCCCCCCATTACAATCAACATCCGCCTGGAAGAAAATCACCTGGCTTTTAGGAAAAAACTCAAGACCTTCCTCTTTTAGCAGATGATCAAAGCTCGCCACAGCGCCTAGAGGCGATTCAGTTCGCATTGTGCGCTATACAAGTATTTCATTCATTCATTACAAACTCCGGGCTTCTTCTCGTTTTCTTAATTTACTATTTAGACATTTTTAGTACTTTTATTCAGAATCAGAAAGGGCCTTATGCTTTAACCATAGCAATCAAATTATTCCTATTACTTTCTAAACAGCACTTAACATATCTTGTCTGCAATGAAAACCTCCTGTACAATGTATCCATTCTCATTTAATGGTGTGCAATGTATCATATCACATCCCATATCTTCTGCCTGTAGATGGGTGACGTCAGTCCAACCTTTAACGCTGCCGGTAATGAAGAAGACGACCTGATTGGTGATTTTTCAAAGGTATGTAGCCATTGGTGGGACTATTAATGAATTTCACAAACTTTTTTTTTTATTTTTTTTTTTTAGAAAATGTATTATTTTTATAATTATCTTATTAAAACTCGTTGGCGCCACCTACTGGAGAGAACTTTCAGGCGGGGCTCTTTATCTCAGAGGCGCAGGTATGCCCCCAGTCCCTCCTTGTCTCCGCCCCTTTTAAAGAATACAGCGCCAAGTATTATTTTTTGATACCAAGTAGTTTGTATGGAATTTGCTAATGAAAGGCAGTAAAATAGGACCTCTGCAAGCAGCAACAATAGATCCCCAAAAGAAAGTACCACCCCAACATTACCATAGATCCACTGCAGCAACAACCCCCCCCCCAGCAACAATAGACCCCTCCCAACAGTAATAGATCCACCCTAGCAACAATAGACCCCTTCCAGCAAAAATACCCCCCCCCCCCCCCACCACAAGAAGAAAATACCCTCCACAACAATACTGTAGATGCACCCCAGATACAATGCCCCCCCCCCCCCCCAACAATAGATACACCCCAGCAACAATAGACCTCTCAAAGCAAAAACAGCCCCCCCCCCCCCACAAGAAAATACCCTCCACAAAAATACTGTAGAACCACCACAGAAACAATGAACTCCCCCCTAACAGCAATAGATCCCTCAACAATAGACACCCCCCCCCCCACCCAACAACAATGGATCTCCCCAGCAAAAATAGACCTCCACAAGAAAGTACTGTAGATCCACCCCAGCAACAATGACTCCTCTCCCCAACAACAATAGACCCCTCAGCAACAATAGACCTCTCCCAGTAAAAATACCCCCCCCCCCAACAATACTGTAGATGCACCCCAGCAACAATGACCCCTCCAGCCAACAATGGATCCCTCCCAGCAACAATAACCCCTTCCCCTGGCAATAATAGATTTCCCCAGTAACAATAGATCCCTCCTAGCGACACTAGACCCCCCCCCCCAAGAATATACCCTCCGCAACAATACTGAAGATCCACCCCAGCAACAATAGACCCCCCCGCCATCAATACATCCCCCCCAAAAATAGACCCCACAAGAAAGTACTCCCCACAACAATATTGTAGATCCACCACAGCAACAACCCCCCCGCAACAAGAGATCCCTCCTAGCAAAAATGCACCCAAACACCCCCCCCCCCCCCACACACACACGAAAATACCCTCTGCAACAATACTGTAGATGCACCCCAGATACAAACGCCCCCCCCCCCCAACAACAATAGATCCCTCTCAGCAACAATACACCTCTCGCAGCAAAAACCGACCCTGCACAAGAAAATACACACCGCAACAATACTGTAGATCACCCCAGCATCAACGACTCAACCTCGCCAATAGATCCCATCAACAATAGACCTCTCCCAGCAAAAGTAGCTCCCCCCCCCCACACAAGAGAATACCCTCTGCAACAATACTGTACATGCACTCCAGATACAATGAGCCTCCCCCCCCCCCCCCAACAATAGATCCCTCAGCAAAAACAGACCCCCTACAAAAAAAAAATAATAATAAATATATATATATATATATATATATATATATTCCGCAACAATAGACCCCCCCCAAGAAAGTACCTAATGCAACAATGCAGTAGATTCCAAACCCCCCCCCCCCGAATGTTTCTGCTCCCCAACAACAGTAGATTCCCACAGCAACAATACCCCCCCAACAAAAGATCCCTACCAGCAACAATAGACCCCTCCCATAAGAAAATACCATCTGCAAAATACTGTAGATCCACAGCAGCAACAATAGATCCCACCAACAATAGATCCCTCCCATCTAAAATAGACCCCCTCAAGAAAATACCCTCAGCAACAATACTATAGATCCACCCCAGCATCAGTAGACCCCCTCCAGCAAAAATAGATCTCCCAGCAGCCAGCATTAATAGATCCCTCCCTCAACTGTAGATGTCTCCCATCAACAACTGATGACCAGAGCAACAATAGATTCCCATAGAAGCCAACATAAATAGACCCCCCCCAGCACACCCCAGCGCCCCCCTTGGCATTATATCTCCAACGTCCCCACTGAAGAAAAGCCCTGCCTGTAGGTATCCTGCTGTTGGCACTCTTTTTTGCTATCCATATGATGTGGTGGTGCAACCATCAGCTGACCTTTATGGAAATGTCGTTCCTTTTATATATTCTATGGACAAGAGGGCTGATTGGATGTGTGAGCGGGTCAGAATTAACCAGCTGATGTCCTCAGGATCTGCATGTGCTTGATGATAGGCCTCTGAGATATATGGGGGTGGTCCATTGTTCCCCATTGTATTAAGTATGGTACGGTCCAGCTTAGGTGGATTGCAGCTTTCTTAACCACTTCAGCTCCGGAAGGTTTTACCCCCTTAATAACCAGGCCGTTTTTTTGTGATGCGTTACTTTTACTGGCGACACTGTACCCAAACCTAATTTATATCATTTTTGTCACACAAAAAGACCTTTCTTTTGGTGTAATTTGATTAGATTTTTTTTTTATTGATTTTTTTGCGATACAAACAAAAGACTGAAAATTTTGAAACGTTTTCTTTTAAAATTTTTTGTTATAAAGCAAAATTTTAAAAATAAAATCTCTTTCTAAATTCTGGTCAAAACGTATTCTACTACAATGGCTCCTGCTGCTACCAGTCGATCCAATGAGGACCCAAGACAGCGGCTGGAGCTGCTGTGCTCGCCCCCGTTGCTGGAACGGTCGGGTTCAGGTAAGTAAAAGGGGGGTGGGGGGGGGGTTCTGGGGGGCTGCTGCACTACAAAAAGGTTCTTAACGCATAGAATGTTTTTAGGTGAAAATCCTTGAGGGTTTACAACCCCTTTAAACACAGGGCACTTTATATACAGTATATGTATTAATGAATTGAAGAGATATTATGTTCTTGGTTATTTATTTAGACAGGGAGAATTTACACTCACCCAGGGCCGGTGCTACCACTAGGCAAACTAGGCAGCCGCCTAGGGCGCACTTCTACCTGGGGACGCCAGGCCATTGGTGTTCCTACTCTCTTCTCTCTGCAGCAAGAAACTAAGTCTCAGCATCAGCAGGCAGCCACCTTCAGTGTCAGAGGTGCAGCCCGACTCCCGAATGAATGGAAGCGAGTAAACATTCATTGATGGGCACTGGTAGGCTGCATTGATGGGCACTGGTAGGCTGCATTGAAGAGCATTGGTTTGGCTGCATTGATGAGCGTTGGTAGGCTGCATTGATGGGCGTTGGTAGGCTGCATTGATGGGCGTTGGTAGGCTGCATTGATGGGCGTTGGTAGGCTGCATTGATGGGCGTTGGTAGGCTGCATTGATGGGCGTTGGTAGGCTGCATTGATGAGCGTTGGTAGGCTGCATTGATGGGCGTTGGTAGGCTGCATTGATGGGCGTTGGTAGGCTGCATTGATGGGCGTTGGTAGGCTGCATTGATGGGCGCTGGGGAGGCTGCATTGATGGGCGTTCGTAGGCTGCATTGATGGGCTCTGGTAGGCTGCATTGATGGGCGTTGGTAGGCTGCATTGATGGGCGCTGGTGAAGCTGCATTGATGGGCATTGGTAGGCTGCATTGATGGGCGCTGGGAGGCTGCATTGATGGGCACTGGTGAGGCTGCATCGATGGGCGCTTCATTAAAAAGGTGGGGTATACATGGGCGGGGGAAAGGGGATGGAGTCAGGGGTGGAGTCAGGGGGGGGCAGCAAAATGAGGTTTCGCTTAAGGTGCCAAAAATCCCTGCACCAGCCCTGCACTCACCAGACGCTTTATTAGGTCCACCTAGTTGTGGGTTGGACCCCCTTTTGCCTTCATTCTTGGTGGCATAGCTACAACAAGGTGTTGGAAACGTTCCTCAGAGATTTTGCTCCATAGTGACATGATAGCATCTCGCAGTTGCTACAGATTGGTCGGCTGCCCATCCATGGTGCCAATCTTCCCGTTCCACCACATCCCAAAGGTTCTCTATTGGATGAGATGTGGTGAGTGTGGAGACCATTGGAGGACAGGGACCTCATTGTCCAGTGGTGAGATGATTGGAGCTTTGTGACATGGGGCATTATCCTGCTGGAAGGAGCCATGATGGGGACACTGTAGTCATAAAGGGATGGACATGGTCAGCAACAATACTCAGGTAGGCCGTGGTGATTAAACTATGCTCAATTGGTACTAAGGGGCCCAAAGTGTGCCAAGAAAATCTCCCCCACACCATTACACCAACACCTAGAGTTGCCACCTCATCCCTTTAAACCTAAACACCTTTGAATTACACGGGTTCTGAGGCTAATTAAATGCAGATAAGGCACCAAGTGAGTTTAATTGCCACCTTAATCAGCCACAGAACCTGTATAATTAATATGTGTTTGGGTTTAAAGGGATGAGATGGCAACCCTACCATCACCACCAGCCTGAACTGGTGATACAAGGCAGGATGGATCTACTCTGGTTTGGCTCTTCTAACCCCTTCACATATGATTGCCATATGACAAAGGTGTAGCACCCTGATGTTTAGGCAGGGTTGCTATTAAATTTACCTGCCAGGTATAGCTGTATTGGCTAATTGCCTACAGATGTGGTGTCCGGCTGGGTGCCTTTCCCTGCATGGCTGTTAACCTATAGAAGTCTCGGAGTCTGATAATTAACATTGCAACTACTAAAGGGTGTCCTGGCCCTAACCCTCTCTCCCACAGTTCTGTTTAGGAGAAAATAAATCTATTTGCATTCAAGAAGTGTCTGGCACTCATTAATCTACCTAGATTGCACCCACCATGCCTTGTTACCCATTCTAGACAGAAGGATGTCATCTGTCCCTAACTCTGGAGGTCATCCTTAGGCCTGGAGAGGCTCAGGACTTGACTACAAATGATTAGGTCATCTTATATGTACAGTATCTGTATGTACAGTATCTCACAAAAGTGAGTACACCCCTCACAGTTTTGTAAATATTTTCTTCTATCTTTTCATGTGACAACACTGAAGAAATTACACTTGTCTACAATGTAAAGTAGTGAGTGTACAGCTTGTATAACAGTGTAAATTTGCCGTCCCCTCAAAATAACTCAACACACAGCCATTAATGTCTAAACCGCTGGTAACAAAAATGTGTACACCCCTAAGTGAAAATGTCCAAATTGGGCCCAATTCGTCATTTTTCCTCCCCGGTGTCATGTGACTCGTTAGTGTTACAAGGTCTCAGGTGTGAATGGGGAGCAGGTGTGCTAAATTTGGTCTTATCGCTCTCACTCTCTCATACTGGTCACTGGAAGTTCAACATGGAACCTCATGGCAAATAACTCTCTGAGGAGCTGAAAAAAAAGAATTGTTGCGCTACAAAAAAAGATGGCCTAGGCTATAAGAAGATTGCCAAGACCCTGAAACTGAGCTGGAGCACGGTGGCCAAGACCATACAGCGCTATAACAGGACAGGTTCCACTCAGAACAGGCTTCGCCATGGTCCACCAAAGAAGTTGAGGTCACGTGCTCAGCGTCATATCCAGAGGATGTTTTTGGGAAATAGACATATGAGTGCTGCCAGCATTGCTGCAGAGGTTGTAGGGGTGGGGGGGGGGGGGGGGGTCAGCCTGTCAGTGCTCAGACCATACGCCGCACACTGCATCAAATTGGTCTGCATGGCTGTCATCCCAGAAGGAAGCCTCTTCTAAAGATGATGCACAAGAAATCCCGCAAAAACAGTTTGCTGAAGACAAGCAGACTAAGGACATGGATTACTGGAACCATGTCCTGTGCTCTGACGAGACCAAGATAAACTTATATGGTGTCAGATGTTGACAAGCGTGTGTGGTGGCAACCAGGTGAGGAGTACAAAGACAAGTGTGTCTTGTCTACAGTCAGGCATGGTGGTGGGAGTGTCATGGTCTGGGGCTGCATGAGTGCTGCCGGCACTGGGGAGCTACAGATCATTGAGGGAACCATGAATGCCAACATGTACTGTGACATACTGAAGCAGAGCATGATCCCCTCCCTTCAGAGACTGGACCGCAGGGCAGTATTCCAACATGATAACCACCCCAAACACACCTCCAAGATGACCACTGCCTTGCTAAAGAAGCTGAGGGTAAAGGTGATGGACTGGCCAAGCATGTCTCCAGACCTAAACCCTATTGAGCATCTGTGGCACATCCTCAAACGGAAGGTGGAGGAGCGCAAGGTCTCCAACATCCACCAGCACTGTGATGTCATCATGGAGGAGTGGAAGAGGACTCCATTGCCAACCTGTGAAGCTCTGGTGACCTCCATGCCCAAGAAGGTTAAGGCCGTGCTGGAAAATAATGGCGGCCACACAAAATATTGACACTTTGGGCCCAATTTGGACATTTTCACTTAGGGGGTGTACTCACTTTTGTTGCCAGCGGTTTAGACATTAATGGCTGTGTGTTGAGTTATTTTGAGGGGACAGGAAATTTACACTGTTATACAAGCTGTACACTCACTACTTTACATTGTAGACAAGTGTCATTTCTTCAGTGTTGTCACATTAAAAGATAGAAGAAAAGATTTACAGAAATGTGAGGGGTGTACTTACTTTTGTGAGATACTGTGTGTATATATATATATATAATGTATGTATTTATTACCTATTGGGGTTATTGGCAAGCCGAGGGAACCTTTGTAGCCGACCAACCCAGTCCATTGAGGTTCAATTCGAACTCCGGACTGCGCGGTTGGTCGCAGAGTCATGTTTTAAATCACATTCACTTGTGTAAATGTCTTTTATCTTTGTCCTAGTCTTTTTCATCAATGATTTGTAATAAATAAATATTGTTGTTTTTTTTTAAAAAATAGAAAAATATGCCTGAAAAGTCCGTTCTGCTGTATGTAGGCTGAGCACACCTATGCCTAGACTGTTCTTTGAGCCAGAACAAGAATGCCGAAAATGCTGTGTGCCTGGCTGTGTATGCTGTGACTGGGGCAAATAAGCCCACATTACTAGCAGCTCCTGCGGGGCTGGCCATACACTATGTAATAGTTTTGCTTTTATTGTCTACAGCGGTATTGCTTACCCGTGGAAAGAGGCAAACACCAGGACCTCAGATATATTACAAGTCATACAGTAAGTAATTCTTGATCAAAGTGTAACCAACTGCTATTTTATTTTTTTTTATTACAAGAAATTGTTGCCTCCCATGATGTCTTTATCGATCCTGCAAACTGCCAGTAGTGTTCTCCACAGCAACACCCCCTCTTCGCTCGTTGTATCCCCTTTTCCTGTTTCTGGGTGACACCAGACCATTAATAGGAGCAGGGGTGCTTATTGCCACATCAAACTACAATTGTATGCGCCTACGCACGCCTCGCTGGCATGTCTGACCGCACAGCAGGATGAGTTAGAGCACAACCTCCTCTCACTCCTGGCATGCGTTTGCACTTGAGCCAGAGCAAGGACAAGGAGGGGGGCAGGGGGGGGGGGCACATGCCCTGGGCACAGTGATCTAATGTAAAGGGGTGGGGGCACTTACAAGAGTGACTGCAGTAATACTCCTGGCAGAAGAAGCCAGTTCCCAGTTAGGGTTGCCACCTGTCCGGGATTCATCCGGACAATTCGGGTTTGCAATCATGTGTCCGGGTTTCAGACTGCCTGAAACCCTGACACATTATTCAGACTGGACTATGTTTGTCTAAGCTGAGAGTGTCTGTTACACTCTCTTTCATGCTGCCTAAAGCCAGCACTAACAATTCCCCCTCCCCCACACAGACGGGAGAGGAGAGAGGGCTTGATCTGCACCTCTTCCTCTCAGCCCTACCCCTCTGTGTCTGTCCACACTCCTTAGAAAATGAAAGTATTGGCTGTAAATTTGAAGTCCAGCAGCCTCACATACATCTGGATGAGAGGTGCTGACTGCCAAGGGGGTGAGTGAGCTCACCATCCATCCCTGTCTGTGACTGAAGTCTCCCCCCTTCTCTCTCCTGCCTCTGAGTGAGCACACTAAGGTAAATCAGGGTTCTCAGAGCACCCCTTACATCAGAGTTCCCCTTTACACCAGAGGCCACAGGTGTTCCCCCTTCAATCAAAGTCCTCTCAGTACATCAGAGTTCTCAGAGTTCCCCCTTAAAGAGGAGGGCCGTTTAAAAAAAAAAAAATATAAAAGTCAGCAGCTGCAAACACTGCAGCTGCTGACTTAATAACCCGACTTACCTGTCCAGGGTGCCCGCGATGTCGGCCCGCCCGAGGCCGACCCGTCCCTCAGCTCTCGGGTCCCGGCGCCGCCATTACTTCTAAGGGAAACAGGCAGTGGAGCCTTGCGGCTTCACTGCCTGTTTCCTACTGCGCATTCGCGAGTCGCGCAGCGCTTTGTGAATGGGACGCGCTGTGTTCTAGGACACACAGTTCCCAGAACACATCGTGACCCATTACCCAGAAGACAAAGCGACGAGGAGAGAAGAAAGAAGATCTCCGCGGAGGAGGAAGAGGAAGATTAGGATTATGTGCCTAGCAACAGGCATTTCAGGTAAGTAAAAAAAAAAATTTTTTTTTTTTTTTTTTTTTAGATTTTTTTGTAATTTTTAATATTTTTTTTTTTTCAGGGTGGCCCTCCACTTTAAATCAGGGTTCCAAGTACGTGTCTAGTACGCCCGGAGTCTGCAACTAGTTAAACTGGCCTTTTAAATTTACGAATGCAGCAATTTAGAAATTGGATGAAAGGTTTAGCACTGGGAACCACTTATTGAAAGATTAAAAGTGCATTTTATATAAAACTATATAGAACAAAATGAGGGACAAATGAGAATGAAAAGAGGGACAGGCGAACATTTCTCCAAATCAGGACCAGTCCCTCGAAATCCAGGACAGTTGGGATCTATGCTCTTATGTTTGGTGGCAGAGAATGAGACCATCTGGACTTTCAATCAACTCTGCAAACACTGGTCCACGGAGGAACCCTGTGTCCAGCGCCCCAACATTGTATTGGGGTGGTAATTGTTGTATCGTGAATTGGTGATTTACTACAACTCTACGATTTAAAGGGGTTGTAAAGGTAAATGTTTTTTCACCTTAATGCATTCTATGCATTAAGGTGAAAAAACATCTGACAGTGCCTGCGCCCCCACCCCCCCCCCCCGTTTTACTTACCTCACCCCTCGAATGTCCCGCGCTCGTCCCCCAATGTCCTTTCCACCGTTCAGCCTGGCCACTGATTGGCTGGAATGGATGGATGGAAAGCAGCGCAGCCATTGGCTGTCAATCACATCCACTGACGCGGAGCGCCGGGGGGGAGGGGCCTTGTGATACAGCGAGCGGCTATAGCCACCGGTGTTCTGGCAGATAGTGCCCTGCCATCATATAGTGTCTGCCCCGTACGGAAGAAGCTTCGGAAAATCTCCGAAGCTGAACGGCGCCTGCGCCGTGAGTGGAGGTGGTAGCCCCATCATCCAAGCGGACATAGGGTTGTGAAAATTAGACGGCCCCTCGCGGGCGAGCTTCACTTGCGCAGTACACAGCGGACACTATCTGATGGGGGACCTTATATGATGGGACACCGGCTGTATCACGGGAGCGCGCCCGCAGATGCTTCTCACCATGCGAGGGAGCTCGCATGAACGTGAGAAGCTTCTGAGGGAGGAAGCCGAGACAGCCACCGAGGGACCCCAGAAGAGCAGGTTCGGGGCCCACTCTGTGCAAAACGAGCTGCACAGTGGAGGTAAGTATAACATGTCTGTTAATTAAAAAAAATAAAAAAAATCACTTTACAATCCCTTTAAGCCTTTGAAAACCCAACAAATCTATGGTGGTGCCAAACCCTCCTAGAAGTGAGGAGGGTTCTCATAGACTGATCAGTCAGTCTTTTCACACATTCTTGATCATCTGTCCACCCACAGAGCTAGAATAGAAACTGAACTACCTACCGTTACCATTTCCTGCCCATCACTCCACGATTACTTGTGCGACTAAACAAGCTGGTCTCAATGGTGCAATTGGGTTTTCACATAATTGAGTTCTATATGATACCATATTTGCTCAGCAATCCAAATTCTTTTTCATAATTTTCTTTCTGCAGCTAGCGCATCTACTGGAAGGACGGTACAAGGACACCGTGGAAGAGTACTATGTGGTGGATTGTCGCTATCCATATGAGTATGCCGGGGGGCATATCAAGGTATGTTATCTCTAACGTAACTTTAGGAATAATTGACTAATACTATATTGTACATAGTTATGTTGTTCCAGCTTGGACCAGTGTAACTATGTATATACCATATCTGGTTCATGCCACAGCAAGCTGGAAATAACTGTGTAGACACCACTACTACACTGCTACTCTGATGATCTCCACTAGTTTACGGGTCCAGCACTGAGCAGCTTCACTCTTGCTTACTGCACACAGGGGATCGGCCGCGTGGCACCAGTCAAAGGATGCTTTGCATTTTCTGAATAAATGAAAAACATTCTCTGATTGGATGAGGTGGAGAGGTGGGACAGTGATGTTCTCCAATCAACAAAAGCACCAGCTCTGAATGGAACTGGTGCCAAGCAGCTGAACTCCTGTGTTCACAATGCATCAGGCCAGCTGCCCAACATGGAAACCAGAAGCAAGTGGAGATCACTGTAGTATCGGTGTAGTAGATGTTTCTGCTTCATTGATCTCCAGCTTCCAGGGGCATTGGTCTGGTATGATATATATGTCACTACTTTGGACCAAGCTGGATCTACAGTATGCAGTTATGTATAATATAGCCATAGCTGGAATTCTTCTTTCAATAAATTGAAATTCTGGAATTTGCAGTGGGGTGTATATATATATATATATATATATATATATATATATATATATATATATATATATATATACATATGTAATTATATATGTAATATATGTATACATATATGCAGCCCCTGAGCTTAATTCTTCCCAAGTAGAATTTTTAGGCTCTGTAGGGCCCCCACCCACCCTCTTCATCACACCTCTTGATGCATTTTACATAATAGAAGAGTGTGTTAAAATCCAAAAAGGAGATTCTGACTTCCCTTTTAGTATCCTGGATGGCTGGGTGGACCTTAGAAGTCTTATGCAGGGATCTACTGGATGTACATGGACTTTGGATTAAGCTATTCAACAATTTACCTTAGATTGGGGGAATTAATATCACGCAGACTTTCAATAAGTAGGTATAAGCAGGGCAGGACTTACCATTGAGCTTGACTGGGCTCAAGCCCATGGGCCCCACCCAATAGGGGGCCCCACCAAGATACATAGCCGAGTGTACCCGGCTCGGCTCAGCTCACAGTTACTGGGCATGACTGTGAGCCGAGCTGAGTACACTCGACTACTCTCGGCTCCGTTCAGGACTGCGAGAGGACCCGAGAGCCGCCAAGATACACAGGACTCTGTATCTCGGCAGCGCCATTTTTAAACTTCAAGAATGCAATCACAAGCCTGCAAATGACAAGGCTGCAATGACACTGGACAAGACTGTAGATGGATGGGCAAGGCTGCAGATGGACACTGATAAGGCTGCATTAATGGGCATTTAAATGTAAATTTTTCCTTTAACTTCCCTCCTAAAAGTTTTTTCCTTAAAATTCCCTCCTAAACTTGGGGTGTGTGTTATACGCCAGCACGTGTTATACGCCAATAAATACGGTAATGTATAGAAGGTAGGGCCCAAAAGTGACTCAAGCCCAGGGGACCCCACCACCCTAAGTCCTGCTCTGGGTATAAGCTTAGGGGTGATTCTTCCTAGAAGTGAGATGTCACTACAAAGAATTCAGCCTTTTACCAAAACTAAAATCTGTCTTTTTGCCAGACTTGGCTGATGGAACCCGTCAAACTTCCTTGTAATGAGGAGGGTGTGTTCTGTATGGACAGGTTGAAGGTGCTAATGACTGTTGCTTGCCTACAGCTACCAGACAAGGCTTTTCAACACTAATAAAATATTTCCTCCTGTAACACCCTTCTAGAAGTAAAGTAGGCTGCTAAGTAAATTTAGTTTGGCTCCACTGTAGTCAGTGGAGTAGGGGTGGATTAATTAGGGCTGCTCAGTGGCTCAGAGGAAGAGCAGGGCACATAGCCTGAATATTTATGGAACTCCGACCAATCCCTGGGGAAGTGTGCCCAGTTGGTGGTGGAAAGCTTATGCATAGTCTGAGGCCTGAGCAGCAGGGGCAAAGTATCTGAGTCCAGTCCTGCTGGAGATCTGCTGTGCCGCTGGGGCAGATTTCTAGAAGAATTTGTTGGGAAGATAACCAGGTCCCAGCTAGGCTTAGCTGGGGGGGGGGTCTATGTGCAAGTTGAGAACCAAGGATCAAGATTGGTCTGGAGAAGCTCACTGGAGGGAGCCAGGAGAAAGTTGGTGGGAAAGAGTCCAGCTGTCCTATGGTGGTGTGAGCCTACATCTCCCTCACTAGGGAGAGTCTGGTGGATATCTGCAGGAGGCAACTGTTGATCCCGTGGCTACGTGAGTATGCAACCCCAGTGCTGAAGAGTTAGTAACTGTGTGTAGCTTTTAGACTCCGGAAGGAGTGCAAGTCACCATCAGCATAGAGATCACATGGGACTTTCCTTTTTGTAGTGCACAACCAGAAAGTGGGGAGCCCGTATGTTATTCACTTCTACAGTTTTCTGGGGTATCCAATGCATCCCCCGCCTATCTCAGTTCATCGTTCCTAAGAAAAAACCCTAAAAAGGGTGCCTTGACTGAAAAAAGGTTAAAAAACACTGTTCTAGATGATGCTCCCTTGTTTTGCCTAATGCATGTACATAAACATCTGCAGTAATTTGTGTAGCAACCTCCTAGTGTAGCGTCTGCTAAGTAAATTTAGTTAGCTCTGCTGTAATCAGTGGAGCAGGGGTCCATTGCTTAGGGCTGTTTAGTGTTTCAAAGGCTGCTGCTCTGTTACTTGCCCCTGTCTTCTAGAGGATTTAATTATCATAGTGCGGGTAAGGATAAGGCATGCAGCCTGAATATTTATGGCACTCTAGTGAAACCCTGGGGAGGTATGCCCAGTAGGTGGAGAAAAAGCCCATAAATAGTCGGAAGCCTGGTCAGCAGCATGCAGGCTTCCTGGGTCCAGTCCTGCAGGAGGAGACCCATGTGCAGGGGCTCTGCCTCTGGTGCAGGATCCTAGAGGAAGTCTTCGGGAAGACACTGCGGTCCCATCTAGCCTTAGCTGGGGGGCCTATTTTCAAATCTTTGATTGGGGATTAAGTTGGGTCTGGAGAAGCTCACTGGAGGGAGACAGGAGGAAGTTGGGTGGAAAGAGTCCAGCTGTCCTATCTTGGTGTAAGTGTACATCTCCCTCATTAGGAAGAGCCTGGTAGTTACTGGAGGAGGTAACCGATGATCCATGTGTAGATGACCCTAGTGCTGAAGAATAGCTTGTAGCTTAACTCTGAAAGGAGCACAGGTCACCAACAGTATAGAGATCCTGAGGAATCATTTATTTTTGTGCAGCACAGCCAGAAGCTAAGGAGTAGTGTTGGGCGAACGGTTCTGCATGAACACCAACTGATGCATGCTGGGTCAGTGAAGTCGCAAAGGGAGTGGTGCCACCTAGTGACATCACCAAGTTGCCCCGCCCTTACCT
Source organism: Lithobates pipiens (assembly GCF_037356315.1). Lineage (NCBI taxonomy): Eukaryota > Metazoa > Chordata > Amphibia > Anura > Ranidae > Lithobates > Lithobates pipiens. Next base: position 235,069,824 of record NW_027507787.1, read on the forward strand.
ACAAAAGAACTGTCAAGCGGCAAGCCAGCCATTTGGCGGTTTGCCTTCAGAATGGGTCGGGATCTATTTTCTTTTTCGGTGTGGCGGTGGCAGCATGATTGATGATGGATTTACATCCGTGTACACTTTTTTTTTTTAAATAAAGAAATTGTCAAGAATAACTACTCCTATTTATTAATTGTCAAGAACTGTCTTTGTGTTTTTATTACTGTCAGAAACCATGAATCAGACCGAGACAGAAGTATAGTTAAATCACACTTGTTTAATAATAAATATAAATAGAACAAACGTAGTCAAAACATAGCCAAAGTTCGTTAACCGGAACGGATAGTCAGACAAGTCAGAAAGTCAGGAAGCCAGAGATCAGTGTAGTGGAACAGCAAGCAGGATATGGAGCCAGAAGGAATGTCAGCCAAGAAAGTATTTAGCAGGAGCGCAGGAGATAGTCTCTGTGATGTTGACCAAGGCGATGGCAGAGATCATCTGGGCTGGACGGCTTAAATAGGCAGAACTGACGAGCAGGATATCCCCCAGCTCCTTTCCAATACTAGATTCCCCCAGAGGTTCTCCCCCCAGTCTATAGATTGCATTCAGATTTTTGCCACCCAAATGCATTATTTTACATTTTTCTACATTGAACCTCATTTGCCATGTTGTTGCCCCACCCCATTAATTTGTTCAGAGCTTTTTGCAAGGTTTCCACATCCTGCAGAGAAGTTATTGCCCTGCTTAGCTTAGTATCGTCCACAAATACAGAGATTGAACTGTTTACCCCATCCTCCAGGTCGTTTATGAACAAAATAAATAGGATTGGTCCCAGCACAGAACCCTGGGGGACCCCACTACCCCCCCCCCCCTGACCATTCCGAGTACTCCCCTTTTATCACCACCCTCTGAACTCTCCCTTGTAGCCAGTTTTCAATCCATGTACTCACCCTATGGTCCATGCCAACGGACCTTATTTTGTACAGTAAACGTTTATGGGGAACTGTGTCAAATGCTTTTGCAAAACCCAGATACACCACATCTACGGGCCTTCCTTTATCTAGATGGCAACTCATCTCCTCATAGAAGGTTAATAGATTGGTTTGGCAAGAACGATTCTTCATGAATCCATGCTGATTACTGCTAATGATAACATTGTCACTACAATTGCAACAGTGAGTCAATTTAATTGCGATTTGACACATTTTTTTATGTCATTTTTACTGCAGCAGGTTCTATATATGCTAAAGATGCACCACTAAGACTAAGGGACCCCCCAGACACTATATTTAAAGGAATTTTTCATTTTTATTGTTGCACTTTAAGCATCAATAAAATCACTGCTCCTGCTTGTTGTTTTTTTTTAGCATTGATACATGTCCCCCAGGACAGTACCCGGACACCCATACCACCCCTTTTATGACCAATTACTTGCATATATGCGTTCAAAATGGGCTCATGTTCGGCTCTCATAGATTTCAATGGAGTTCAAGGCAGAACGTTTCCCCTGTTCAGGAGTTCTGCTGCGAGGGTGGGGTGATCTCTAGTCCTCAGGTTGCTCCCTCTCCCTATCCAAATTCATCGTTCCCAATTAAAAAACAAAAAAAACTAAAACAAAAGAGAAACCTTTAGACTGTTCTTTGGAGCCAGTGGAAGAGTGCAGAAAATGCGGCGTGCCTGGCTGTGTGTTCTCTAAGCCCTTGTACACACGGTCGGACATTCGGACGGAACATGTCCGATCGGACCATGTTGTCGGATAATCCGACCATGTGTGGGCTCCATCGGACTGTTTCTGTCGGAATATCCAACGGACCAAGTTTTCCAGCTTGGCTATAAAATTTTCCGACAACATGGTCCGATCGGACCTTGTCCGATCATGTGTAGAGAATTACGATCGGACAAAGTGCCACGCATGCTCAGATCAAATCCCTACACCAAAGCTATTGGCTACTAGCCTGAACGTAGTCCCGTCGTAACGAAATAACGTCATCATGTCGGATTTTCCGACAACTTCGTCCGACCGTGTGTATGCAACAGTTTCGGACAAAATCCGAAGGATTTGGTTGTCGGAATGTCTGACCGTGTGTACAAGGGCTAAGAGGGGAAATAAGCCCAAATTAACCAGCGGCTCCTTAGGGAGTTCGCTACATGTGTAACCAAAATGGAAACTTCTACATACACATAATAACCATGAAAGGGCTCTGACACTATGCTGTTTGCTTTCGGCAAACCTCAATGCTACCAATGTATACTAACTACGGCAGTCTGGACAGAGGCCAATGGTGTCTGGATTCCAATCCAAAGGATATTGAACCAAAAGTTCCCTTTAGCGCTGTTATTCAACTATCCCTGGTCGTTGTTACGATGTTAGTACTAGTACCAGTCAAATGTTAGTATTGTTACCGGTAACGTGTTGTTTTCTCATGCAGGGAGCCTGGAATTTATATAAAGAAGAACTTCTAGCAGAATATTTTCTGAAGAGAACGTCTCCTCCTGAGAGTCAAGCACTGCTGATATTTCATTGTGAATTCTCCTCGGAGAGAGCTCCAAAACTGTACGTACAACGAAATCTACCTTCAACTTCAGAGACGGCACATGCATTTACAACCGGGGCATACCTACAGGGGTCGCAATTGCGACCCGGCCTCATGCTCCAGGGGGCCCATGTGGCTCCCCTGCACACCCGGACAGGAGGGGCGGCGGATGCAGCGGCATATAGAGTAACTGATGCCCTCCATTTTACTCTTGCAGCCGCTCCGGGCCGTCTTTAAGGCAGGGCAAAAGGGGCAGCTTCCCTGGGCCCTGTCATTGTTGTGGGGCCCAAAGCCGCTGCCTCATACTTGCCAACTATCCCAGTGTAAATTCCCTTGTCCCTTGAAGTTTTAGTCCCAATATCTCAGTGTGAAGTGATGGTACTAATGCTACCCAGCTCTGCCCTATTGTTGTGTACAGATGACTCACCTGCAGACCCTGTGTTTACATGTAAATAACCGGCATTCATATGTAAATAGTGGCGGCATTACTAAGTAAATAGATGCGGCCGGCAGCATTGATATGTAAATAAGGGTGGCATTCATATGTATATCATGCTCCCCTGCAGTGAGGAGATGATGTGCTGTAACCTCCAGCAACCAATCAGTGAGCAGTATCACTTTACAGTAATCTCTAGTAACCAATTAACAAGCAGAAATCATTTGCTGTAACCTCAAGAAACTAATCAGTGAGCCCTAATGTGTGCTATAACCTCTAGCAACCAGTGATTAAGCAGTAATGATATGCTGTAACCGCTGGTAACCAATCGCAATTGCTGCCTGATCTGATACAGTAAACAGATTTTAAGTCTAGCTACTATTTATTGTATGTCTCAGAGCAGATGGAGAGCAAAATTGCATGGGGGGGCCCCCCAAGAAAATTTTTGCCCAGGGTCCAATCAGTATTAAAGACGGCCCTGCAGCCGCTGAAAGCCGGCTTCTCCTCCTCTCCCTCCCACAGGCATTGAACAGCTGCAGCAGGAAAATGGAGGGGATCGGTTCCTCTATTTTCAACCGCTGTCTCTCCTGTCCAGGTCCTGCTGCTCCCGAGCCCATGTGTGTTCTCCCGCACCCCCCCCCCCGCCACACCGCTGTCAGATTCTCCCCTCCCAGATGGAGAGTGGGGAAGCAGATGGTAAATATGTCATTTACCAGCCCCTTCCTTTTTTGAATGGACAGTGATTGGTACTGATCACTGACTATGTCAATTCATAACTGGAGCATTGTAAGGCCCTCTGCCCTAAAACCCTGGTCGGTGGTTATGGGGTCATGCAGGCAGGGGTGGCTTATCAGCATATGGAAGCCCTCTTTAGCAAGGCCACTAGAATGTCGTTCCCCCCCCCCCCAATTGAATGAGTAAGGGGTATATAGCATCCCTACTCATTCACCCCCAAAAAAATGTGTTGTGTAAAAAATAAAAATAAGTGTCTCCTGGTGTAGATCCATCATCAATCACTATCCCGCCCCTTAGTTATTTAAGAACCATCAGACGGCGGTTTTGGTGCGATTCGGTATGAGTAGACTTGGTAGATTCGGTTGAGATCAAAGTTGAATCTGCACCAGGGAACATTTATTTATATTTTTTAAAGAGGAGCTGCACCTTTAAAAAAAAAATATTAAAAGCCAGCGGCTACAAATATTGCAGCTGCTGACTTTTAATAAAATGACACTTACCTGTCCCAGGGTCCAGCGATGTCGGCGGCAGATGACGAGCAATCGCTCGTCTCTCCGCTGCCCCCGCCGCCATCCTCTGTCAGGGAATCGGGAAGTGAAGCAATGCGGCTTCACTGCCCGGTTCCCTACTGCGCATTCGCGAGTCGTGCTGCGCATCTCCACTGGTCCCCGTTGTGTCCTGGGAACTGTGTGTTTCCCAGAACACAACGGGGGGGGGGGGCATCTGCGGCTAGCTTGTCCCGGAAGTGGGTGCAGATACCTGGATTATCCATGTATCTGCACCCCCCTTCCCCCTGAAAGGTGCCAATTGTGGCACCGGAGGGGGGAGGGATCAGATGAGCGGAACTTCCACTTCAGGGTGGAGGTCCGCTTTAAATCAAAGACTTTTCAAAAACGGTGTAATGTCTTTTTTTTTACACTACACGTTTTTTGGGGATTAATGAGTTGGGGTACAATGTACCAAATAATAATTATTCACATGGGGGGCACCCTCGTTAAAGGAAGCTTCCAGATTCTGATAAGCCCCCCACCTGCAGACCCTCACAACCACCAGCCATGGCTGTGGGGAAGAGGCCCTTGTGGCACCCCTTCCCTCATATTGAGGGAATGTGGCCTGGCATTATTCAGGAGGTGGAAGCGCTCGCTCGTCCCTTCCCTGACATGCCAGGCTGCATGCTCAGATAAGGGTCTGGTATGGATTTTTAGGGGGAGCCCACTCCATTTAAAAAAATAAAATAAAATTGGCATGGGGGTTTCCTTCAAAATCCATACCAGACCTGAAGGGCCTGCTATGGGATCCATTTTTTTTTCTTTCAGCTGTCATCGGTTGTTAAGGCTCCTTAAAGAGGAAGTAAACCCTGATGGGTTTACTTCCTCTTTGATTCCCTGCAAAGGTAAAGCATAATGGACTACTATGCATCGCATCGCATCGCATAGTAGTCCATTATGTGTCACTTACCTGACACAGGAGCCAGCGAAGTAACCGTTGTCCCCTGTAGTTCCGAACGTCCACATTCTGTGGGTCCTGCTGCTCCGGTGCTGTCATTCGACGTAGCGCAATGACGTCACTCCCACGCATGCGCACGGGAGCCGCCACTCGCGGCATATCGCTGTTGACAGTAGACAGCAGTGCCTGTGTTTTGGCAAATATCTCCTAAACCGTTATAGGTTTAGGAGATATTTGTTGGACCTACAGGTAAGCCTTAATCTAGGCTTACCTGTAGGTCAAAGTGGTTTGTAAGGGTTTACAACCACTTTAACAACCATGTTGTTTAGTGGTTGTTAAGGACGCAAGCGGCCACCCACTCCTTAACAATGCCTATTTCTTAATATTAACAAATATGCTGGCTGCCGCCAGGCGTTGATTCCCTGCATGTTTTTACTACTAAAATACCACGACTTCATAAAAGAACTCATTCGGTATTTTAGTAGAGGTTTTTTTTTTAAGTGAATGCCAAAAAAAACTTTTTGAAAAAACTCAGATGCTGTAAGATACCGCTTTGTAAATGGAGCACAAAATGAATTAAAATAAAACATTATACAGGGCCTTGAAAAAGTATTCATACCTCTTGACATTTTCCACATTTTGTCATGTTACAACCAAAAACGCAAATGTATTTGTAGCAAGGTCCCAGGCCTCCTTCGGTCTAATGAGAACCTCCAGGGTCAGAGATAGCTGACATCCTTCTGTATGTGATGGGTTGTGAGCGATGGCGGGTGCAAGGTAGTTAAAGTTGTTGGGCCCCAGACACTGAATGCAAAAGAGATTTTTATTTCTCTTAATAAAACTTTGGGAGAGAGGGTTAGGGCCAGAACACCCTTAGGTAGTTGCAAAATTAATTGGCAGACTCTGAGACTTCAATAGGGGCACAGCCATGCAGGGAAAGACATCCAGCAAGACGCCACATCTGCATGTGCAGGAATGCTGTCTCCTATGGCAACAGCCTTTAACAGTCCCTAACACAAAGCGTAACAGTTCTTTCACTTCCACTACAATCACTTCTTGTAGTTCTTCAGCCCACTGAGCTCCCGGTCTCTCACTAGACTAGATGAATCCCTTGAGCTCCTCCAATCTTCACTGTAGTATCTTCCTCAAGCGTCACCCCCGCTTCTCTGCTGGGTCCTTAGCTTGGCACTCAAGATACTGCTCAAGCTTCACCCCGCTGGCCTGCTGGGCCCCTGGCTTGACACACAAGGCTGCTCTGCAAGCATCACCTCCGCTGGCTGGGTCCCTGACTTGATACCCACTGAAGTTTCCATATTCTTCACTGTCCCTGGTTGGTGAGAATACTCCTCCGGTACTTGCTTCAGTTACTCACTGTGGTCCTTGGTGATAAGGTGGTTGCTCCCTTAGTTGGCGACAGCTTTCCCTCTACCTCCGACCATAAATCTGACCTTCATGGAAGAGTGACAAGAAGAAACACATTGGTGAAAGAAAGCCATAAGAATTCCTGTTTGTAGTTTGCAAGGAGCCATGTGGGGGACACAGCAAACACGTGGAAGAAGGTGTTCTTGTTACATGAGACCAAAATGTAACTTTTTGGCCTAAAAGTAAAACGTTATGTGTGGCAGAAAGCTAACACTGCACATCACCCTGAACACATCAACCGTGAAACATGGTGGTGGCAGCATCATGTGGTGGGGATGTTTTTCTTCAGTGAGGACAGGGAAGCTGGTCAGAGTTGATGAGAAGATGGATGGAGCCAAATACAGGGCCATCTTAGAAGAAAACCTGTTAGAGTATGCAAAAGACTTGAGACTGGGGCGGAGGTTCACCTTCCAGCAGGACAACGACCCAAAACATACAGCCAGAGCTACAATGGAATGGTTTAGATCAAAGCATATTCATGTGTTAGAATGGCCCAGTCAAAGTCCAGACCTAAATCCAATTGAGAATGTGTGACTTGAAAATTTCTGATCACAGACGCTCTCCATCAAATCTGACAGAGCTTGAGATATTTTGCAAAGAAGAAGAATGGGCAGAAATGTCCCTCTCTAGATGTGCAAAGCTGGTAGAGACAACCCCATAAAGACTTGCAGCTGTAATTTCAGTAAAAGGGGGTTCTACAAAGTATTGACTTGGGGGAGGGGCGCTATACAAATGCCCCCCACACTTTTCACATATTAATTTTAAAACGATTTATCATTTTCCTTCCACTTCACAATCATGTGCCACTTTGTTTTGGTATATCACATAAAATTCCAATAAAATACATTTATGTTTTTGGTTGTAACGTGACAAAATGTGGAAAATGTCAAGGGGTGTGAATACTTTTTCAAGCCACTGTATAGTAGTCTAAGGCAGGCCATAGATGAAGCAACTTTCTTACTGTAGCACTGACCCCCGAAGGAGCTGCTGATTTGAATTGGGCCTGCACTCTACTGAGAAACCCCCTTCTGTATGACTCTGTCCCCTTGGCACAGCTGTGGTGCAATAATAATACAGTACAGTGTAAACAGTATAATGTACCTGTATCCATCCCTCAGGATCCTCTGGCTCCACCTGGTGGGGAAAGACAGTAGACCACACACTTGCACTCTTAAACAGAAATACTTTTACTGAAAATATAGCAAATAGGTGGGTACAGAGTTTGCACTGTCGTTCCAACGTAGAAGGTCAGCACAACATAAGTCAACAGTCAAATACAATAAACAACATGCAAGTATGTTACTATCTAGACCTGGGAGCTCCCCTTATTTAAAGTCTACATGAGGCCTCACTTAAAGTATTTCCTCCTTTATCTTCTTTCTTCGCTAGCTTAAATAGTTCCTCAGATAATTGTAATCCAAAGGGGTAAGTAGAGAAAGTTAACTCCAGAAACTTGTAATCACACTTAGGTACTAAAGTGGAACAGGCCTCAAGCCTATTAAGTGTCAGTTGCTCAGCAAACAGTCCGGTTTGCACTCTGCGGTGACTATCTACCGATGCGTCCGAGAAACTTACACACAGTTCCGCACAGGCAGGCAACGTGGTTCCAAGAGACCAAATATGGCCGCTGCAGTCCCTTTCATATCCTACCCAGCATGCACTGCATATCAGAGTGTTCATGGGTAGGTCACACAGACTCCTGGGTAGATGAGCTCAAATGACCAAAGTAAACACAGTCACTTCCTATTATCTTTCCATCACCATGAAAAGGAAAATAACTAAAGTCCATTTCCAGTTTTGGTCACTAGATGGCATCCAATACTAACGAATAACATTGTCCATAGGTTTACATTGTACTTCACATTAATTGCATTCATGTACAATTATATCCCCGCTACATTACCTGCAACCACGGGTTGCAGGAAAGAAAATCGCTTTATTCCCCCCATCAATACTGTCGTTGTTGAAGGGGAAATCCCTCCCATGGAGCTGTTGTGTTCTCCTGGCAGAAGGGGGGGCGGCAATAATCGCATTTAAAACTCTGACATGCTGGTTTTACCATGGATCAACTTGGATACAATCAGCCTGTCCAAACAAGGTTTGAATCTTGCCTGGTCGAGCAGGATCGAAATTCGGCTGCTGAATCAGACGAATTTCAATCCATCTTTGGTCAGCAAAATGCATTTATTACTATGGTTTTAAATCCCAGTAAATTTTATTTCTTCTGTTCTCATTTAAGGTGCCGTATATTAAGAAATCTGGACAGGAAGGAGAACATATATCCCCATTTATATTACCCTGAACTCTACTTGCTGAAGGGAGGATATAAGGAGTTTTATGAAAACTTTACGGTATGTATTCCTGTGAAAGCTGAAATATCTGAAAAATTAATAATTGATGAATCAAAATCAGAATAGGAGTGCTGAGAGTAAATAGAGTAAGTGATATGGTATTTCAGTGTAAAGCAAGGACCATTAGGATGGTAATATATTGCAGATAATCCCAAAGCCCCCAGGAGCTGCTTGGAGTGATGGGTTCTCTGTTCTGCCATGACTCTTTAAACTGCTGGGTCCCTACTGACACACCTGGTTATAGACTGAAGGCAGCTCACACCTGTTCAACCTACAGCCCTTACATACAGTCTATTAGTGGGTTGGTGTACATGTTCCTAATGAAGGGGTACCCCTGGAGGTGATTACATAATACTCTGGGGCACTTCTGTAGGTGGTGCACGTGTAGTTGTCCCCTTAAGACTGCACACAAAAGATGACTGATGGGCTGTTACGTAAGGGCAGACTCTGTTGGTAATAACGGTAGGCAGTGAGAAATTAGGCTAGGTTCTCCCATTCACCACTCCAGGTATACGACTGATCCGGTCCCATATGCTTAAGGCTCGATAATCCCAGGAGGCTTTGTTCTCATGGTTAAGTCCTCATGATCAGATCCATACTGGCTTAGACGCATATGGCAGGTCCTCCAGCTCTGGTACCAGGACACAGCAACGTTTTATGGCTCAGCTTCTGTTGTAGACAAACATGGCTCCAAAATCTGCAAGGCTCTAGCCCAGTGCTCAAGAGTCTGCATACAGTCCTCAGTGGCTCCGGCTTCCTTCCCAGTTAGGGTTGCCACCTTTTCTTCAAGCCAAACCCGAACACTTTAGCGGCACAGGGCACATTTTTTTTCGTAGTATACACTATAGGATTATAAAAGACCTGGGACACCTTTGGGTGCCCCCCAAGGAGAGTGGTAATGCAGTGCACTGCGGCAAACAGTGGGTGTGGCCAAACTGCTCTTACTAACATCATGCCCCCCAGTGATGCCAAACCTACCCTCAGAGAGCGGGCCACAGATCCCGAATGGCAACAGATTTTTGTGTTACTATCTAAGCTACTTGAGGAGCCACAGCCCAGTCTAAATAATGTGTCCGGGTTTCAGGCAGACTGAAACCCGGACACAGGATTCCAAACCCGAACTGTCCGGGTGAATCCTGGACAGGTGGCAACCCTATTCCCAGTGTGGCACTGTCCAAATCTCTGGTAATTTGCCCAGGAAACATTCTGGCTGCTCCTCCCCAATGGTACAGTATTAAAGTCTGCAGTTCCCTTAGCCTACATTGATTTGTATTGTGCAGTGCCCCTTTTAAGACTACAGTTCCCAGAAGCCATTGCACTGAATAGCAAGTTCTCTCCCCACCTGATTGGCTCAAGCACACTGTTGCCAGGAGGGAGAGAGGGAGCAGGAACGCATGGGGGATTAACACAAAGCTGCTCTGACACAGCGCAGTGGCAGTAGGGAAGCTAGGGGTGAGAGTTACACAGCCTGATCTACTCACACATCAGGGAAACTAGGGGTGAAGGGTACACAGCCTGCTCTGCTCACACAGCAGGGAAGCTAGGGGTAAGGGGTACACAGCCTGCTCTGCTCACACAGCAGGTAAGCTAGGGCGAGAGGATGCTCTGCATACACAGCCTCTCTGTAACACAGAAGCATTAGGCAGAAAAAAGGGAGAACAGGCACAGGAACATTCAGCCTGCTCCTCTGGCCAACCAAGAAAAACAGCAAGGTGGAGGGAGAGAAGCCCTAGCGCTCCTCAGTCCATCGGCACCCATCTATACTATGCATGGATTTAAGTTATTGCCTTAATGCTTATGAATTAGACTCTGCACCAGTTATCACATTCCACAGTTCTAGCTTCAATTTCTTCCAGTTCCAGTTTGTTCTGTTTTGCTGGGAAACTGTTGTTGGTGAAGGCACCTTCCAGACAGTCGCTGGTTAAGGTGCCATCCTGACAGTTACTTTTAGTAATATCCACAATGAAAAATGATCCAGGTATACAGAGATGCTAACAGTTGATGTTGTCTATGGGGCTGCATAACCAAAGACTCGTCATGGTGCCCATGATGACCTGTGTCCTCAGGCAAACGTGCCTACAATGGGCACGTGGGCACGTGAGCATCAGAACTGAACCACGGAGCAATGGTTTGATGTGTTAAACTGGCCTCCAAATTCTCCAGATTTCAATCCAATTGAGCATCTGTGGGATGTGCTGGAAAAACAAGTCCGATGTCCCCTGTGTAGGCAGCATCCATCTTCTGGCCCCTCTTCCTTCTGGGCCGCAGAATCTGTGATTCGCTGGAGCCACGTGACATCACTCCCGCACATGCACACGGGAGCCACGATTAACGGCACAGGCTAGGGAAGAAACTGCACTTAGTGAAATATCTCCTAAACGGTGCATGTTTAGGAGATATTTCCACTACCTATAGGCAGGGCAGGACTTAAGGTGGTGGGGGCCCCTGGGCTTGAGTCACTTTCGGGCCCTACCTTCTATACATTATCGTATTTATCGGCGTATAACACGTGCTGCCGTATAACACGCACCCCAAGTTTAGGAGGGAATTTTAAGGGAAAAAAACTTTTAGGAGGGAAGTTTAAGGAAAAAAACATATATTTAAATGCCCATCAGTGAAGCCTTATCAGTGTCCATCTGCAGCCTTGTCCAGTGTAATTTGCAGCCTTGTCATTGCAGTCTTGAAGTTTAAAAATGGCGCCGCCAAGATGCAGAATCCTGTGTATCTCGGTGGCTCTCGGGTCCTCTCGGTGGTGTAACGACATATTCAGCGACCCATCGCAGTTTGCTACAGAAGTGACGTTCCGTCGCCACCATCTTGCTGCACCCCACACTCGTCCACAGTAAGGATATACTAAGAAGGGGTAAAGCGGACATCTTGTTACACCCACCAGAGTTTTGCATTTTACACATATTTATAACAGTAAAGTGCATTTATATAGTGAAATACAGGACTTACAACTCCGTCTGACTACTTAGATCTTGAATTTTAAAAGCAGCGGCAACCCTGCTCATCTCCCAGGTTTGTTAATCTGACAGAAGTTTGCTGCTTTTAAAATTCAACATTTAAGTAGTCAGATGGAGTTGTAAGTCCTGTTTTTCACTATATACAGACTTTAATGTTATAAATACGTCTAAAATGCAAAACTTCTGTGGGTGTAACAACATGTCCGCTTTACCCCTTCTTAGTGTATCCTTACTGTGGACAAGTGTGGAGTGTAGCAAGATGGCGGCGATGGAAAGTTACTTCCGTAGCAAACTGCGATGGGTCGCTGAATATGTCCTTACAGCGGCTCTCGGGTCCTCTCGCAGTCCCGAGCGGAGCCGAGAGTAGCCGAGTTTACTCGGCTCACAGTCACACCCAGTCCCTGTGTTATGTCCATCATAGGGCGGGACTTGGCGTGACTGTGAGCAGAGCTGAGCCAAGTACACTCGGCTATGTATCTCGGCGGGGCCCGTGGGGCCCCCTATTGGGTGGGGCCCATGGGCTTGAGCCCAGTCAAGCCCAATGGTAAGTCCTGCCCTGCCTATAGGTAAGCCTTATTATAGGCTTACCTATAGGTAGAAGTCCAAAAAGTGGGTTTACAACCACTTTAAAGAGGAAGTAAACCCTGATGGGTTTACTTCCTCTTTTTTTCCCTGCAAAGGTAAAGCATAATGGACTACTATGCATCGCATAGTAGCTCATTATGTGTCACTTACCTGACACAGGAGCCAGCGAAGTCGCCGCTGATCCCTGTAGTCCGCCGCGTCCATCTTGCTGGTGGCGTCTCGCAGCTCCGACCAATGACAGCGGCGAAGCCGCGATGACGTCACTCCCGCGCATGCGCACGGGAGTCGCGCCTCGCAGCTCCGCCACTGTCATACGGCGAGGCCGCGATGACGTCACTCCCGCGCATGCGCACGGGAGTCGACAAATTTGGCAAATCCATTCTTGGATTTGCCGCATTTAGTGCGCATGCGCGCCGCTGTCTACGGCGCATGCGCCGTAGACAGCGGTGCCCATTTTCGGGCAAATATCTTCTAAACCATATAGGTTTAGGAGATATTGCTTGGACCTACAGGTAAGCCTTAATCTAGGCTTACCTATAGGTCCAAGTTGTTTGGAAGGGTTTACTTCCTCTTTAAAGGATATGCTACTAATGGCTTGGTGCCGGATACCATACCATACCTTCCGAGGTCTAGTGGAGTTAATGCCTCGATGGGTTATATTGGGTGGTCATAATGTTATGGCTGATCAGTGAATGCTCACCTTGTATTTCTTGAAGTTCCTGATAAGTTTATTTTAACCATCTTCTTTACTCACTTTCATACTCACTTGATTTTTCAGGATCTTTGTGAGCCCAGAGGTTATGTGAACATGCTTCACAGTGACTTCACAGATCAACTGAGGAAATACCATAAAAAGAAGAAGCCCCCTTCAGGAAAAAGGGTGCGCAAGGAGCTCTTCAAACCACCCAACTCCAACACAGGCTTCAGTCCCATAACCACACAAAGTTTATTAAAACTCTGAATCAATAAACGTTTGCCTGTAAAACAACACCAAACCTACAAGAATATTTGAGGAACTTTATTAAAACCTCACTCCAAAAAAAATAAAATAAAAAAAATTAAAAAAACAACCTGAGGAGCCAAGCTATACAGTGAAAATTCAGAGAACTTTTTTCTGGCTACCAAGATAAGAAGAGATGAGTAGTCTCCACCATTGGAGGAAGAAGTGTCCACCTTTAGAGGAAGAGGTGTCCATCACTGAAGGAAGAAGTGCCACATTGGAGGAAGAAGTGTCCACCTCAGGAGGAAGAAGTGTCCACCAGTGGATGAAGTAGTGTCCACCATTGGATGATGTAGTGTCCACCATTGGATGATGTAGTGTCCACCATTGGAGGTAAAGGTGTCCACCATTGGAGGTAAAGGTGTCCACCATTGGAGGTAAAGGTGTCCACCATTGGAGGTAAAGGTGTCCACCATTGGAGGAAGACATCTCCACCATTGGAGAAAGAAATGTCCACCACTGGAGGAAGAAGTGCTTAACGCTGGAGAAAGTGTCCACCACAGGAGGAAGAAGTGTCCACCACAGGTTTAAGAAATCTCCACCACTGGAGAAAGAAGTTTTCACCATGGGAGGAAGAAGTGTCCTTCATTGGAGAAAGAAGCGTCCGCCACTGGAGGAAGAAATCTTCACCACTGGAGGAAGAAATCTTCACCACTGGAAGAAGAAATCTTCACCACTGGAAGAAGAAGCGTCCACCATTGGAGGAAGAAGCGTCCACCATTGGAGGAAGAAGCGTCCACCATTGGAGGAAGAAGCGTCCACCATTGGAGGAAGAAGCGTCCACCATTGGAGGAAGAAGAGTCCACCATTGGAGGAAGAAGCGTCCACCATTGGAGGAAGAAATCTTCACCACTGGAGGAAGAAGTGTCCACCATTGGAGGAAGAAGCGTCCACCATTGGAGGAAGAAGCGTCCACCATTGGAGGAAGAAATGTCCACCATTGGAGGAAGAAATGTCCACCATTGGAGGAAGAAGCGTCCACCATTGGAGGAAGAAGCGTCCACCATTGGAGGAAGAAATCTTCACCACTGGAGGAAGAAGTCTTCATCATTGGAGGAAGAAGTCTCCACCACTGGAGGATGCAGATAAGAGTACTCTACAGTACTCTAGGATGTTCCTACTTTATTATAAGCTAAATTAAAAAAAATATGAGGGATGGAGTGCTTTTAGAATACCTAGAGACAATTTGATACCTATATTGCATAGAAAGGTCATGGGGGTGGGCGCTAGAGCAGCACTCATTTTCTGTATTTTCTTCTTCTGAGTAGTGGTGAGTTGTAAAATGATTCCATGAAATTAACTTCCTCTCATCCCCTTCCTGTTACACAATTGCATATTTTTTTTAATTTGGAAAAGTGCCTTTTTTTTTTGTTAGTGGCTCTTTCTAAATTCTCTTCCAAGCGAGGATTGTTTAGGGTTGGCCACCCGCTGCCTCCAGGGATGTCCAAGATGCAGTGTTGCAGCGCAGAATCTCATGCATGCGCAGACATTCCATGGGTCAATGCCAAGTCCCAAATAGCTGGCAGAAACCCCTGAGGAGAAGCAGTCTTTCAGCTGCTGAGGGAGGATCAGTACCAGCTGCGGCGCCCCTCTCAATGCCATGCCCCCCAAAATGCCTGCTTCCCCGCCTGCGAATAGAAGTGGCAGCTGAGTCGACTTTTACAGGTACATACCGATCCCTGTATTTTCCACCTGCAGCAGCTAAATGCTAGCAGAAGGTAGAAGAGGAGAAGCAGCCTTTCAACTGCTGCAGGAGGATCAGTACCAGCTGTGGCGCCACTCTCAATGCCGTGCCCCGCAATGTCTGCTTCTCCGCCTGCAAACAGGAGTGGCAGCTGGGTGAGCTTTTACAGGTACATACCGATCCTTGTATTTTCCACCTGTAGCAGCTGAATGCTAGCGGAAGGTAGAAGAGGAGGAACGGGCTTTCAACTGCTGCGGGAGGATCAGTACCAACTGCGGCGCCCCTCTCAATGCCGTGCCCTACAATGTCTGATTCCCCAATCCCCCCCCCCCCGTTTCGGCCCTGCTGCCAATTGTCCCTGCTTTATAGGGACTGTCCCTGATTTGGAACAAAGTCCCCCTGTCCCTCTTTCCTCCTCATTCTTTCCTCCTTCTTTTTGTCTGATCTATATAGTTGTATATAAAATGTACTTTTTATCTTTCAAAAAGTGTTTCTCAGTGCTAAACCTTTCATTTCAATTTCTAAATTGCTGAATTTGTACATTTTAAAAGTCAATATAAAGGAATAGTAGAGGTGAAAAAAGCACTTGTGGGTTTAACTAATCATGTTTTTTGTATAATTCTCCTTTAAGGGGGCGTGGCAGGGTGTGTGTCCTATGTCTACATACTTTTGCTAATAGGCTTCACTGGTTCCCATCTCAAAAAGCTGGGAGGTATTCTGGTAGGTTAATTGGCTCCTGTCTATAACTGGGCTTGGTATGTGTACCTATGTGGGGTGGAAACCTTAGATTGTGAGCTCCTTGGGGGCAGGGACTGATGTGACCATACAATATGAAAAAGGTCTGTGTCAACTGTCTGCACTATATAAATGCCTGTAATAAAATAAATAAACGTGCCCATTACTGATTGGTTGACTCTGACTCCACTACCTGGCTCCATGTATAATGCAAACATGCCACTCATGTGGTCTGTAGAACTACACAGGGGGGGAATGACAGAAGCTGGGGCAGGAAACGGATGTGGGAGAAAAAAGTTTGATGACAGTCAGAGATGGTCTGGAATTTTTTAATCAAGTTTACATATATTTGCAAAGTTGAGCAGGCTGAGAAGATGAAGGGCAGCCTGCACGATAACGCAGTTTCAGGGGGTGTCTATCACAGCCTGGGCTCAGGGAAAGTGGTTTAGTTCCATGCCCAAAAAAGTTTTTTTCTTATATAATCAAGTAAACTGACCACGGTTTATCAAGGCTACTGAGCCCTGACACTGTCGTCAGTTTACGTGCCTCCGTCATCCGCTGCTCCCCTCTGTCCTCCTCTCCCCCCCTCCCTCCCTGCCTGTCAACTGTGTCAGTTCCGGCCCCTCCCCTGCTGCTGCTAAAATTACTTTTACATTTTCATATAATCTTCTGTGTTTCATAATGATAGGTGCTCCTGTGAGTGCTTCATAAAAAAAAACAATGCCGTTCTATACATTTTTTCAGAGCGCCGCTCAGCGCTCGCATGACCGGCCGCCTCTCTCCTCCTCCTGGCTGGTCTCATCTGACAACCTTAAACGCACCTTGAAGATACTGAGGCCACATGGAAAAGGTGTTATAGTCAGATGAGATTAAAATGTAATGATTAGGGGTTAATATTAAGGTTAGGGGTTCATTTTAGGGGTCAATATTAGGGTTAGGGGGCAATATAAGGGTTAGGATTATGAGTTAATATTAGGGTTAGGAGTTAGTATTAAGCTTAGCGTCAGTATTAGAATTAGGGATTAATATTAGGGTTAGGAATAGGGTTTAATATCAGGGTTAGGGGTCAATATTAGGGTTAGAGGTCAGTATTAGGGTTTAATATTAAGTTTAGGGGTCAATATTAGGGTTAGAGGTTAGGGTTAGGGGTTAATGTTAGGGTTAGGGGTTAATGTTAGCGTTTAGAGTTAGGATTAGGGGTTAATATTAAGGTTAGGATTAGGACTGAAAAGGATACTATGGGTTTGTTTTTAATTTTTTTGTTAAAAACAAACATGCCATACTTACCTCCACTATGCAGGTCGTTTTGCACAGAGTGGCCCTGCAGGTCATCTTCCGGGGTCCCATGGCGGCTCCTGTGGCTCCTCCCCGCAAGAGCTAACCCCCTCTGGGAAGCTTTCTCCCAAGGGGGTTACCTTGCGGGCGCGCTCCCGTGTGATACACTCGGCAGCCATAGCCGCCAAGTGGATTACTCGGCCCCGGCGTGCCATGTCTGCGCTGCTGTCAATCATCCAATGAAGAGCCGACTAGAGCTCGGTGAAAGCAACACGGGATCGCGCCCAAGGAGATTCGGGCCTCAGGTAAGTAAAACGGGTGCTCGGGGGGGGGGGGGGGGGGGGTGACTGCAAGGTGTTTTTTCACCTTAATGCATAGGATGCATTAAAGAGGAAGTAAACCCTGATGGGTTTACTTCCTCTTTGATCCCCTGCAAAGGTAAAGCATAATTGACTACTATGCATTGCATAGTAGTCCATTATGTGTCACTTACCTGGCACAGGAGCCAGCGAAGTCACCGCTGTCCCCTGTAGTTCCGAGCGTCCATCTTCTTGGTGGGTCTCGCTGCTCCGGCGCTGTGATTCGCCGGAGCAGCGATGACGTCACTCCCATGCATCCCCATGGGAGCCGACACTCGCGGCATATCGCTGCGATCTGCGGCCTGCCCAGTGCGCCTGCGCGCCACTGTCTATGGCGCATGCGCCGTAGACAGCGGTGGCTGCCTTCGGGTAAATATCTCCTAAACCGTATAGGTTCAGGAGATATTTCTTTGACCTACAGGTAAGCCTTAATCTAGGCTTACCTGTAGGTCAAAGTGGTTTGTAAGGGTTTACAACCACTTTAAGATTTTACTTCTTCTTTTGCTCCCTGCAAAGCCTGCAAATTAAAAGCATAATGGGCTAGTATGCATCACATACTAGCGATTATGTGACACTTACCTGCAAACAAATCCATCGCTGTCCCCTGTGCAGGCCGCGTCCATCTTTGCCCCTCTTCCTTCCAGGAGCCATGGACTCCGGCTCTGTGGCTGGCCAGAGCTTCATGACGTTACTCATTACTTGTCGTTGCTGACGTCACGCATGTGGGCGGGAGCAGTCAGTAGCTGCACACACTGGAGAAGAAACCGCACGGAGGTCTGTTTCTTCACAGCGCATGCACCGATTATTTCATTTGCGCACTATAAGTGAAACATCTCCTAAACGGCGCACGTTTAGGAGATATTTCCACTACCTATAGGTAAGTCTTATTCTAGGCTTACCTATAGTTAAGAGTCAGGAGGGAGGGTTTACAACCACTTTAAGAGTCAATATTAGGGTTAGGGGTCAGTATTAGAGCTAGGGGTTAATATTAGGGTTAGGGGTCAGTGTTAGGGGTCAGTATTAGGGTTAGGGGTAAGTATTAGGGTTAGGGGTAAGTATTAGGGTTAAGGGTTAATGTTAAGGTATAGGGTTTGGATTAGGGGTTAATATTAGGGTTAGGGGTCAGTATTAGGGTTAAAGTGGTTGTAAACCCTTACAGCACAATTTGACCTACAGGTAAGCCTAGATTAACCACTTAACAACCGGCCCATAGCCGAATGACGGCTACAGGGCGGTTGTTTCACTCTGGGAGGACGTCATATGACGTCCTCCCAGAATTCCGCTCTCGCACGCCCCCTGGGGCGCGCACTCGAGAGCATCCCTGACCGCCGTGTCCACAGGACCCGGCGCATCACGGATCACGGTAAACGGCCACATGATCGCTCTGTCAAATGACGGAGTGATCACTTGTAAACAAACCGGCGTCATGTTATTACGCCGGTTCCTCCCTCCCCCTCTCTGTACCGATCTGTACAGCGGAGGGGGAAGAGATCGGTGTCAGCAGCGCTGTGGGCTGCATCTGCAGTGCCCACATCGCTGCTCACCGAAAATTAACCCCTCAATTCCCTGCCATTACTCTGCAACACTCTGCAATACCCTGCAACACTCTGCAATGCTCTGCAACACCCGCCAATACCCTGCAATACTCTGCAATGCTCTGCAACACCCGCTAATACCCTGCAACACTCTGCAATGCTCTGCAACACTCTGCAATGCTCTGCAACACCCGCCAATACCCTGCAACACCCGCCAATACCCTGCAACACTCTGCAATACCCTGGAACACTCTGCAATGCTCTGCAACACCCGCCAATACCCTGCAACACTCTGCAATGCTCTGCAACACCCGCCAATACCCTGCAACACTCTGCAATGCTCTGAAACACCCGCCAATACCCTGCAACACTCTGAAATACCCTGCAACACCCGCCAATACCCTGCAACACTCTGCAATGCTCTGCAACACCCGCCAAATACCCTGCAACACTC
The DNA here is from genome assembly GCF_037356315.1 of Lithobates pipiens. Classification (NCBI taxonomy): domain Eukaryota; kingdom Metazoa; phylum Chordata; class Amphibia; order Anura; family Ranidae; genus Lithobates; species Lithobates pipiens. Next base: position 235,089,326 of record NW_027507787.1, read on the forward strand.
TGCAATGCTCTGCAACACCCGACAATACCCTGCAACACTCTGCAATACCCTGCAACACTCTGCAATGCTCTGCAACACCCGCCAATACCCTGCAACACTCTGCAATGCTCTGCAACACCCGCCAATACCCTGCAACGCTCTGCAATGCTCTGCAACAACCGCCAATAGCCTGCAATGCTCTGCAACGCAATACTCTGCAACGCCATACTCTGAGATACCCAGCCATACTCGGAGATACCCAGCCATACTCAGAGATACCCAGCCATACTCGGAGATACCCAGCCATACCCAGCCATAGTCGGTGATACCCTGCAATACCCAGCCATAGACATCCCCCCTCCTCCCGCCGCCCTCCGGTGCTTCTACCGACTCGCCAATACGATCAAAGCCAGAATCTTTTTTTTTTTTTTTTTCAGGCTTCACAGTTTAGAGGTGAGATGCGGGGTCTTATTGACCCCATGTAAAGAGGACCTGTCATGCCATATTCCTATAACAAGGGATGTTTACATTCCTTGTAATAGGAATAAAAGTGATCAAAAAAATTATTTTTGGGGAAAAAAATGACAAACTAAAATAAATAAAGTAAAATGAACAATAAAATTTTTTTTTTTTTTACAGTGCCCCTGTCCCCATGTGCTCGCATGCAGAAGCGAACGCATACTTAAGTCCCGCCCACATATGAAAACGGTGTTCAAACCACACATGTGAGGTATCGCTGCGAACATTAGAGCGAGAGCAATAATTCTAGCCCTAGACCTCCTCTGTAACTCAAATAACATATAACCAGTAAAAAAAAAAATTAAATCGTCGCCTTTGGGGATTTTTAAGTAGCGACGTTTGGCGCCATTCTACGAGCGTGTGCAATTTTGAAGAGTGACATGTTAGGTATCTATTTACTCAGCGTAACTTCATCTTTCACATTATGCAAAAATTGGGCTAACTTTACTGTGTGTTTTTTTTTTTTTTTTTGCACAAAACCAAAAAAAAGCATTCGAAAAATTGCTGCGCAAATACTGTGCGAGATAAAAAGTTGCAACGACCACCATTGTATTCTCCAGGGTGTTTGCTAAAAAAACATATATAATATTTTGGGATTCTATGTAATTTTCTAGCAAATAAATGATGATTTTTACATGTAGGAGAGAAATGTCAGAATTGTCCTGGGTGCTCCAGAACGCCTGATGGCGCTTCCTGCATGTTGGGCCTCTGTATGTGGCCACACTGTGTAAAAGTCTCACACATGTGGTATCGTCGTACTCGGGAGTAATAGCAGAATGTGTTTTGGAGTGTAATTTGTGGTATGCATATGCTGTGTGTGAGAAATAAACTGATAATATGACAAATTGTGAAAAAAAAAAAAAAGTTAAAAAAATCTTGATTTTGCAAAGAATTGTGGGAAAAAATGACAACTTAAAAAAACTCATCATGCCTCTTACTAAATACCTTGGAATGTCTTCTTTCCAAAAAGGGGTCATTTGGGGGGTATTTGTACTTTTCTGGCATGTTAGGGTCTCAAGAATTGAAATAGGCCGTCAGTACTTCAGGTGTGATCAATTTTCAGATATTGGCACCATAGCTTGCGGACTCTATAACTTTCACAAAGACCAAATAATATCCACCAATTTGTACTTATTTTTTACCAAAGATATGTAGTAGTATAAATTTTGGCCAAAATTTATGAAGAAAAAAATTACTAATCTGCTAAATTTTATAACAGAAACAAAGAAAAAATCATTTTTTTACAGAATTTTCTGTATTTTTTCTTTTATAGCACAAAAAATTAAAAACCGAGCGGTGATTAAATACCACCAAAAGAAAGCTCCATTTGTGTGAAAAAAAGGACAAAAAATTCATATAGGTCCAGTGTTGCATGACTGAGTAATTGTCATTCAAAATGTGAGAGCACCGAAAGCTGAAAATCGGTCTGGTTATTATGGGTGTTTAAGTGCCCAGTGGTCAAGTGGTTAAGGCTTACCTGTAGGTCCAAGAAATATCTCCTAAACCTACACGGTTTAGGAGATATTTGCCGAAAGACAGGCACCGCTGTCAACGGCACATGCACCGTAGCGCGGCACTGTCAACGACGAAGATGCCGCGCGTGTCGGCTCCCGTGCGCATGCGCGGGAGTGACGTCATCGCGGCTTCGCCGAATCACAGCGGCGGAGCAACGAGACCCCACCGAGAAGATGGATGCGCCTGACTACAGGGGACAGCGGTGACATCGCTGGCTCCTGTGTCAGGTAAGTGATACATAATGGACTACTATGCAAAGCATAGTAGTCCATTATGCTTTGCCTTTGCAGGGAATGAAAGAGGAAGTAAATTCATCAGGGTTTACTTCCTCTTTAAGGGTTAATGTTAGGGTATAGGGTTTGGATTAGGGGTTAATATTAGGGTTAGGAGTTAATATAAGGGTTAGGTTAAATATATTAAGGCAAAGATTAGGGGTTAATATTAGGGTTGGGGGGTCAGTATTAGGGTTAGGAGTTAATTTTAGGGTTAGGATTAGGGGTAATATTCGGGTTAGGAGTTAATATTAGGGTTAAGGGATAGGATTAGGGGTTAATATTATGGTCAGGAGTCAATATTAGGGTTAGAGGTTTACACTAGGGCTAAGATTATGGGTACGGGTTAATATTAGGGTTAGGATTAGGGGTTAATATCAGGGTTTTTTATTCATTTACTTACCGTATTTCATTTATTATTTGTTTATGTCTTTTTGAATACATTTTTAGATTTGAGCAGAAAAACACTCCAAAACACGTGCGCTAAAACGCTCCAAACCGTCCAAATCAAGCATTTCCATATATTTATATGGAACAAAAACACACTAATTCCCCCAATTTAAGCTACAAAAAAAAGCTTCAGAACTTTTTTGAGCTTCAGGCTCCGTGGAGTGGAGATGTGAACCAATAATTGTTTTTGTTTTGCGTTTTGGAGGTTGTAGCTTCAAGCTACAAAATGCTGAGGTGTGAATGGGGCCAGAGACGGACACGGTTCTGCCCGGGCTAAGGCTCGGTGAGAGAAACCTTTCATCATGAAGTAATGTTCTAGCAAAAAATAAAGATTTTTACTTGTAAACAACAAATGTCAGAAAAAAGGCTTATGCTGCGTACACATGAACGGGAATCCTGCCAGCAAAAGTCCGATGAGAGCTTTTAGTCGGAAAATGCGACCGTGTGTACACTCCATCGGACTTTTGCTGGCGGAATTCCCTCCATCATAAGAGAGCAGGTTCTCTATTTTTCAGACGGAAGAAGTTCTGAGGCAATTCCGACGTGCAAAATTCCGACACATGCTCGGAAACAATTCGACGCATGCTCGAAATTTTCTTGGCTTGTCGTAGTGTTGTACGTCAACCGCGTTCTTGACTGTCGAAAGTTCAGAAAACTTTTGTGTGACTATGTGTGTGCAAGGCAAGCTTGAGCGGAATTCTCCGATTGTGTTGTAGGGGGCATAAGTCTTAAAGTGGGTAAATAATGTGATCTTGGCATCCATTGATACACTTTATTAGAACAAGCTGTAATGATTTCACATTGAATGAGAGGAGCCAGTGAGGTCCCCTCACAGTACACCTCATTCTCCTCACAGAGCTGTACTGCACACTACCCGCCAATAGCAGGCGCGCGCACCTAGCACCCTGTGAAGGTCACGTCGCCCTCGTCCCAATACGTGCGCTACGTGCCCTAGCGGTCGGAGGGAGGCGGGGCTAACAGGCCAGGGACGCAGTCCGCGAAGCTCGGGCGGCCATATTTGAAAAGGTCATCAGTTCACAATTCAGTTTAATAACACTGGAGTTTCTTTTTTCCTAACACGCAAAGATACGGTGATTCGGTAGATGTAACTCATTGCTAAATTATCGTACAGCCGATTACAGCTTGTGCTCAAAAAAAGAATAAAAAAGGAATGGCGGAGCGCTGTGCGCATGCGTAATGATACGCGCGGCAGTGGGAGGGCTGCCTGGCATGACGCCGCGTCCTTTCCACGCCCGCTCCACCTGGTTCGCTTAGGCGCACGCGCGGAGCTCGCTGTCCGTATCCACCCACACGCTGCTCGGGAGGGTCTGACGTGACGTGACGTCCACGCCCACTCCTCTGGGTTCTGTCGGCGCATGCGCGGATCCCTGCCGTCTTCTGCAGTGTGACAGCCCGGCTAGGAAGAGAAGAAGAGATGGCAGCTTATAAGATCGTCCTCATCCGCCACGGGGAGAGCACCTGGAACCAGGAGAACCGCTTCTGTGGCTGGTTCGATGCCGACCTCAGCGAGATCGGGGTGCAGGAGGCCCAGAGGGGGGGCCAGGCCCTGAGAGGTGAGGGGGGTGGGGGGGTCCTCATTGAATGTGTGAGTGACCATACAAATATATATATATATATTCATTAGAATACATTGTATGTATGTGGGAGAACTAACTACAAACTATAAAAAAATATAGAGAAGAATATATAAAAAAAAGTATAGTATTAAAAAAAATATTTATTATTTAAAAAAAAAAAAAAAAAAAAAAAAAAAAATATATATATATATATATATATATATATATATATATATATATATATATATATATATATATATATAAATTTTATATTCTTCTCTATAATTTTTGCAAAAAAAAAAAATATACGTGTGTGTGTGTGTGTGTGTGTGTGTGTGTGTGTAAAAAAAAAATAAATAAAAAATAAAAAATAAAAAAAAAATTTATATAATTTTTTTTTTTTTTTTTTTTATATTCCTCTCTATATTCTTATATTGTATATTATTTATATTAGAATATAATTGTTACTTTTTGGCAGAAAAAAAGAAAGAGATATATCTCCCTATCTATCTAATTTTTTTATTTATTTTTATAATGGAGTAATATATATATATATATATATATATAATATATATATATATTCTCTTAAATATATGGTAGTAATGTAATTGTTACTTTTTGGCAAAAAAAAAATATATGTGTGTGTGTGTGTAACTTTTTTTTTTTTTTTCAATAATTTATTATTAATTAATAATATAAAAAATATTGCAAATCTAAATTATATAAATTAAATCAAAAATATAGCGTGTGTGTGTATATAATAACATACATAATATAAATAAATAATCTGTTATAATATAGTGTAAAATATAGATTTTTTTTTTTTCTCTATATGTATCTGGCTCTGTTCCTGTACATGGTGTATGTATGATGGGTGGGGGCGGGGTGTATGGTGATGTCGTCATGGCAGCAGTGCTCTCCAATGTCCTGCAATCCCAAAGCCAACAAACTCTTAAAGGGGACCTTCCTCCATATAAAACACTCCTTTTTTTTTTTTCCTCTACTATCCTAATCCTCTCCCTCCTCCATTAAAATGTAAAACCCGTTTTTTTTTTTTTCACCTTTTTAATTTTTTTTTCATTCTCCCCTAGGGTGAGGGTGACAGGCTCCGCTGGTGAGGTCTCCTGGGATTTGCATATTCCATATCCCGGGAGGGATCTGGCGGAGGAGGGGGTTGGGTGGTCCTGGGGATTCTTCATTATGGGGCTGGCTGCCTGAATCTGAGCCGCGACAGCCAGTTACCGATGGCATCAGACATGAAGAGCGATCTGCTTTCGGATCGCTCTTCGGAGAGCATTTGACAGGCCTCCTCACTGCCTGTTTAACCCTCTAAATGCCGGTCTATAGATGCTCTGGTCCTGGTCGTCGGGTGGTTGCAGCATTGTAGCCCCCAGTATGTGTTCTACACCCCCAGCTGCAGTTGAGCGGTAAAAAAAAAAAAAGTAGTTTGTCCCCGGAGCGATGTCTGTCTGGCTGTGGTCGATCCGGGGACATTGTTTGCACGTCGATGTTTCTCTTCACATCATCCACGTTGTGTATCTGAATCTCCTGAGATGCTGATATCTATATTCAGTTCCAGGAAATAAGGTTGGGGGAGGGGGGGGGGTAATTGGCTTCTCTTGGCTCAGTTGAAGGTCGTTTGTCTTTTTGATTCACCAGCCCATCCCCCCCCCCTTCTGAAAGTTGCATCGTGTGACGGTCTCTTATTTCTTCCCCTCCCCCGGTGTCTGTAGTAATCCCGGAAAGGAATGAGTCATTTCCAGGTCTTCTCACTGCAGAATTTCCAGCGACCTTCTTCTAGATTCAGAATGAATCACCGAACATCGAACGTGCGTCTGCGGGCGGCCAGAGCGCCAACGTGGGATCAGACTGCTCTACCTAGAGCCTGGAAATACGGGACCTGGGGCCCTGGAATGTCAAGAGTCATACCGGAGGGCGGGCTCCCCAGAAATAATGGGGGTCATACCAGGGGTCCCCCATAAATGAAGATGGTCATACCTGAGGCTCCCCGTCCCCTGTAAATGACGATGGTCATACATGAGACACTCCCCCCCCCCCCCCCCCCCCCCAGAAATGATGATGGTCATACATGAGCCCCCCTCCCCCCCCAGAAATGACGATGGTCATACCCGAGGCCCCCCCCCCAGAAATGACGATGGTCATACCCGAGGCCCCCCCCTCACCCCCAGAAATGACGATGGTCATACCTGAGGCCCCCCAGAAATGACGATGGTCAAACCTGAGGCCCCCTCCCCCCCCCCCCCAAGAGATGACGATGGTCATACCTGAAGGCCCCCCCCCCCAGAGATGACGATGGTCATACCTGAAGCCCCCCCCAGAAATGACGATGGTCATACCTGAGGCCCCCCCCCCCCAGAAATGATGATGGTCATACCTGAGGCCCCCCCCCCCAGAAATGAAGATGGTCATACCTGAGCCCCCCCCAGAAATTAAGATGGTCATACCTGAGGCCCCCCCCCCAGAAATTAAGATGGTCATACCTGAGGCCCCCCCCCCAGAAATGAAGATGGTCATACCTGAGGCCCCCCCCCCAGAAATGAAGATGGTCATACCTGAGCCCCCCCCCAGAAATGACGATGGTCATACCTGAGCCCCCCCCCAGAAATGACGATGGTCATACCTGAGCCCCCCCCCCAGAAATGACGATGGTCATACCTGAGGCCCTATCTAGGCCCTATAAATATTGGGCTGCCTTAGCTAGGCCCTAGAAATGCGAGCGGTCTTACCTAGACCCCAGAAATACCAGCTGGCCCATCTTGGGCCCCCGAAATACTGACGGCCATACCTAGATCCCAAAGATAAGTTGATGTACCTAGGACTGGAAAATACTGACCGCCATACTTAAACCCTAGAAATACCATAGCTAGACCCGAGAAATGCCGTCTGCCGAACGTAGACCCTGGAAATGCAATACATAGGCCCAGCAAATGCCTCCTGATAGATGTTGGTGGCCTGGATGGGGCAACAGTTACCATCCGGTGATTCTCTCGCAGTGTTCTACTCATCATGACTGATGAGAACCGTCTTCCAGAAGTTCCTAAAATAACACGGCTGAGAGCTTGTAGATTTCCTGATCTATAATAAATGGGAAAGTGCAATCTCCACTCTTGTGGGGAGGGGGGGGGGTGACCTTTGTCTTGTTTTGTGGCTGTTTTTGAGCCTTTGCCCTACAAATAGTCAAAACACCTTCCAGGGATGAATGCCGGGTGACCTGAAATGTAGGACAGAGCGTCCCGTAATTGTGACTGTGCCGATGGCAAAATGGGATTTTGGCCTTTGCACCACTTACAGACAATCACTGACTTCTGGAAAAAAAATATCCATCTATCGTAAACCAGGTCTGGTGACTATCTAAATTTCCTTTTTGGAGAGATCTCCTCTTACTTCCTGCTTGGTCTCTTGGACAGGAAGTGATGGGACACAGAAAAGAAAACCCATCCCTTAACCAAACCCTACTCCAAAAAGTAGTCCTTATTTAACTACATAAACTGATGCCTGCATGGTCAGCCTTAAAGAAGGAACTCCAGGTCTGGATATTTATACCTGGCTATATTGGTCCAGCTTGAATCAAACCTCAACACTATGGAGAGTTTTGGGGGGGGGGGGGGAGGCAACATTTTCCGGCCAGAGTTGAGGCAGCTTCCTGTACTAAGGACGTTTGCCGGCTGTGGCGTTCACCAGATTACATCGTTGCTGTAATGTAATTTGCGGCAAATGTCATCAAAAATGATGTGTGGAATGGCGGTCGATGTTCAGCAGTGAAAGGTTTTCCAAAAACCAACCTCAGGTCCACCTTTACAGAAGATGATAGAACCACCAATAGAGACTCTGGAACTGGACAGCGCTCTACATATCGATGTCTGGATGAACAATATCATTGGTCATCGGGGGCCCCGGGTCTCCAGAGTGTATCTCCTGCTAATGATAAAGGCCAGGAGCCCTGAAGGACGTCTGTATCTGCAAACACCGCTAGTAGAAAAAAAACTTCCCTCTTTTTGGTCTTGAAGTCTTCTCTTCCACTTTTATTGGCACTCTATGGGGGTTATTTACTAAAGGAAACTCCACTTTGCACTGAAAGTGCACTTGGAAGTAAAGTCGCTGTAGATCCGAGGGGGACATGCAAGGAAAAATAGAAAAACAGCATTTTAGCTTGCACATGATTGGATGATTAAATCAGCAGAGCTTCCCCTCATTTCAGATCTACCCCTTCGATTTAGAGCGACTGCACTTCCAAGTGCACTTTCAGTGCCAAGTGGATTTGCCTTTTGTAAATACCCCCCTATGTATAGGTGTGGCATGACTGTTATACAAGATACTCATTACAGCAAATCTATGCTGTGCTCATGCAGGCAGAAGCAACACGTTCTATTATCTCCTCTCTCTTTTCTCCTCTTTTTCTTTTCTCTTTTCTCCCTCTCTCTTTCTTTCTTTCTTTCTTTCTCTTTCTTCCTCTTTTTTCTTTCTTCTTTCTTTCTTTTCTCCTCTCTTTCTTTCTTTCTTTCTTTCTTTCTTTCTTTCTTTCTTTCTTTCTTTCTTTCTTTCTTTCTTTCTATTTCTCCTCTCTCTTTTCTCTCTTTCTCCTCTTTCTTTCTCTTTTCTCCTCTTCTTTCTCTTTTCTCCTCTTTCTTCTCTTTTCTCTCTTTTCTCCTCTTCTCCTCTTTCTTTCTTCCTCTTTCTTTCTCTTTCTCCTCTTTCTCCTCTTTCTCCTTCTTTCTCCCTCTTTCTCTCCCTCTTTCTCCCTCTTTTTCCTCTTTCTCCTCTTTCTCCTCTTTCTCCTCTTTCTCCTCTTTCTCCTCTTTCTCCTCTTTCTTTCTCCTTTCTCCTCTTTCTTTCTCTTTCTCCTCTCTCTTTCTTTCTCTTTCTCCTCTTTCTCTTTCTTTCTTTCTCTTTCTTCTCTTTCTTTTCTCTTTCTTTCTCTTTCTTTCTCTTTCTTTCTCTTTCTTTCTCTTTCTTTCTCTTTCTTTCTCTTTCTTTTTCTCTTTCTTTCTCTTTCTTTCTCTTTCTTTCTCTTTCTCTCTTTCTTTCTCTTCTCTTTCTCCTCTTTCTTTCTCTTTCTCCTCTTTCTTTCTCCTTCTCTCTTTCTCCTCTTTCTTTCCTCTTTCTTTCTCTTTCTTTCTCTCTCTTTCTTTCTCTTTCTTTCTCCTCTTTCTTTCTCTTTCTTTTCCTCTTTCTTTCTCTTTCTTTCTCCTCTTTCTTTCTCTTTCTTTCTCCTCTTTCTTTCTCTTTCTTTCTCCCTCTTTCTTTCTCTTTCTTTCTCTCTTCTTTCTTTCTCTTTCTTTCTCCTTCTTTCCTTTCTCTTTCTTCTCCTCTTTCTTTCTCTT